>NC_134265.1:251768060-252088806 GCF_031893055.1 Leptodactylus fuscus
TTATTTATGTGCGCGCATATACAGGGTGGGGTGCAATATATATGTGCGCGCATATATATGTGCGCGCATATATATGATGCGCGCATATACAGGTGGGTGCATATATGTGCGCGCATATATGTGTGCGCGCATATATATGTGCGCGCATATACAGGGTGAGGTGCATATATACGTGCGCGCATATATATGTGCGCGCATATATATGTGCGCGAATATATATGTGCGCGCATATAAATGTGCGCGCATATACAGGGTGGGTTGCATATATATGTGTGCGCATATACAGGGTGGGGTGCATATATATGTGCGCGCATATACAGGGTGGGGTGCATATATATGTGCGCGCATATATATGTGCGCGCATATATATGTGCGTGCTTATATATGTGCGTGCATATACAGGGTGGGGTGCATATATATGTGCGCGCATATATATGTGCGCGCATATATATGTGCGCGCATATATATGTGCGCGCATATACAGGGTTAGGTGCGTATATATGTGCGCGCATATATATGTGCGCGCATATATATGTGCGCGCATATATATGTGCGTGCATATATATGTGCGCGCATATACAGGGTGGGTTGCATATATATGTGTTGCGCATATATATGTGCGCGCATATACAGGGTGGGGTGCATATATATGTGCGCGCATATATATGTGCGCGCATATATATGTGCGCGCATATACAGGGTGGGGTACATATATATGTGCGCGCATATATATGTGCGCGCATATATATGTGCGGGCATATATATGTGCGCGCATATACAGGGTGGGGTGCATATATATGTGCGCGCATATATATGTGCGCGCATATATATGTGCGCGCATATATATGTGCGCGCATATATATGTGCGCGCATATACGGGGTGGGGTGCATATATATGTGTGCGCATATATATGTGCGCGCATATACAGGGTGGGGTGCATATATATGTGAATGCATATATATATTTGCGCGCATATTTATGTGCGCGCATATACAGGGTGGGGTGCATATATATGTGCGCGCATATATATGTGCGCGCATATATATGTGCGCGCATATATATGTGCGCGCATATACAGGGTGGGGTGCGTAATATATGTGCGCGCATATATATGTGCGCGCAATATATGTGCGAGCATATACGGGGTGGGGTGCATATATATGTGCGCGATATATATGTAGCGCGCATATATATGTGCGCGCATATATATGTGCGCGCATATACAGGGTGAGGTGCATATATACGTGCGCGCATATATACGTGCGCGTATATATACGTGCGCGCATATATACGTGCGCGCATATATATGTGCGCGCATATATATGTGCGCGCATATACAGGGTGGGTTGCATATATATGTGTGCGCATATATATGTGTGCGCATATATATGTGCGCGCATATATATGTGCGCGCATATACAGGGTGGGGTGCATATATATCTGCGCACATATATATGTGCGCGCATATATATGTGCGCGCATATACAGGGTGGGGTGCATATATATGTGCGCGCATATATATGGTGCGCGCATATATATGTGCGCGCATATACAGGGTGGGGTGCATATATATGTGCGCGCATATATATGTGCGCGCATATATATGTGCGCGCATATACAGGGTGGGGTGCATATATATGTGCGCGCATATATATGTGCGCGCATATATATGTGCGCGCATATATATGTGCGCGCATATATATGTGCGCGCATATACAGGGTGGGTTGCATATATATGTGTGCGCATATATATGTGTGCGCATATATATGTGTGTGCATATATGTGGCGCATATATATGTGCGCGCATATATATGTGCGCGCATATACAGGGTGGGGTGCATATATATGTGCGCGCATATATATGTGCGCACATATATATGTGCGCGCATATACAGGGTGGGGTGCATATATATGTACGCGCATATATATGTGCGCGCATATATATGTATGCGCATATACAGGGTGTGCGCATATATATATGCGCTCATATATCTGCGCGCATATACAGGGTGGGGTGCATATATATGAGCGCGCATATATATGTGCGCGCATATATATGTGCCCGCATATACAGGGTGGGGTGCATATATATGTACGCGCATATATATGTGCGCGCATATATATGTGCGCTCATATATCTGTGCGCGCATATACAGGGTGGGGTGCATATATATGTGCGTGCATATACAGGGTGGGGTGCATATATATGTGCGCGCATATATATGTGCGCGCATATATATGTGCGCGCATATATATGTGCGCGCATATACAGGGTGAGGTGCATATATACTGTCACGGGATGGTTAGAGTCTATACTATAGGCAATGAAATAATATATATTTCATGTGGAATGTATCTCTAACCTGTTTATATACATCAATGTGTAGTTGGCTGTTAGGGTAGTGTGTTAGCACATTGTATGCAAATACCTCTAACTAGTGAGGACCAGTGAGGACAATGGGTGGAGATAATCTGATCAGTGTCTCCAAGAAGATGTTGGATGGTGCATTGTCCATAGTAGACAGGGAGTCTGCTCTCCTTGGTATAGGTGAGGGGGAAGGATCTGTGACTCAGCCCTTCCCACCCACAGATAGAGGAAGTAACAGTTTAGTACTATAGTATATAGCTTGCAGTTAGTATGTGTTAGCCGGCCTGTGCACAGCTCTGTAGAGAGCCAGGATTTAGTTACTGGACCAAGGAACCAAAGCTATCATTGGATTGTGACTTCTGTGGACTTATTGTTATTACGGTTGATGTGACCGCCGCCGGCTACTAACTTTGTGGATTACAATAAATTGCTGTTGTCTCCCGACCTCTTGCGTCCGTGTTGATTCAAAAGACCATCCGGAGGAAGACGTATACCTTTGCTCCGTGACAACTGGTGGCAGCAGTGGGATCAACAGCGGACAGCGAGATGGACTACAGCAGCTCAGCGATTAATGGAGCCACAACCTCAGAATACAGGAACTGGACTATGGCAAGTCTACAAGTAAGGGCCCGGGAACTAAACCTGAGTTACCAGGGAAGAACGAAAGAGCAACTGATCGAGGCACTGGAGGAGATGACCCTGCAAAGCGACCATGAGGAGGGCTGCCCCCAGGAGGACTGGAGAGATACGGGAGTGGCAGGTACAGACCCAAAAGAGCAGATGGGTTGTTTTGTATGAGGAGGAATTGGCAGTGCTGGGGCTAGGAGCAACTGCAGAGCAAAGGAGTAGAGCATTACAGAGGGCTCAGGAAACGGAGAAGGAGGAACAGAGAATGGCGTATGAAAGGAAAGAATGGCGCATGAAATGCGAATGGCTGAGATAACTATGCGGAATTATAATCAAACGTCGACCCCCAGCCCAACAGTGGAGAGAACCACCATATGTCTCCCATAAACACTTCAAGACCTTTGATGAAGCGGCTGGGGATGTTGATGGATATTTTCAGGACTTCGAACACCAGTGCCACCTGATGGAAGTCCCAGAGAAGGATTGGGTCCGGTATCTGGTGGGACACCTACGAGATGGGGCTGCGGAAGCTCTCAGAGCCATGGACCCTAGTGATCAGCGGGACTATGAGGCCATTAAAAGAGCGGTGCAGAAGTATTATGCAGTCACTCCAGAGACCTACCGAGTTCAGTTCCGCTCTTTGTCTTACAATGGGGGAAGCTCCTTCCACATGTTCGCCCACAAGTTGAAGCAAGCATGCAAGCGCTGGCTAGAAGGAGAGGAGGCTGTCACAGTCGATAAGATCCTCCAAGTCATACTTAAGGAACAGTTCTTTTCCCAGTGCCCCGCTGAGATCCGTGAGTGGGTGCTGGAACGGAACCCAGCCACAGTGGAGCAAGCTGCTTCTCTTGCAGATGAGGGCCTGACCATCAAGCCGCAGTGGAAGAGGTTGTTTGCAGAGGAGCGGAAAACTACCACAGTCCGCCAGACACCCTTCAGCCAGCCAACCACCTTTCGTGCCCGGCCTCAGGATTACAATTCCCCCTCTACCCCTGCCCCAGCCCATCGGCCTCCAGCTATGAACAACCCTGTCCCTAGACAACGACCTACTGGAAGAATGCTAGAGCGCAGATGTTTTGGGTGCGGGCGGCCTGGACATTTGCAAGCTAGTTGCCCTGTTAACATGGGGGCACGGGCCACCGTGGCATCCCGGCCTATTCACTACCTGGGAACCACCCCTAGGACTGAAAGTTTGGCCCCATTTCCAGATGACTCCATGAATGACCCATCTGTTCCACCTCCAGGGGTCTATGGGATTCAGCCTTCCGCCACACATCCCGCAAACCTTCAGCGGAAGCACTTGCAGGAGGTCCTACTGGATGGCCGAACAGTTGTTGGATTCCGGGACTCGGGAGCTTTCCTAACGGTAGCGGACCCCCGAGTAGTTCGACCCGAGGCCCTAGAGGAGGGCCCTGGCCTTTCTATCGAGTTGGCAGGAGGTACTCGGAAACGTATTCCTAAAGCTACCGTGGAACTCGACTATGGTTATGGTCCAAAACGATGCACAATTGGTGTGATGAGCGGGCTGCCGGCCGATGTTCTGTTAGGCAACGATGTTGGAAATCTACAGTGCCACTTTGTGGGAGCAGTGACCCGAAGCCAAGCTCAGAGAGACGCCAACATGGATCCACCGGATTTTCTGACAGATGCCTGCCCTTCAACTCTACAACTTTACCATTCAGTACCGCCGAGGGAACCAACACCAGAACGCAGATGGGTTATCCCGGCAGGAGGACATATGAGCTATAGAGACTGATGTGCATTCCCCAATTTACCTGTGTAGGCCAATTGTGTCATGCACATGTTTTGAGAGGGGGAGGGGTTGTCACGGGATGGTTAGAGTCTATACTATAGGCAATGAAATAATATATATTTCATGTGGAATGTATTCTCTAACCTGTTATATACATCAATGTGTAGTTGGCTGATTAGGGTAGTGTGTTAGCACATTGTATGCAAATACCTCTAACTAGTGAGGACCAGTGAGGACAATGGGTGGAGATAATCTGATCAGTGTCTCCAAGAAGATGTTGGATGGTGCATTGTCCATAGTAGACAGGGAGTCTGCTCTCCTTGGTATAGGTGAGGGGGGAAGGATCTGTGACTCAGCCCTTCCCACCCACAGATAGAGGAAGTAACAGTTTAGTATATAGTATATAGCTTGCAGTTAGTATGTGTTAGCCGGCCTGTGCACAGCTCTGTAGAGAGCCAGGATTTAGTTACTGGACCAAGGAACCAAAGCTATCATTGGATTGTGACTTCTGTGGACTTATTGTTATTACGGTTGATGTGACCGCCGCCGGCTACTAACTTTGTGGATTACAATAAATTGCTGTTGTCTCCCGACCTCTTGCGTCCGTGTTGATTCAAAAGACCATCCGGAGGAAGACGTATACCTTTGCTCCGTGACATATACGTGCGCGCATATATACGTGCGCAAATATATATTTGCGCGCATATATATGTGCGCGCATATATATGTGCGCGCATATACAGGGTGGGTTGCATATATACGTGTGCGCATAAATATGTGTGCGCATATATATGTGTGCGCATATATATGTGCGCGCATATATATGTGCGCGCATATATATGTGCGCGCATATACAGGGTGAGGTGCATATATATATGCGCATTTATATGTACGCGCATATATATGTACGCGCATATACAGGGTGAGGTGCATATATATGTGCGCTCATATACAGGGTGGGGTGCGTGCATATATATGTGCACGCATATATATGTGCACGCATATATATGTGCGCGCATATACAGGGTGAGGTGCATATATATGTGCGCGCATATACAGGGTGGGGTGCATATATATGTATGCGCATATATATGTGCGCGCATATATATGTACGCGCATATACAGGGTGTGCGCATATATATGTGCGCTCATATATCTGCGCGCATATACAGGGTGGGGTGCATTTATATGTACGAGCATATATATGTACACGCATATACAGGGTGAGGTGCATATATATGTGCGCTCATATACAGGGTGGGGTGCGTGCATATATATGTGCACGCATATATATGTGCACGTATATATATGTGCGCGCATATATATGTGCGCGCATATATATGTGCGCACATATACAGGGTGAGGTGCATATATACGTGCGCGCATATATATGTGCGCGCATATATATGTGCGCGCATATACAGGGTGTGCGCATATATATGTGCGCGCATATATATGTGCGCGCATATATATATGTGCGCGCATATGCAGGGTGGGGTGCATATATATGTACGCGCATATATATGTGCGCGCATATATATGTGCGCGCATATATATGTGCGCTCATATATCTGTGCGCGCATATACAGGGTGGGGTGCATATATATGTGCGCGCATATATATGTGCGTGCATATATATGTGCGTGCATATACAGAGTGGGGTGCATTTATATGTACGTGCATATATATGTGCGCGCATATATATGTGCGCTCATATACAGGGTGGGGTGCATATATATGTGCGCGCATATATATGTGCGCGCATATATATGTGCGCACATATACAGGGTGGGGTGCATATATATGTGCGCGCATATATATGTGCGCTCATATATATGTGCGCGCATATATATGTTATATATGTGCCCGCATATACAGGGTGGGGCGCATATACAGGGTGGGGTGCATATATATGTGCGCGCATATACAGGGTGGGGTGCATATTTATGTGCGCGCATATACAGGGTGGGGTGCATATATATGTGCGCGCATATACAGGGTGGGGTGCATATATATGTGCGCATATATATGTACGCGCATATATATGTGCGCGCATATACAGGGTGAGGTGCATATATATGTGCGCTCATATACAGGGTGGGGTGCGCGCATATATATGTGCACGCATATATATGTGCGCGCATATACAGGGTGAGGTGCATATATCTGTGCGCGCATATATCTGTGCGCGCATATATCTGTGCGCGCATATATCTGTGCACGCATATATCTGTGCGCGCATATATCTGTGCGCGCATATACAGGGTGGGGTGCATATATATGTGCGCGCATATATATGTGCGCGCATATATATGTGCGCGCATATACAGAGTGGGGCGCATATATATGTGAGCGCATATATATGTGCGCGCATATACAGGGTGGGGTGCATATATATGTGCGCATATATATGTACGCGCATATATATGTGCACGCATATATATGTACGCGCATATACAGGGTGAGGTGCATATATATGTGCGCGCATATATATGTGCGCGCATATATATGTGCGCGCATATACAGGGTGGGGTGCATATATATGTGCGCGCATATATATGTGCGCGCATATATATGTGCGCGCATATACAGGGTGGGGTGCATATATATGTGCGCGCATATATATGTGAGCGCATATATATGTGCGCGCATATACAGGGTGGGGTGCATATATATGTGCACGCATATATATATTTGCGCGCATATATATGTGCGCGCATATACAGGGTGGGATGCATATATATGTGCGCGCATATATATATGTGCGCGCATATATATGTGCGCGCATATATATGTGCGCGCATATACAGGGTGGGGTGCGTATATATGTGCGCGCATATATATGTGCGCGCATATATATGTGCGCGCATATATATGTGCGCGCATATACAGGGTGGGGTGCATATATATGTGCGCGCATATATATGTGCGCTCATATACAGGGTGGGGTGCATATATATGTGCGCATATATATGTACGCGCATATATATGTGCACGCATATATATGTACGCGCATATACAGGGTGAGGTACATATATATGTGCGCGCATATATCTGCGCTCATATATATGTGCGCGCATATATCTATGCACGCATATATCTCTGCGCGCATATATCAAATCAAATCAAATCAAAAATGCTTTATTGGCACGTCCGAATAGGTATTTGGCATTGCCAAAGCTAGTAAAGTGGGTTATATATATATGTGCGCGCATATATATGTGCGCGCATGTATATGTGCGCGCATATACAGGGTGGGGTGCATATATATGTGTGCGCATATATATGTGCGCACATATATATGTGCGCGCATATATATGTGCGTGCATATACAGAGTGGGGTGCATATATATGTGCGCGCATATATATGTGCGCGCATATATATGTGCGCGCATATACAGGGTGAGGTGCATATATACGTGCGCGCATATATACGTGCGTGCATATATACGTGCGCGCATATATACGTGCGCGCATATATACGTGCGCGCATATATACGTGCGCGCATATATATGTGCGCGCATATACAGGGTGGGTTGCATATATATGTGTGCGCATATATATGTGTGCGCATATATATGTGTGCGCATATATATGTGCGCGCATATATATGTGCGCGCATATACAGGGTGGGGTGCATATATATGTGCGCGCATATATATGTGCGCGCATATATATGTGCGCGCATATACAGGGTGGGGTGCATATATATGTGCGCGCATATATATGTGCGCGCATATATATGTGCGCGCATATACAGGGTGGGGTGCATATATATGTGCACGCATATATATATTTGCGCGCATATATATGTGCGCGCATATACAGGGTGGGGTGCATATATATGTGCGCGCATATATATGTGCGCGCATATATATGTGCGCGCATATATATGTGCGCGCATATACAGGGTGGGGTGCGTATATATGTGCGCGCATATATATGTGCGCGCATATATATGTGCGCGCATATATATGTGCGCGCATATACAGGGTGGGGTGCATATATATGTGCGCGCATATATATGTGCGCGCATATATATGTGCGCGCATATACAGGGTGAGGTGCATATATAAGTGCGCGCATATATACGTGCGCGCATATATATGTGCGCGCATATATATGTGCGCGCATATATATGTGCGCGCATATGTAGGGTGGGTTGCATATATATGTGTGCGCATATATATGTGTGCGCATATATATGTGCATGCATATATATGTGCGCGCATATATATGTGCGCGCATATACAGGGTGGGGTGCATATATATGTGCGCGCATATATATGTGCGCGCATATATATGTGCGCGCATATATATGTGCGCGCATATACAGGGTGGGGTGCATATATATGTGCGCGCATATATATGTGCGCGCATATATATGTGCGCGCATATACAGGGTGGGGTGCATATATATGTGCGCGCATATATATGTGCGCGCATATATATGTGCGCACATATACAGGGTGGGGTGCATATATATGTGCGCGCATATATATGTGCGCGCATATATATGTGCGCGCATATACAGGGTGAGGTGCATATATACGTGCGCGCATATATATGTGCGCGCATATATATGTGCGCGCATATAAATGTGCGCGCATATACAGGGTGGGTTGCATATATATGTGTGCGCATATACAGGGTGGGGTGCTTATATATGTGCGTGCATATACAGGGTGGGGTGCATATATATGTGCGCGCATATATATGTGCGTGCTTATATATGTGCGTGCATATACAGGGTGGGGTGCATATATATGTGCGCGCATATATATGTGCGCACATATATATGTGCGCGCATATACAGGGTGGGGTGCGTATATATGTGCGCGCATATATATGTGCGTGCTTATATATGTGCGTGCATATACAGGGTGGGGTGCATATATATGTGCGCGCATATATATGTGCGTGCTTATATATGTGCGTGCATATACAGGGTGGGGTGCATATATATGTGCGCGCATATATATGTGTGCGCATATATATGTGCGCGCATATACAGGGTGAGGTGCGTATATATGTGTGCGCATATATATGTGCGCGCATATACAGGGTGAGGTGCATATATACGTGCGCGCATATATACCTGCGCTTATATACGTGCGCGCATATATACGTGCGCGCATATATACGTGCGCGCATATATATGTGCGCGCATATATATGTGCGCGCATATACAGGGTGGGTTGCATATATATGTGTGCGCATATATATGTGTGCGCATATATATGTGTGCGCATATATATGTGCGCGCATATATATGTGCGCGCATATACAGGGTGGGGTGCATATATATGTGCGCGCATATATATGTGCGCGCATATATATGTGCGCGCATATACAGGGTGGGGTGCATATATATGTGCGCGCATATATATGTGCGCGCATATATATGTGCGCGCATATATATGTGCGCGCATATACAGGGTGGGGTGCATATATATGTGCGCGCATATATATGTGCGCGCAAATATATGTGCGCGCATATATATGTGAGCGCATATATATGTGCGCGCATATACGGGGTGGGGTGCGTATATATGTGCGCGCATATATATGTGCGCGCATATACAGGGTGGGGTGCGTATATATGTGCGCGCATATATATGTGCGCGCATATATATGTGCGTGCATATACAGGGTGGGGTGCATATATATGTGCGCGCATATATATGTGCGCGCATATATATGTGCGCGCATATATATGTGCGCGCATATACAGGGTGAGGTGCATATATACGTGCGCGCATATATACGTGCGCGTATATATACGTGCGCGCATATATATGTGCGCGCATATATATGTGCGCGCATATATATGTGCGCGCATATACAGGGTGGGTTGCATATATATGTGTGCGCATATATATGTGTGCGCATATATATGTGCGCGCATATATATGTGCACGCATATGGAGGGTGGGGTGCATATATATGTGCGCGCATATATATGTGCGCGCATATATATGTGCGCGCATATAAAGGGTGGGGTGCATATATATGTGCGCGCATATATATGTGCGCGCATATATATGTGCGCGCATATACAGGGTGGGGTGCATATATATGTGCGCGCATATATATGTGCGCGCATATATATGTGCGCGCATATACAGGGTGAGGTGCATATATACGTGCGCACATATATATGTGCGCGCATATATATGTGCGCGCATATATATGTGCGCGCATATATATGTGCGCGCATATACAGGGTGGGTTGCATATATATGTGTGCGCATATATATGTGTGCGCATATATATGTGTGCGCATATATGTGCGCGCATATATATGTGCGCGCATATATATGTGCGCGCATATACAGGGTGGGGTGCATATATATGTGCGCGCATATATATGTGCGCACATGTATATGTGCGCGCATATATATGTGCGCTCATATATATGTGCGCGCATATACAGGGTGGGGTGCATATATATGTACGCGCATATATATGTGCGCGCATATATATGTATGCGCATATACAGGGTGTGCGCATATATATATGCGCTCATATATCTGCGCGCATATACAGGGTGGGGTGCATATATATGAGCGCGCATATATATGTGCGCGCATATATATGTGCCCGCATATACAGGGTGGGGTGCATATATATGTACGCGCATATATATGTGCGCGCATATATATGTGCGCTCATATATCTGTGCGCGCATATACAGGGTGGGGTGCATATATATGTGCGTGCATATACAGGGTGGGGTGCATATATATGTGCGCGCATATATATGTGCGCGCATATATATGTGCGCGCATATATATGTGCGCGCATATACAGGGTGAGGTGCATATATACGTGCGCGCATATATACGTGCGCGTATATATATGTGCGCGCATATATAAGTGCGCGCATATATATGTGCGCGCATATACAGGGTGGGTTGCATATATATGTGTGCGCATAAATATGTGTGCGCATATATATGTGTGCGCATATATATGTGCGCGCATATATATGTGCGCGCATATATATGTGCGCGCATATACAGGGTGGGGTGCATATATATGTGCGCGCACATGTATGTGCGTGCATATATATGTGCGCGCATATACAGGGTGAGGTGCATATATACGTGCGCGCATATATATGTGCGCGCATATATATGTGCGCGCATATATATGTGCGCGCATATATATGTGCGCGCATATACAGGGTGGGTTGCATTTATATGTGTGCGCATATATATGTGTGCGCATATATATGTGTGCGCATATATGTGCGCGCATATATATGTGTGCGCATATATATGTGCGCGCATATACAGGGTGAGGTGCATATATGTGTGCGCGCATATATATGTGCGCGCATATACAGGGTGGGGTGCATATATATGTGCGCATTTATATGTACGCGCATATATATGTACGCGCATATACAGGGTGAGGTGCATATATATGTGCGCTCATATACAGGGTGGGGTGCGTGCATATATATGTGCACGCATATATATGTGCACGCATATATATGTGCGCGCATATACAGAGTGAGGTGCATATATATGTGCGCGCATATACAGGGTGGGGTGCATATATATGTATGCGCATATATATGTGCGCGCATATATATGTACGCGCATATACAGGGTGTGCGCATATATATGTGCGCTCATATATCTGCGCGCATATACAGGGTGGGGTGCATTTATATGTACGCGCATATATATGTACGCGCATATACAGGGTGAGGTGCATATATATGTGCGCTCATATACAGGGTGGGTTGCGTGCATATATATGTGAACGCATATATATGTGCACGTATATATATGTGCGCGCATATATATATGTGCGCGCATATGCAGGGTGGGGTGCATATATATGTACGCGCATATACATGTGCGCGCATATATATGTGCGCGCATATATATGTGCGCTCATATATCTGTGCGCGCATATACAGGGTGGGGTGCATATATATGTGCGCGCATATATATGTGCGTGCATATATATGTGCGTGCATATACAGGGTGGGGTGCATTTATATGTACGTGCATATATATGTGCGCGCATATATATGTGCGCTCATATACAGGGTGGGGTGCATATATATGTGCGCGCATATATATGTGCGCGCATATATATGTGCGCACATATACAGGGTGGGGTGCATATATATGTGCGCGCATATATATGTGCGCTCATATATATGTGCGCGCATATATATGTTATATATGTGCCCGCATATACAGGGTGGGGCGCATATACAGGGTGGGGTGCATATATATGTGCGCGCATATACAGGGTGGGGTGCATATTTATGTGCGCGCATATACAGGGTGGGGTGCATATATATGTGCGCGCATATACAGGGTGGGGTGCATATATATGTGCGCATATATATGTACGCGCATATATATGTGCGCGCATATACAGGGTGAGGTGCATATATATGTGCGCTCATATACAGGGTGGGGTGCGCGCATATATATGTGCACGCATATATATGTGCGCGCATATACAGGGTGAGGTGCATATATCTGTGCGCGCATATATCTGTGCGCGCATATATCTGTGCGCGCATATATCTGTGCACGCATATATCTGTGCGCGCATATATCTGTGCGCGCATATACAGGGTGGGGTGCATATATATGTGCGCGCATATATATGTGCGCGCATATATATGTGCGCGCATATACAGGGTGGGGCGCATATATATGTGAGCGCATATATATGTGCGCGCATATACAGGGTGGGGTGCATATATATGTGCGCATATATATGTACGCGCATATATATGTGCACGCATATATATGTACGCGCATATACAGGGTGAGGTGCATATATATGTGCGCGCATATATCTGCGCTCATATATATGTGCGCGCATATATCTATGCACGCATATATCTCTGCGCGCATATATCAAATCAAATCAAATCAAAAATGCTTTATTGGCACATCCGAATAGGTATTTGGCATTGCCAAAGCTAGTAAAGTGGGTTATATATATATGTGCGCGCATATATATGTGCGCGCATATATATGTTCGCGCATATACAGGGTGGGGTGCATATATATGTGTGCGCATATATATGTGCGCACATATATATGTGCGCGCATATATATGTGCGTGCATATACAGGGTGGGGTGTATATATATGTGCGCGCATATATATGTGCGCGCATATACAGGGTGAGGTGCATATATACGTGCGCGCATATATACGTGCGCGCATATATACGTGCGCGCATATATACGTGCGCGCATATATATGTACGCGCATATACAGGGTGGGTTGCATATATATGTGTGCGCATATATATGTGTGCGCATATATATGTGTGCGCATATATATGTGTGCGCATATATATATGCGCGCATATACAGGGTGGGGTGCATATATATGTGCGCGCATATATATGTACGCGCATATATATGTGCGCGCATATATATGTATGCGCATATACAGGGTGTGCGCATATATATGTGCGCTCATATATCTGCGCGCATATACAGGGTGGGGTGCATATATATGAGCGCGCATATATATGTGTGCGCATATATATGTGTGCGCATATATATGTGCGCGCATATACAGGGTGAGGTGCATATATACGTGCGCGCATATCTATGTGCGCGCATATATATGTGCGCGCATATACAGGGTGTGCGCATATATATGTGCGCGCATATATATGTGCGCGCATATATATGTGCGCGCATATACAGGGTTGGGTGCATATATATGTACGCGCATATATATGTGCGCGCATATATATGTGTGCGCATATATATGTGCGCTCATATATCTGTGCGCGCATATACAGGGTGGGGTGCATATATATGTGCGCGCATATATATGTGCGTGCATATATATGTGCGTGCATATACAGGGTGGGGTGCATTTATATGTACGTGCATATATATGTGCGTGCATATATAAGTGCGCACATATACAGGGTGGGGTGCATATATATGTGCGCGCATATATATGTGCGCTCATATATATGTACGCGCATATATATGTTATATATGTGCCCGCATATACAGGGTGGGGCGCATATACAGGGTGGGGTGCATATTTATGTGTGCGCATATACAGGGTGGGGTGCATATATATGTACGCGCATATACAGGGTGGGGTGCATATATATGTACGCGCATATACAGGGTGAGGTGCATATATATGTGCGCTCATATACAGGGTGGGGTGCGCGCATATATATGTGCACGCATATATATGTGCGCGCATATACAGGGTGAGGTGCATATATTTGTGCGCGCATATATCTGTGCGCGCATATATCTGTGCACGCATATATCTGTGCGCGCATATACAGGGTGGGGTGCATATATATGTGCGCGCATATATATGTGCGCGCATATATATGTGCGTGCATATACAGGGTGGGGCGCATATATATGTGCGCGCATATATATGTGCGCTCATATACAGGGTGGGGTGAATATATATGTGCGCATATATATGTACGCGCATATATATGTGCACGCATATATATGTATGCGCATATACAGGGTGAGGTGCATATATATGTGCACGCATATATCTGCGCTCATATATATGTGCGCGCATATATCTATGCACGCATATATCTCTGCGCGCATATATCAAATCAAATCAAATCAAAAATGCTTTATTGGCACGTCCGAATAGGTATTTGGCATTGCCAAAGCTAGTAAAGTGGGTTATATATATATGTGCGCGCATATATATGTGCGCGCATATATATGTGCGCACATATACAGGGTGGGGTGCATATATATGTGTGCGCATATATATGTGCGCACATATATATGTGCGCGCATATATTTGTGCGTGCATATACAGGGTGGGGTGCATATATATGTGCGCGCATATATATGTGCGCGCATATATATGTGCGCGCATATACAGGGTGAGGTGCATATATACGTGCGCGCATATATACGTGCGCGCATATATACGTGCGCGCATATATATGTGTGCGCATATACAGGGTGGGTTGCATATATATGTGTGCGCATATATATGTGTGCGCATATATATGTGTGCGCATATATATGTGTGCGCATATATATGTGCGCGCATATATATGTGCGCGCATATACAGGGTGGGGTGCATATATATGTGCGCACATATATATGTGCGCGCATATATATGTGCGCGCATATACAGGGTGGGGTGCATATATATGTACGCGCATATATATGTGCGCGCATATATATGTGCGCGCATATATATGTGCGCGCATATACAGGGTGGGGTGCATATATATGTGCGCGCATATATATGTGCGCGCATATATATGTGCGCGCATATATATGTGCGCGCATATACAGGGTGGGGTGCATATATATGTGCGCGCATATATATGTGCGCGCATATATATGTGCGCGCATATACAGGGTGGGGTGCATATATATGTGCAGGCATATATATATTTGCGCGCATATATATGTGCGCGCATATACAGGGTGGGGTGCATATATATGTGCGCGCATATATATATGTGCGCGCATATATATGTGCGCGCATATATATGTGCACGCATATACAGGGTGGGGTGCGTATATATGTGCGCGCATATATATGTGCGCGCATATATATGTGCGCGCATATATATGTGCGCGCATATACAGGGTGGGGTGCATATATATGTGCGCGCATATACAGGGTGGGGTGCATATATATGTGCGCGCATATACAGGGTGGGTTGCATATATATGTGTGCGCATATATATGTGTGCGCATATATATGTGTGCACATATATATGTGTGCGCATATATATGTGCGCGCATATATATGTGCGCGCATATACAGGGTGGGGTGCATATATATGTGCGCTCATATATATGTGCGCGCATATATATGTGCGCGCATATACAGGGTGGGGTGCATATATATGTACGCGCATATATATGTGCGCGCATATATATGTGCGCGCATATATATGTGCGCGCATATACAGGGTGGGGTGCATATATATGTGCGCGCATATATATGTGCGCGCATATATATGTGCGTGCATATATATGTGCGCGCATATATATGTGCGCGCATATACAGGGTGGGGTGCATATATATGTGCGCGCATATATATGTGCGCGCATATATATGTGCGCGCATATACAGGGTGGGGTGCATATATATGTGCGCGCATATATATGTGCGCGCATATATATGTGCGCGCATATATATGTGCGCGCATATATATGTGCGCGCATATACAGGGTGGGGTGCATATATATGTGCGCGCATATATATATGTGCGCGCATATATATGTGCGCGCATATATATGTGCGCGCATATACAGGGTGGGGTGCGTATATATGTGCGCGCATATATATGTGCGCGCATATATATGTGCGCGCATATATATGTGCGCGCATATACAGGGTGGGGTGCACATATATGTGCGCGCATATACAGGGTGGGGTGCATATATATGTGCGCGCATATACAGGGTGGGTTGCATATATATGTGTGCGCATATATATGTGTGCGCATATATATGTGTGCACATATATATGTGTGCGCATATATATGTGCGCGCATATATATGTGCGCGCATATACAGGGTGGGGTGCATATATATGTGCGCGCATATATATGTGCGCGCATATATATGTGCGCGCATATACAGGGTGGGGTGCATATATATGTACGCGCATATATATGTGCGCGCATATATATGTGCGCGCATATATATGTGCGAGCATATACAGGGTGCGGTGCATATATATGTGCGCGCATATATATGTGCGCGCATATATATGTGCGTGCATATATATGTGCGCGCATATATATGTGCGCGCATATACAGGGTGGGGTGCATATATATGTGCGCGCATATATATGTGCGCGCATATATATGTGCGCGCATATACAGGGTGGGGTGCATATATATGTGCACGCATATATATATTTGCACGCATATATATGTGCGCGCATATACAGGGTGGGGTGCATATATATGTGCGCGCATATATATGTGCGCGCATATATATGTGCGCGCATATATATGTGCGCGCATATATATGTGCGCGCATATATATGTGCGCGCATATACAGGGTGGGGTGCGTATATATGTGCGCGCATATATATGTGCGCGCATATATATGTGCGCGCATATATATGTGCGCGCATATACAGGGTGGGGTGCATATATATGTGCGCGCATATATATGTGCACGCATATATATGTGCGCGCATATACAGGGTGAGGTGCATATATACGTGCGCGCATATATACGTGCGCGCATATATATGTGCGCGCATATATATGTGCGCGCATATATATGTGCGCGCATATACAGGGTGGGTTGCATATATATGTGTGCGCATATATATGTGTGCACATATATATGTGTGCGCATATATATGTGCGCGCATATATATGTGCGCGCATATATATGTGCGCGCATATACAGGGTGGGGTGCATATATATGTGCGCGCATATATATGTGCGCGCATATATATGTGCGCGCATATACAGGGTGGGGTGCATATATATGTGCGCGCATATATATGTGCGCGCATATATATGTGCGCGCATATACAGGGTGGGGTGCATATATATGTGCGCGCATATATATGTGCGCGCATATATATGTGCGCGCATATACAGGGTGAGGTGCATATATACGTGCGCGCATGTATATGTGCGCGCATATATATGTGCGCGCATATATATGTGCGCGCATATATATGTGCGCGCATATAAATGTGCGCGCATATACAGGGTGGGTTGCATATATATGTGTGCGCATATATATGTGTGCGCATATATATGTGTGCGCATATATGTGCACGCATATATATGTGCGCATATATATGTGCGCGCATATACAGGGTGGGGTGCATATATATGTGCGCGCATATATATGTGCGCACATATATATGTGCGCGCATATATATGTGCGCTCATATATATGTGCGCGCATATACAGGGTGGGGTGCATATATATGTACGCGCATATATATGTGCGCGCATATATATGTATGCGCATATACAGGGTGTGCGCATATATATGTGCGCTCATATATCTGCGCGCATATACAGGATGGGGTGCATATATATGAGCGCGCATATATATGTGCGCGCATATATATGTGCGCGCATATACAGGGTGGGGTGCATATATATGTGCGCGCATATATATATGTGCGTGCATATATATGTGCGTGCATATACAGGGTGGGGTGCATATATATGTGCGCGCATATATATGTGCGCGCATATATATGTGCGCGCATATATATGTGCGCGCATATATATGTGCGCGCATATACAGGGTGGGGTGCGTATATATGTGCGCGCATATATATGTGTGCGCATATATATGTGCGCGCATATATATGTGCGCGCATATACAGGGTGAGGTGCATATATACGTGCGCGCATATATACGTGCGCTTATATACGTGCGCGCATATATACGTGCGCGCATATATACGTGCGCGCATATATATGTGCGCGCATATATATGTGCGCGCATATACAGGGTGGGTTGCATATATATGTGTGCGCATATATATGTGTGCGCATATATATGTGTGCGCATATATATGTGCGCGCATATATATGTGCGCGCATATACAGGGTGGGGTGCATATATATGTGCGCGCATATATATGTGCGCGCATATATATGTGCGCGCATATACAGGGTGGGGTGCATATATATGTGCGCGCATATATATGTGCGCGCATATATATGTGCGCGCATATATATGTGCGCGCATATATATGTGCGCGCATATACGGGGTGGGGTGCATATATATGTGCGCGCATATATATGTGCGCGCATATACAGGGTGGGGTGCATATATATGTGCGCGCATATATATGTGCGCGCATATATATGTGCGCGCATATATATGTGCGCGCATATACAGGGTGGGTTGCATATATATGTGTGCGCATATATATGTGTGCGCATATATATGTGTACGCATATATATGTGCGCGCATATATATGTGCGCGCATATACAGGGTGGGGTGCATATATATGTGCGCGCATATATATGTGCGCGCATATATATGTGCGCGCATATACAGGGTGGGATGCATATATATGTGCGCGCATATATATGTGCGCGCATATATATGTGCGCGCATATACAGGGTGAGGTGCATATATACGTGCGCACATATATATGTGCGCGCATATATATGTGCGCGCATATATATGTGCGCGCATATATATGTGCGCGCATATACAGGGTGGGTTGCATATAAATGTGTGCGCATATATATGTGTGCGCATATATATGTGTGCGCATATATATATTTGTGCGCATATATGTGCGCGCATATATATGTGCGCGCATATATATGTGCGCGCATATACAGGGTGGGGTGCATATATATGTGTGCGCATATATATGTGCGCACATATATATGTGCGCGCATATATATGTGCGCTCATATATATGTGCGCGCATATACAGGGTGGGGTGCATATATATGTACGCGCATATATATGTGCGCGCATATATATGTATGCGCATATACAGGGTGTGCGCATATATATATGCGCTCATATATCTGCGCGCATATACAGGGTGGGGTGCATATATATGAGCGTGCATATATATGTGCGCGCATATATATGTGCGCGCATATACAGGGTGGGGTGCATATATATGTACGCGCATATATATGTGCGCGCATATATATGTGCGCTCATATATCTGTGCGCGCATATACAGGGTGGGGTGCATATATATGTGCGCGCATATATATGTGCGTGCATATATATGTGCGTGCATATACAGGGTGGGGTGCATATATATGTGCGCGCATATATATGTGCGCGCATATATATGTGCGCGCATATACAGGGTGGGGTGCGTATATATGTGGGCGCATATATATGTGCGCGCATATATATGTGCGCGCATATACAGGGTGGGGTGCATATATATGTGCGCGCATATATATGTGCGCGCATATATATGTGCGCGCATATACAGGGTGAGGTGCATATATACGTGCGCGCATATATACGTGCGCGTATATATATGTGCGCGCATATATATGTGCGCGCATATATATGTGCGCGCATATAGAGGGTGGGTTGCATATATATGTGTGCGCATAAATATGTGTGCGCATATATATGTGTGCGCATATATATGTGCGCGCATATATATGTGCGCGCATATATATGTGCGCGCATATACAGGGTGGGGTGCATATATATGTGCACGCACATATATGTGCGCGCATATATATGTGCGCGCATATACAGGGTGAGGTGCATATATATGTGCGCGCATATATATGTGCGCGCATATATATGTGCGCGCATATACAGGGTGGGGTGCATATATATGTGCGCGCATATATATGTGCGCGCATATATATGTGCGCGCATATATATGTGCGCGCATATATATGTGCGCGCATATACAGGGTGGGGTGCATATATATGTGCGCGCATATATATGTGCGCGCATATATATGTGCGCGCATATACAGGGTGAGGTGCATATATACGTGCGCGCATATATATGTGCGCGCATATATATGTGCGCGCATATATATGTGCGCGCATATACAGGGTGGGTTGCATATATATGTGTGCGCATATATATGTGTGCGCAAATATATGTGTGCGCATATATGTGCGCGCATATATATGTGCGCGCATATATATGTGCACGCATATACAGGGTGAGGTGCATATATGTGTGCGCGCATATATATGTGCGCGCATATACAGGGTGGGGTGCATATATATGTGCGCATTTATATGTACGCGCATATATATGTACGCGCATATACAGGGTGAGGTGCATATATATGTGCGCTCATATACAGGGTGGGGTGCGTGCATATATATGTGCACGCATATATATGTGCACGCATATATATGTGCGCGCATATACAAGGTGAGGTGCATATATACGTGCGCACATATATATGTGCGCGCATATATATGTGCGCGCATATATATGTGCGCGCATATATATGTGCGCGCATATACAGGGTGGGTTGCATATAAATGTGTGCGCATATATATGTGTGCGCATATATATGTGTGCGCATATATATATTTGTGCGCATATATGTGCGCGCATATATATGTGCGCGCATATATATGTGCGCGCATATACAGGGTGGGGTGCATATATATGTGCGCGCATATATATGTGCGCACATATATATGTGCGCGCATATATATGTGCGCTCATATATATGTGCGCGCATATACAGGGTGGGGTGCATATATATGTACGCGCATATATATGTGCGCGCATATATATGTATGCGCATATACAGGGTGTGCGCATATATATATGCGCTCATATATCTGCGCGCATATACAGGGTGGGGTGCATATATATGAGCGTGCATATATATGTGCGCGCATATATATGTGCGCGCATATACAGGGTGGGGTGCATATATATGTACGCGCATATATATGTGCGCGCATATATATGTGCGCTCATATATCTGTGCGCGCATATACAGGGTGGGGTGCATATATATGTGCGCGCATATATATGTGCGTGCATATATATGTGCGTGCATATACAGGGTGGGGTGTATATATATGTGCGCGCATATATATGTGCGCACATATATATGTGCGCGCATATATATGTGCGCTCATATATATGTGCGTGCATATACAGGGTGGGGTGCATATATATGTACGCGCATATATATGTGCGCGCATATATATGTATGCGCATATACAGGGTGTGCGCATATATATATGCGCTCATATATCTGCGCGCATATACAGGGTGGGGTGCATATATATGAGCGTGCATATATATGTGCGCGCATATATATGTGCGCGCATATACAGGGTGGGGTGCATATATATGTACGCGCATATATATGTGCGCGCATATATATGTGCGCTCATATATCTGTGCGCGCATATACAGGGTGGGGTGCATATATATGTGCGCGCATATATATGTGCGTGCATATATATGTGCGTGCATATACAGGGTGGGGTGCATATATATGTGCGCGCATATATATGTGCGCGCATATATATGTGTGCGCATATACAGGGTGGGGTGCGTATATATGTGGGCGCATATATATGTGCGCGCATATATATGTGCGCGCATATACAGGGTGGGGTGCATATATATGTGCGCGCATATATATGTGCGCGCATATATATGTGCGCGCATATACAGGGTGAGGTGCATATATACGTGCGCGCATATATACGTGCGCGTATATATATGTGCGCGCATATATATGTGCGCGCATATATATGTGCGCGCATATACAGGGTGGGTTGCATATATATGTGTGCGCATAAATATGTGTGCGCATATATATGTGTGCGCATATATATGTGCGCGCATATATATGTGCGCGCATATATATGTGCGCGCATATACAGGGTGGGGTGCATATATATGTGCACGCACATATATGTGCGCGCATATATATGTGCGCGCATATACAGGGTGAGGTGCATATATATGTGCGCGCATATATATGTGCGCGCATATATATGTGCGCGCATATACAGGGTGGGGTGCATATATATGTGCGCGCATATATATGTGCGCGCATATATATGTGCGCGCATATATATGTGCGCGCATATACAGGGTGGGGTGCATATATATGTGCGCGCATATATATGTGCGCGCATATATATGTGCGCGCATATACAGGGTGAGGTGCATATATACGTGCGCGCATATATATGTGCGCGCATATATATGTGCGCGCATATATATGTGCGCGCATATATATGTGCGCGCATATATATGTGCGCGCATATACAGGGTGGGTTGCATATATATGTGTGCGCATATATATGTGTGCGCAAATATATGTGTGCGCATATATGTGCGCGCATATATATGTGCGCGCATATATATGTGCACGCATATACAGGGTGAGGTGCATATATGTGTGCGCGCATATATATGTGCGCGCATATACAGGGTGGGGTGCATATATATGTGCGCATTTATATGTACGCGCATATATATGTACGCGCATATACAGGGTGAGGTGCATATATATGTGCGCTCATATACAGGGTGGGGTGCGTGCATATATATGTGCACGCATATATATGTGCACGCATATATATGTGCGCGCATATACAGGGTGAGGTGCATATATATGTGCGCGCATATACAGGAAGGGGTGCATATATATGTATGCGCATATATATGTGCGCGCATATATATGTACGCGCATATACAGGGTGTGCGCATATATATGTGCGCTCATATATCTGCGCGCATATACAGGGTGGGGTGCATTTATATGTACGCGCATATATATGTACGCGCATATACAGGGTGAGGTGCATATATATGTGCGCTCATATACAGGGTGGGGTGCGTGCATATATATGTGCACGCATATATATGTGCACGTATATATATGTGCGCGCATATATATGTGCGCGCATATATATGTGCGCACATATACAGGGTGAGGTGCATATATACGTGCGCGCATATCTATGTGCGCGCATATATATGTGCGCGCATATACAGGGTGTGCGCATATATATGTGCGCGCATATATATGTGCGCGCATATATATGTGCGCGCATATACAGGGTGGGGTGCATATATATGTACGCGCATATATATGTGCGCGCATATATATGTGCGCGCATATATATGTGCGCTCATATATCTGTGCGCGCATATACAGGGTGGGGTGCATATATATGTGCGCGCATATATATGTGCGTGCATATATATGTGCGTGCATATACAGGGTGGGGTGCATTTATATGTACGTGCATATATATGTGCGCGCATATATATGTGCGCTCATATACAGGGTGGGGTGCATATATATGTGCGCATATATATGTGCGCGCATATATATGTGCGCACATATACAGGGTGGGGTGCATATATATGTGCGCGCATATATATGTGCGCTCATATATATGTGCGCGCATATATATGTTATATATGTGCCCGCATATACAGGGTGGGGCGCATATACAGGGTGGGGTGCATATATATGTGCGCGCATATACAGGGTGGGGTGCATATTTATGTGCGCGCATATACAGGGTGGGGTGCATATATATGTGCGCGCATATACAGGGTGGGGTGCATATATATGTGCGCATATATATGTACGCGCATATATATGTGCGCGCATATACATGGTGAGGTGCATATATATGTGCGCTGATATACAGGGTGGGGTGCGCGCATATACAGGGTGGGTTGCATAAAAATGTGTGCGCATATATATGTGTGCGCATATATATGTGTGCGCATATATATGTGTGCGCATATATGTGCGCGCATATATATGTGCGCATATATATGTGCGCGCATATACAGGGTGGGGTGCATATATATGTGCGCGCATATATATGTGCGCACATATATATGTGCGCGCATATATATGTGCGCTCATATATATGTGCACGCATATACAGGGTGGGGTGCATATATATGTACGCGCATATATATGTGCGCGCATATATATGTATGCGCATATACAGGGTGTGCGCATATATATGTGCGCTCATATATCTGCGCGCATATACAGGATGGGGTGCATATATATGAGCGCGCATATATATGTGCGCGCATATATATGTGCGCACATATACAGGGTGGGGTGCATATATATGTACGCGCATATATATGTGCGCGCATATATATGTGCGCTCATATATCTGTGCGCGCATATACAGGGTGGGGTGCATATATATGTGCGCGCATATATATGTGCGTGCATATATATGTGCGTGCATATACAGGGTGGGGTGCATATATATGTGCGCGCATATATATGTGCGCGCATATATATGTGCGCGCATATACAGGGTGGGGTGCGTATATATGTGCGCGCATATATATGTGCGCACATATATATGTGCGCGCATATATATGTGCGCGCATATATATGTGCGCGTATATACAGGGTGAGGTGCATATATACGTGCGCGCATATATACGTGCGCTTATATACGTGCGCGCATATATACGTGCGCGCATATATACGTGCGCGCATATATATGTGCGCGCATATATATGTGCGCGCATATACAGGGTGGGTTGCATATATATGTGTGCGCATATATATGTGTGCGCATATATATGTGCGCGCATATATATGTGCGCGCATATACAGGGTGGGGTGCATATATATGTGCGCGCATATATATGTGCGCGCATATATATGTGCGCGCATATACAGGGTGGGGTGCATATATATGTGCGCGCATATATATGTGCGCGCATATATATGTGCGCGCATATATATGTGCGCGCATATACGGGGTGGGGTGCATATATATGTGAATGCATTTATATATTTGCGCGCATATATATGTGCGCGCATATACAGGGTGGGGTGCGTATATATGTGCGCGCATATATATGTGCGCGCATATATATGTGCGCGCATATACAGGATGGGGTGCATATATATGTGCGCGCATATATATGTGCGCGCATATATATGTGCGCGCATATATATGTGCGCGCATATACAGGGTGAGGTGCATATATACGTGCGCGCATATATACATGCGCGTATATATATGTGCGCGCATATATATGTGCGCGCATATATATGTGCGCGCATATATATGTGCGCGCATATACAGGGTGGGTTGCATATATATGTGTGCGCATATATATGTGTGCGCATATATATGTGTACGCATATATATGTGCGCACATATATATGTGCGCGCATATACAGGGTGGGGTGCATATAAATGTGCGCGCATATATATGTGCGCGCATATATATGTGCGCGCATATACAGGGTGGGGTGCATATATATGTGCGCGCATATATATGTGCGCGCATATATATGTGCGCGCATATACAGGGTGGGGTGCATATATATGTGCGCGCATATATATGTGCGCGCATATATATGTGCGCGCATATACAGGGTGAGGTGCATATATACGTGCGCACATATATACGTGCGCGCATATATATGTGCGCGCATATATATGTGCGCGCATATACAGGGTGGGTTGCATATATATGTGTGCGCATATATATGTGTGCGCATATATATGTGTGCGCATATATATGTGTGCGCATATATGTGCGCGCATATATATGTGCGCACATATATATGTGCGCGCATATACAGGGTGGGGTGCATATATATGTGCGCGCATATATATGTGCGCACATATATATGTGCGCGCATATATATGTGCGCTCATATATATGTGCGCGCATATACAGGGTGGGGTGCATATATATGTACGCGCATATATATGTGCGCGCATATATATGTATGCGCATATACAGGGTGTGCGCATATATATATGCGCTCATATATCTGCGTGCATATACAGGGTGGGGTGCATTTATATGAGCGCGCATATATATGTGCGCGCATATATATGTGCGCGCATATACAGGGTGGGGTGCATATATATGTACGCGCATATATATGTGCGCGCATATATATGTGCGCTCATATATCTGTGCGCGCATATACAGGGTGGGGTGCATATATATGTGCGCGCATATATATGTGCGTGCATATATATGTGCGTGCATATACAGGGTGGGGTGCATATATATGTGCGCGCATATATATGTGCGCGCATATATATGTGCGCGCATATATATGTGCGCGCATATATATGTGCGCGCATATATATGTGCGCGCATATACAGGGTGGGGTGCGTATATATGTGGGCGCATATATATGTGCGCGCATATATATGTGCACGCATATACAGGGTGGGGTGCATATATATGTGCGCGCATATATATGTGCGCGCATATATATGTGCGCGCATATATATGTGCGCGCATATATATGTGCGCGCATATACAGGGTGAGGTGCATATATACGTGCGCGCATATATACGTGCGCGTATATATATGTGCGCGCATATATATGTGCGCGCATATATATGTGCGCGCATATACAGGGTGGGGTGCATATATATGTGCGCGCATATATATGTGCGCGTATATATATGTGCGCGCATATATATGTGCGCGCATATACAGGGTGGGGTGCATATATATGTGCGCGCATATATATGTGCGCGCATATATATGTGCGCGCATATACAGGGTGAGGTGCATATATACGTGCGCGCATATATACGTGCGCGCATATATACGTGCGCGCATATATATGTGCGCGCATATATATGTGCGCGCATATATATGTGCGCGCATATACAGGGTGGGTTGCATATATATGTGTGCGCATATATATGTGTGCGCATATATATGTGTGCGCATATATGTGCGCGCATATATATGTGCGCGCATATATATGTGCGCGCATATACAGGGTGAGGTGCATATATGTGTGCGCGCATATATATGTGCACGCATATACAGGGTGGGGTGCATATATATGTGCGCATTTATATGTACGCGCATGTCACGGGATGGTTAGAGTCTATACTATAGGCAATGTGTAATATATATTTCATGTGGAATGTATTCTCTAACCTGTTGTATACATCAATGTGTAGTTGGCTGATTAGGGTCTAGTGTGTTAGCACATTGTATGCAAATACCTCTAACTAGTGAGGACAATGGGTGGAGATAATCTGATCAGTGTCTCCAAGAAGATGTTGGATGGTGCATTGTCCATAGTAGACAGGGAGTCTGCTCTCCTTGGTATAGGTGAGGGGGGAAGGATCTGTGACTCAGCCCTTCCCACCCACAGATATAGGTGTAACAGTTTTAGTATATAGTTGTAGCTGCAGTTAGTATGTGTTAGCCGGCCTGTGCACAGCTCTGCAGAGAGCCAGGATTTAGTTACAGGACCAAGGAACCAAAGTTATCATTGGATTGTGACTTCTGTGGACTTATTGTTATTACGGTTGATGTGACCGCCGCCGGCTACTAACTTTGTGGATTACAATAAATTGCTGTTGTCTCCCGACCTCTTGTGTCCGTGTTGATTCAAAAGACCATCCGGAGGAAGACGTATACCTTTGCTCCGTGACAACTGGTGGCAGCAGTGGGATCAACAGCGGACAGCGAGATGGACTACAGCAGCCCAGCGATTAATGGAGCCACAACCTCAGAATACAGGAACTGGACTATGGCAAGTCTACAAGTAAGGGCCCGGGAACTAAACCTGAGTTACCAGGGAAGAACGAAAGATCAACTGATCGAGGCACTGGAGGAGATGACCCTGCAAAGCGACCATGAGGAGGGCTGCCTCCAGGAGACAGTAGAGATACGGGAGTGGCAGGTACAGACCCAAAAGAGCAGATGGGTTGTTTTGTATGAGGAGGAATTGGCAGTGCTGGGGCTAGGAGCAACTGCAGAGCAAAGGAGTAGAGCATTACAGAGGGCTCAGGAAACGGAGAAGGAGGAACAGAGAATGGCGCATGAAAAGGAAAGAATGGCGCATGAAATGCGAATGGCTGAGATAACTATGCGGAATTATAATCAAACGTCGACCCCCAGCCCAACAGTGAGAGAACCACCATATGTCTCCCATAAACACTTCAAGACCTTTGATGAAGCGGCTGGGGATATTGATGGATATTTTCAGGACTTCGAACACCAGTGCCACCTGATGGAAGTCCCAGAGAAGGATTGGGTCCGGTATCTGGTGGGGCACCTACGAGATGGGGCTGCGGAAGCTCTCAGAGCCATGGACCCTAGTGATCAGCGGGACTATGAGGCCATTAAAAGAGCGGTGCAGAAGTATTATGCAGTCACTCCAGAGACCTACCGAGTTCAGTTCCGCTCTTTGTCTTACAATGGGGGAAGCTCCTTCCACATGTTCGCCCACAAGTTGAAGCAAGCATGCAAGCGCTGGCTAGAAGGAGAGGAGGCTGTCACAGTCGATAAGGTCCTCCAAGTCATACTTAAGGAACAGTTCTTTTCCCAGTGCCCCGCTGAGATCCGTGAGTGGGTGCTGGAACGGAACCCAGCCACAGTGGAGCAAGCTGCTTCCCTTGCAGATGAGGGCCTGACCATCAAGCCGCAGTGGAAGAGGTTGTTTGCAGAGGAGCGGAAAACTACCACAGTCCGCCAGACACCCTTCATCCAGCCACCCACCTTTCGTGCCCGGCCTCAGGATTACAATTCCCCCTCTACCCCTGCCCCAGCCCATCGGCCTCCAGCTATGAACAACCCTGTCCCTAGACAACGACCTACTGGAAGAATGCTAGAGCGCAGATGTTTTGGGTGCGGGCGGCCTGGACATTTGCAAGCTAGTTGCCCTGTTAACATGGGGGCACGGGCCACCGTGGCATCCCGGCCTATTCACTACCTGGGAACCACCCCTAGGACTGACAGTTTGGCCCCATTTCCAGATGACTCCATGAATGACCCATCTGTTCCACCTCCAGGGGTCTATGGGATTCAGCCTACCGCCACACATCCCGCAAACCCTCAGCGGAAGCACTTGCAGGAGGTCCTCCTGGATGGCCGAACAGTTGTTGGATTCCGGGACTCGGGAGCTTTCCTAACGGTAGCGGACCCCCGAGTGGTTCGACCCGAGGCCCTAGAGGAGGGCCCTGGCCTTTCTATCGAGTTGGCAGGAGGTACTCGGAAACGTATTCCTAAAGCTACTGTGGAACTCGACTATGGTTATGGACCAAAACGATGCACAATTGGTGTGATGAGCGGGCTGCCGGCCGATGTTCTGTTAGGCAACGATGTTGGAAATCTACAGTGCCACTTTGTGGGAGCAGTGACCCGAAGCCAAGCTCAGAGAGACGCCAACATGGATCGACCGGATTTTCTGCCAGATGCCAGCCCTTCAACGCTACAACTTTACCATTCATTACCGCTGAGCGAACCAACACCAGAACGCAGATGGGTTATCCCGGCAGGAGGACATATGAGCTATAGAGACTGATGTGCATTCCCCAATTTACCTGTGTAGGCCAATTGTGTCATGCACATGTTTTGAGAGGGGGAGGGGTTGTCACGGGATGGTTAGAGTCTATACTATAGGCAATGTGTAATATATATTTCATGTGGAATGTATTCTGTAACCTGTTGTATACATCAATGTGTAGTTGGCTGATTAGGGTCTAGTGTGTTAGCACATTGTATGCAAATACCTCTAACTAGTGAGGACAATGGGTGGAGATAATCTGATCAGTGTCTCCAAGAAGATGTTGGATGGTGCATTGTCCATAGTAGACAGGGAGTCTGCTCTCCTTGGTATAGGTGAGGGGGGAAGGATCTGTGACTCAGCTCTTCCCACCCACAGATATAGGTGTAACAGTTTTAGTATATAGTTGTAGCTGCAGTTAGTATGTGTTAGCCGGCCTGTGCACAGCTCTGCAGAGAGCCAGGATTTAGTTACAGGACCAAGGAACCAAAGTTATCATTGGATTGTGACTTCTGTGGACTTATTGTTATTACGGTTGATGTGACCGCCGCCGGCTACTAACTTTGTGGATTACAATAAATTGCTGTTGTCTCCCGACCTCTTGTGTCCGTGTTGATTCAAAAGACCATCCGGAGGAAGACGTATACCTTTGCTCCGTGACAGCGCATATATATGTACGCGCATATACAGGGTGAGGTGCATATATATGTGCGCTCATATACAGGGTGGGGTGCGTGCATATATATGTGCACGCATATATATGTGCACGCATATATATGTGCGCGCATATACAGGGTGAGGTGCATATATATGTGCGCGCATATACAGGGTGGGGTGCATATATATGTATGCGCATATATATGTGCGCGCATATATATGTACGCGCATATACAGGGTGTGCGCATATATATGTGCGCTCATATATCTGCGCGCATATACAGGGTGGGGTGCATTTATATGTACGCGCATATATATGTACGCGCATATACAGGGTGAGGTGCATATATATGTGCGCTCATATACAGGGTGGGGTGCATGCATATATATGTGCACGCATATATATGTGCACGTATATATATGTGCGCGCATATATATGTGCGCGCATATATATGTGCGCGCATATACAGGATGAGGTGCATATATACGTGCACGCATATCTATGTGCGCGCATATATATGTGCGCGCATATACAGGGTGTGCGCATATATATGTGCGCGCATATATATGTGCGCGCATATATATGTGCGCGCATATACAGGGTGGGGTGCATATATATGTACGCGCATATATATGTGCGCGCATATATATGTGCGCGCATATATATGTGCGCTCATATATCTGTGCGCGCATATACAGGGTGGGGTGCATATATATGTGCGCGCATATATATGTGCGTGCATATATATGTGCGTGCATATACAGGGTGGGGTGCATATATATGTACGCGCATATATATGTGCGCGCATATATATGTGCGCGCATATATATGTGCGCTCATATATCTGTGAGCGCATATACAGGGTGTGCGCATATATATGTGCGCGCATATATATGTGCGCTCATATATATGTGCGCGCATTTACAGGGTGGGGTGCATATATATGTACGCGCATATATATGTGCGCGCATATATATGTGCGCGCATATATATGTGCGCTCATATATCTGTGCGCGCATATACAGGGTGGGGTGCATATCTATGTGCGCGCATATATATGTGCGCGCATATACAGGGTGTGCGCATTTATATGTACGTGCATATATATGTGCGCGCATATATATGTGCGCTCATATACAGGGTGGGGTGCATATATATGTGCGCGCATATACATGTGCGCTCATATATATGTGCCCGCATATACAGGGTGGGGCGCATATACAGGGTGGGGTGCATATATATGTGCGCGCATATACAGGGTGGGGTGCATATTTATGTGCGCGCATACACAGGGTGGGGTGCATATATATGTGCGCGCATATACAGGGTGGGGTGCATATATATGTGCGCATATATATGTACGCGCATATATATGTGCGCGCATATACAGGGTGAGGTGCATATATATGTGCGCTCATATACAGGGTGGGGTGCGCGCATATATATGTGCACGCATATATATGTGCGCGCATATACAGGGTGAGGTGCATATATCTGTGCTCGCATATATCTGTGCGCACATATATCTGTGCGCGCATATATCTGTGCACGCATATATCTGTGCGCGCATATATCTGTGCGCGCATATACAGGGTGGGGTGCATATATATGTGTGCGCATATATATGTGCGCGCATATATATGTGCGCGCATATACAGGGTGGGGCGCATATATATGTGCGCGCATATATATGTGCGCTCATATACAGGGTGGGGTGCATATATATGTGCGCATACATATGTACGCGCATATATATGTGCACGCATATATATGTACGCGCATATAAAGGGTGAGGTGCATATATATGTGCGCGCATATATCTGCGCTCATATATATGTGCGCGCATATATCTATGCACGCATATATCTCTGCGCGCATATATCAAATCAAATAAAATCAAAAATGCTTTATTGGCACGTCCGAATAGGTATTTGGCATTGCCAAAGCTAGTAAAGTGGGTTATATATATATGTGCGCGCATATATATGTGCGCGCATATATATGTGCGCGCATATACAGGGTGGGGTGCATATATATGTGTGCGCATATATATGTGCGCACATATATATGTGCGCGCATATATATGTGCGTGCATATACAGGGTGGGGTGCATATATATGTGCGCGCATATATATGTGCGCGCATATATATGTGCGCGCATATACAGGGTGAGGTGCATATATACGTGCGCGCATATATACGTGCGCGCATATATACGTGCGCGCATATATACGTGCGCGCATATATACGTGCGCGCATATATATGTGCGCGCATATATATGTGCGCGCATATACAAAGTGGGTTGCATATATATATGTGCGCATATATATGTGTGCGCATATATATGTGTGCGCATATATATGTGTGCGCATATATATGTGCGCGCATATATATGTGCGCGCATATACAGGGTGGGGTGCATATATATGTGCGCGCATATATATGTGCGCGCATATATATGTGCGCGCATATATATGTGCGCGCATATACAGGGTGGGGTGCATATATATGTACGCGCATATATATGTGCGCGCATATATATGTGCGCGCATATATATGTGCGCACATATATATGTGCGCGCATATACAGGGTGGGGTGCATATATATGTGCGCGCATATATATGTGCGCGCATATATATGTGCGCGCATATATATGTGCGCGCATATATATGTGCGCGCATATATATGTGCGCGCATATACAGGGTGGGGTGCATATATATGTGCGCGCATATACAGGGTGGGGTGCATATATATGTGCACGCATATATATATTTGCGCGCATATATATGTGCGCGCATATACAGGGTGGGGTTCATATATATGTGCGCGCATATATATGTGCGCGCATATATATATGTGCGCGCATATACAGGGTGGGGTGCGTATATATGTGCGCGCATATATATGTGCGCGCATATATATGTGCGCGCATATATATGTGCGCGCATATACAGGGTGGGGTGCATATATATGAGCGCGCATATATATGTGCACGCATATATATGTGCGCGCATATACAGGGTGGGATGAATATATATGTACGCGCATATATATGTGCGCGCATATATATGTGCGCTCATATATCTGTGCGCGCATATACAGGGTGGGGTGCATATATATGTGCGCGCATATATATGTGCGTGCATATATATGTGCGTGCATATACAGGGTGGGGTGCATATATATGTGCGCGCATATATATGTGCGTGCATATATATGTGCGCGCATATATATGTGCGCGCATATACAGGGTGGGGTGCGTATATATGTGCGCACATATATATGTGCACGCATATATATGTGCGCGCATATATATGTGCGCGCATATATATGTGCGCGCATATATATGTGCGCGCATATACAGGGTGGGGTGCATATATATGTGCGCGCATATATCTGAGCTCATATATATGTGCGCGCATATATCTATGCACGCATATATCTGTGCGCGCATATATCAAATCAAATCAAATCAAAAATGCTTTATTGGCACGTCCGAATAGGTATTTGGCATTGCCAAAGCTAGTAAAGTGGGTTATATATATATGTGCGCGCATATATATATGCGCGCATATACAGGGTGGGGTGCATATATATGTGCGCGCATATATATGTGCGCGCATATATATGTGCGCGCATATATATGTGCGCGCATATACAGGGTGGGGTGCATATATATGTGTGCGCATATATTTGTGCGCAAATATATATGTGCGCGCATATATATGTGCGCAAATATATATGTGCGCGCATATATATGTGCGCGCATATATATGTGCGCGCATATACAGGGTGGGGTGCATATATATGTGCGCGCATATATATGTGCGCGCATATATATGTGCGCGCATATATATGTGCGCGCATATACAGGGTGAGGTGCATATATACGTGCGCGCATATATACGTGCGCTTATATACGTGCGCGCATATATACGTGCGCGCATATATACGTGCGCGCATATATATGTGCGCGCATATATATGTGCGCGCATATACAGGGTGGGTTGCATATATATGTGTGCGCATATATATGTGTGCGCATATATATGTGTGCGCATATATATGTGCGCGCATATATATGTGCGCGCATATACAGGGTGGGGTGCATATATATGTGCGCGCATATATATGTGCGCGCATATACAGGGTGAGGTGCATATATACGTGCGCGCATATATACGTGCGCTTATATACGTGCGCGCATATATACGTGCGCGCATATATACGTGCGCGCATATATATGTGCGCGCATATATATGTGCGCGCATATACAGGGTGGGTTGCATATATATGTGTGCGCATATATATGTGTGCGCATATATATGTGTGCGCATATATATGTGCGCGCATATATATGTGCGCGCATATACAGGGTGGGGTGCATATATATGTGCGCGCATATATATGTGCGCGCATATATATGTGCACGCATATACAGGGTGGGGTGCATATATATGTGCGCGCATATATATGTGCGCGCATATATATGTGCGCGCATATACGGGGTGGGGTGCATGTATATGTGCGCGCATATATATGTGCGCGCATATACAGGGTGGGGTGCATATATATGTGAATGCATATATATATTTGCGCGCATATATATGTGCGCGCATATACAGGGTGGGGTGCATATATATGTGCGCGCATATATATGTGCGCGCATATATATGTGCGCGCATATACAGGGTGGGGTGCGTATATATGTGCGCGCATATATATGTGCGCGCATATATATGTGCGCGCATATACAGGGTGGGGTGCATATATATGTGCGCGCATATATATGTGCGCGCATATATATGTGCGCGCATATATATGTGCGCGCATATATATGTGCGCGCATATACAGGGTGAGGTGCATATATACGTGCGCGCATATATACGTGCGCGTATATATATGTGCGCGCATATATATGTGCGCGCATATATATGTGCGCGCATATACAGGGTGGGTTGCATATATATGTGTGCGCATATATATGTGTGCGCATATATATGTGCGCGCATATATATGTGCGCGCATATACAGGGTGGGGTGCATATATATGTGCGCGCATATATATGTGCGCGCATATATATGTGCGCGCATATATATGTGCGCGCATATATATGTGCGTGCATATACAGGGTGGGGTGCATATATATGTACATATATGCGCACACATATATATGCGCACACATATATATGCGCACACATATATATGCGCACACATATATATGCAACCCACCCTGTATATGCGCACACATATATATGCGCGCACATATATATGCGCGCACATATATATGCGCGCACGTATATATGCACCTCACCCTGTATATGCGCGCACATATATATGCGCGCACATATATATGCGTGCACATATATATGCACCCCACCCTGTATATGCGCGCACATATATATGCGCGCACATATATATGCGCGCACATATATATGCACCCCACCCTGTATATGCGCGCACATATACATGCGCGCACATATATATGCGCGCATATATATGTGCGCGCATATACAGGGTGGGGTGCATGTATATGTGCGCGCATATATATGTGCGCGCATATATATGTGCGCGCATATACAGGGTGGGGTGCATATATATATGTGCGCGCATATATATGTGCGCGCATATATATGTGCGCGCATATACAGGGTGAGGTGCATATATACGTGCGCGCATATATATGTGCGCGCATATATATGTGCGCGCATATATATGTGCGCGCATATATATGTGCGCGCATATACAGGGTGGGTTGCATATATATGTGTGCGCATATATATGTGTGCGCATATATATGTGTGCGCATATATGTGCGCGCATATATATGTGCGCGCATATATATGTGCGCTCATATATATGTGCGCGCATATACAGGGTGGGGTGCATATATATGTACGCGCATATATATGTGCGCGCATATATATGTATGCGCATATACAGGGTGTGCGCATATATATATGCGCTCATATATCTGCGCGCATATACAGGGTGGGGTGCATATATATGTACGCGCATATATATGTGCGCGCAAATATATGTGCGCTCATATATCTGTGCGTGCATATACAGGGTGGGGTGCATATATATGTGCGTGCATATATATGTGCGTGCATATATATGTGCGTGCATATACAGGGTGGGGTGCATATATATGTGCGCGCATATATATGTGCGCGCATATACAGGGTGGGGTGCATATATATGTGCGCATTTATATGTACGCGCATATATATGTACGCGCATATACAGGGTGAGGTGCATATATATGTGCGCTCATATACAGGGTGGGGTGCGTGCATATATATGTGCACGCATATATATGTGCACGCATATATATGTGCGCGCATATACAGGGTGAGGTGCATATATATGTGCGCGCATATATATGTGCGCGCATATATATGTGCGCGCATATACAGGGTGGGGTGCATATATATGTGCGCGCATATATCTGAGCTCATATATATGTGCGCGCATATATCTATGCACGCATATATCTGTGCGCGCATATATCAAATCAAATCAAATCAAAAATGCTTTATTGGCACGTCCGAATAGGTATTTGGCATTGCCAAAGCTAGTAAAGTGGGTTATATATATATGTGCGCGCATATATATGTGCGCGCATATACAGGGTGGGGTGCATATATATGTGCGCGCATATATATGTGCGCACATGTATATGTGCGCGCATATATATGTGCGCTCATATATATGTGCGCGCATATACAGGGTGGGGTGCATATATATGTACGCGCATATATATGTGCGCGCATATATATGTATGCGCATATACAGGGTGTGCGCATATATATATGCGCTCATATATCTGCGCGCATATACAGGGTGGGGTGCATATATATGAGCGCGCATATATATGTGCGCGCATATATATGTGCCCGCATATACAGGGTGGGGTGCATATATATGTACGCGCATATATATGTGCGCGCATATATATGTGCGCTCATATATCTGTGCGCGCATATACAGGGTGGGGTGCATATATATGTGCGTGCATATACAGGGTGGGGTGCATATATATGTGCGCGCATATATATGTGCGCGCATATATATGTGCGCGCATATATATGTGCGCGCATATACAGGGTGAGGTGCATATATACGTGCGCGCATATATACGTGCGCGTATATATATGTGCGCGCATATATAAGTGCGCGCATATATATGTGCGCGCATATACAGGGTGGGTTGCATATATATGTGTGCGCATAAATATGTGTGCGCATATATATGTGTGCGCATGTATATGTGCGCGCATATATATGTGCGCGCATATATATGTGCGCGCATATACAGGGTGGGGTGCATATATATGTGCGCGCACATGTATGTGCGTGCATATATATGTGCGCGCATATACAGGGTGAGGTGCATATATACGTGCGCGCATATATATGTGCGCGCATATATATGTGCGCGCATATATATGTGCGCGCATATACAGGGAGGGTTGCATATATATGTGTGCGCATATATATGTGTGCGCATATATATGTGTGCGCATATATGTGCGCGCATATATATGTGTGCGCATATATATGTGCGCGCATATATATGTGTGCGCATATATATGTGCGCGCATATACAGGGTGAGGTGCATATATACGTGCGCGCATATATATGTGCGCGCATATATATGTGTGCGCATATATATGTGCGCGCATATACAGGGTGAGGTGCATATATGTGTGCGCGCATATATATGTGCGCGCATATACAGGGTGGGGTGCATATATATGTGCGCATTTATATGTACGCGCATATATATGTACGCGCATATACAGGGTGAGGTGCATATATATGTGCGCTCATATACAGGGTGGGGTGCGTGCATATATATGTGCACGCATATATATGTGCACGCATATATATGTGCGCGCATATACAGGGTGAGGTGCATATATATGTGCGCGCATATACAGGGTGGGGTGCATATATATGTATGCGCATATATATGTGCGCGCATATATATGTACGCGCATATACAGGGTGTGCGCATATATATGTGCGCTCATATATCTGCGCGCATATACAGGGTGGGGTGCATTTATATGTACGCGCATATATATGTACGCGCATATACAGGGTGAGGTGCATATATATGTGCGCTCATATACAGGGTGGGTTGCGTGCATATATATGTGAACGCATATATATGTGCACGTATATATATGTGCGCGCATATATATATGTGCGCGCATATGCAGGGTGGGGTGCATATATATGTACGCGCATATACATGTGCGCGCATATATATGTGCGCGCATATATATGTGCGCTCATATATCTGTGCGCGCATATACAGGGTGGGGTGCATATATATGTGCGCGCATATATATGTGCGTGCATATATATGTGCGTGCATATACAGGGTGGGGTGCATTTATATGTACGTGCATATATATGTGCGCGCATATATATGTGCGCTCATATACAGGGTGGGGTGCATATATATGTGCGCGCATAAATATGTGCGCGCATATATATGTGCGCACATATACAGGGTGGGGTGCATATATATGTGCGCGCATATATATGTGCGCTCATATATATGTGCGCGCATATATATGTTATATATGTGCCCGCATATACAGGGTGGGGCGCATATACAGGGTGGGGTGCATATATATGTGCGCGCATATACAGGGTGGGGTGCATATTTATGTGCGCGCATATACAGGGTGGGGTGCATATATATATGTGCGCGCATATACAGGGTGGGGTGCATATATATGTGCGCATATATATGTACGCGCATATATATGTGCGCGCATATACAGGGTGAGGTGCATATATATGTGCGCTCATATACAGGGTGGGGTGCGCGCATATATATGTGCACGCATATATATGTGCGCGCATATACAGGGTGAGGTGCATATATCTGTGCGCGCATATATCTGTGCGCGCATATATCTGTGCGCGCATATATCTGTGCACGCATATATCTGTGCGCGCATATATCTGTGCGCGCATATACAGGGTGGGGTGCATATATATGTGCGCGCATATATATGTGCGCGCATATATATGTGCGCGCATATACAGGGTGGGGCGCATATATATGTGAGCGCATATATATGTGCGCGCATATACAGGGTGGGGTGCATATATATGTGCGCATATATATGTACGCGCATATATATGTGCACGCATATATATGTACGCGCATATACAGGGTGAGGTGCATATATATGTGCGCGCATATATCTGCGCTCATATATATGTGCGCGCATATATCTATGCACGCATATATCTCTGCGCGCATATATCAAATCAAATCAAATCAAAAATGCTTTATTGGCACATCCGAATAGGTATTTGGCATTGCCAAAGCTAGTAAAGTGGGTTATATATATATGTGCGCGCATATATATGTGCGCGCATATATATGTTCGCGCATATACAGGGTGGGGTGCATATATATGTGTGCGCATATATATGTGCGCACATATATATGTGCGCGCATATATATGTGCGTGCATATACAGGGTGGGGTGTATATATATGTGCGCGCATATATATGTGCGCGCATATACAGGGTGAGGTGCATATATACGTGCGCGCATATATACGTGCGCGCATATATACGTGCGCGCATATATACGTGCGCGCATATATATGTACGCGCATATACAGGGTGGGTTGCATATATATGTGTGCGCATATATATGTGTGCGCATATATATGTGTGCGCATATATATGTGTGCGCATATATATGTGTGCGCATATATATATGCGCGCATATACAGGGTGGGGTGCATATATATGTGCGCGCATATATATGTACGCGCATATATATGTGCGCGCATATATATGTATGCGCATATACAGGGTGTGCGCATATATATGTGCGCTCATATATCTGCGCGCATATACAGGGTGGGGTGCATATATATGAGCGCGCATATATATGTGTGCGCATATATATGTGTGCGCATATATATGTGCGCGCATATACAGGGTGAGGTGCATATATACGTGCGCGCATATCTATGTGCGCGCATATATATGTGCGCGCATATACAGGGTGTGCGCATATATATGTGCGCGCATATATATGTGCGCGCATATATATGTGCGCGCATATACAGGGTTGGGTGCATATATATGTACGCGCATATATATGTGCGCGCATATATATGTGTGCGCATATATATGTGCGCTCATATATCTGTGCGCGCATATACAGGGTGGGGTGCATATATATGTGCGCGCATATATATGTGCGTGCATATATATGTGCGTGCATATACAGGGTGGGGTGCATTTATATGTACGTGCATATATATGTGCGTGCATATATAAGTGCGCACATATACAGGGTGGGGTGCATATATATGTGCGCGCATATATATGTGCGCTCATATATATGTACGCGCATATATATGTTATATATGTGCCCGCATATACAGGGTGGGGCGCATATACAGGGTGGGGTGCATATTTATGTGTGCGCATATACAGGGTGGGGTGCATATATATGTACGCGCATATACAGGGTGGGGTGCATATATATGTGCGCATATATATGTACGCGCATATATATGTGCGCGCATATACAGGGTGAGGTGCATATATATGTGCGCTCATATACAGGGTGGGGTGCGCGCATATATATGTGCACGCATATATATGTGCGCGCATATACAGGGTGAGGTGCATATATTTGTGCGCGCATATATCTGTGCGCGCATATATCTGTGCACGCATATATCTGTGCGCGCATATACAGGGTGGGGTGCATATATATGTGCGCCCATATATATGTGCGCGCATATATATGTGCGTGCATATACAGGGTGGGGCGCATATATATGTGCGCGCATATATATGTGCGCTCATATACAGGGTGGGGTGAATATATATGTGCGCATATATATGTACGCGCATATATATGTGCACGCATATATATGTATGCGCATATACAGGGTGAGGTGCATATATATGTGCACGCATATATCTGCGCTCATATATATGTGCGCGCATATATCTATGCACGCATATATCTCTGCGCGCATATATCAAATCAAATCAAATCAAAAATGCTTTATTGGCACGTCCGAATAGGTATTTGGCATTGCCAAAGCTAGTAAAGTGGGTTATATATATATGTGCGCGCATATATATGTGCGCGCATATATATGTGCGCACATATACAGGGTGGGGTGCATATATATGTGTGCGCATATATATGTGCGCACATATATATGTGCGCGCATATATTTGTGCGTGCATATACAGGGTGGGGTGCATATATATGTGCGCGCATATATATGTGCGCGCATATATATGTGCGCGCATATACAGGGTGAGGTGCATATATACGTGCGCGCATATATACGTGCGCGCATATATACGTGCGCGCATATATATGTGCGCGCATATACAGGGTGGGTTGCATATATATGTGTGCGCATATATATGTGTGCGCATATATATGTGTGCGCATATATATGTGTGCGCATATATATGTGCGCGCATATATATGTGCGCGCATATACAGGGTGGGGTGCATATATATGTGCGCGCATATATATGTGCGCGCATATATATGTGCGCGCATATACAGGGTGGGGTGCATATATATGTACGCGCATATATATGTACGCGCATATATATGTGCGCGCATATATATGTGCGCGCATATATATGTGCGCGCATATACAGGGTGGGGTGCATATATATGTGCGCGCATATATATGTGCGCGCATATATATGTGCGCGCATATATATGTGCGCGCATATACAGGGTGGGGTGCATATATATGTGCGCGCATATATATGTGCGCGCATATATATGTGCGCGCATATACAGGGTGGGGTGCATATATATGTGCAGGCATATATATATTTGCGCGCATATATATGTGCGCGCATATACAGGGTGGGGTGCATATATATGTGCGCGCATATATATATGTGCGCGCATATATATGTGCGCGCATATATATGTGCGCGCATATACAGGGTGGGGTGCGTATATATGTGCGCGCATATATATGTGCGCGCATATATATGTGCGCGCATATATATGTGCGCGCATATACAGGGTGGGGTGCATATATATGTGCGCGCATATACAGGGTGGGGTGCATATATATGTGCGCGCATATACAGGGTGGGTTGCATATATATGTGTGCGCATATATATGTGTGCGCATATATATATGTGCACATATATATGTGTGCGCATATATATGTGCGCGCATATATATGTGCGCGCATATACAGGGTGGGGTGCATATATATGTGCGCGCATATATATGTGCGCGCATATATATGTGCGCGCATATACAGGGTGGGGTGCATATATATGTACGCGCATATATATGTGCGCGCATATATATGTGCGCGCATATATATGTGCGCGCATATACAGGGTGGGGTGCATATATATGTGCGCGCATATATATGTGCGCGCATATATATGTGCGTGCATATATATGTGCGCGCATATATATGTGCGCGCATATACAGGGTGGGGTGCATATATATGTGCGCGCATATATATGTGCGCGCATATATATGTGCGCGCATATACAGGGTGGGGTGCATATATATGTGCACGCATATATATATTTGCGCGCATATATATGTGCGCGCATATACAGGGTGGGGTGCATATATATGTGCGCGCATATATATGTGCGCGCATATATATGTGCGCGCATATATATGTGCGCGCATATATATGTGCGCGCATATACAGGGTGGGGTGCGTATATATGTGCGCGCATATATATGTGCGCGCATATGTCACGGAGCAAAGGTATACGTCTTCCTCCGGATGGTCTTTTGAATCAACAGGGACGCAAGAGGTCGGGAGACAACAGCAATTTATTGTAATCCACAAAGTTAGTAGCCGGCGGCGGTCACATCAACCGTAATAACAATAAGTCCACAGAAGTCACAATCCAATGATAGCTTTGGTTCCTTGGTCCTGTAACTAAATTCTGGCTCTCTGCAGAGCTGTGCACAGGCCGGCTAACACATACTAACTGCAGCTACAACTATATACTAAGACTGTTACACCTATATCTGTGGGTGGGAAAGGCTGAGTCACAGATCCTTCCCCCCTCACCTATACGAAGGAGAGCAGACTCCCTGTCTACTATGGACAATGCACCGTCCAACATCTTCATGGGGACACAATCAGATTATCTCCACTCATTGTCCTCACTGGTCCTCACTAGTTAGATGTATCTGCATACAATGTGCTAACACACTAGACCCTAATCAGCCAACTACACATTGATGTATATAACAGGTTAGAGAATACATTCCACATGAAATATATATTACACATTGCCTATAGTATAGACTCTAACCATCCCGTGACAACCCCTCCCCCTCTCAAAACATGTGCATGACACAATTGGCCTACACAGGTAAATTGGGGAATGCACATCAGTCTCTATAGCTCATATGTCCTCCTGCCGGGATAACCCATCTGCGTTCTGGTGTTGGTTCCCTCGGCGGTACTGAATGGTAAAGTTGTAGGGTTGAAGGGCTGGCATCTGGCAGAAAATCCGGTCGATCCATGTTGGCGTCTCTCTGAGCTTGGCTTCGGGTCACTGCTCCCACAAAGTGGCACTGTAGATTTCCAACATCGTTGCCTAACAGAACATCGGCCGGCAGCCCGCTCATCACACCAATTGTGCATCGTTTTGGTCCATAACCATAGTCGAGTTCCACGGTAGCTTTAGGAATACGTTTCCGAGTACCCCCTGCCAACTCGATAGAAAGGCCAGGGCCCTCCTCTAGGGCCTCGGGTCGCACAACTCGGGGGTCCGCTACCGTTAGGAAAGCTCCCGAGTCCCGGAATCCAACAACTGTTCGGCCATCCAGTAGGACCTCCTGCAAGTGCTTCCGCTGAAGGTTTGCGGGATGTGTGGCGGAAGGCTGAATCCCATAGACCCCTGGAGGTGGAACAGATGGGTCATTCATGGGGTCATCTGGAAATGGGGCCACACTTTCTGTCCTAGGGGTGGTTCCCAGGTAGTGAATAGGCCGGGATGCCACGGTGGCCCGTGCCCCCATGTTAACAGGGCAGCTAGCTTGCAAATGTCCAGGCCGCCCGCACCCAAAACATCTGCGCTCTAGCGTTCTTCCAGTAGGTCGTTTTCTAGGGACAGGGTTGTTCATAGCTGGAGGCCGATGGGCTGGGGCAGGGTTAGAGGGGGAATTGTAATCCTGAGGCCGGGCACGAAAGGTGGGTGGCTGGATGAAGGGTGTCTGGCGGACTGTGGTAGTTTTCCGCTCCTCTGCAAACAACCTCTTCCACTGCGGCTTGATGGTCAGGCCCTCATCTGCAAGAGAAGCAGCTTGCTCCACTGTGGCTGGGTTCCGTTCCAGCACCCACTCACGGATCTCAGCGGGGCACTGGGAAAAGAACTGTTCCTTAAGTATGACTTGGAGGATCTTATCGACTGTGACAGCCTCCTCTCCTTCTAGCCAGCACTTGCATGCTTGCTTCAACTTGTGGGCGAACATGTGGAAGGAGCTTCCCCCATTGTAAGACAAAGAGCGGAACTGAACTCGGTAGGTCTCTGGAGTGACTGCATAATACTTCTGCACCGCTCTTTTAATGGCCTCATAGTCCCGCTGATCACTAGGGTCCATGGCTCTGAGAGCTTCTGCAGCCCCATCTCGTAGGTGCCCCACCAGATACCGGACCCAATCCTTCTCTGGGACTTCCATCAGGTGGCACTGGTGTTCGAAGTCCTGAAAATATCCATCAACATCCCCAGCCGCTTCATCAAAGGTCTTGAAGTGTTTATGGGAGACATATGGTGGTTCTCTCACTGTTGGGCTGGGGGTCGACGTTTGATTATAATTCCGCGTAGTTATCTCAGCCATTCGCATTTCATGCGCCATTCTTTCCTTTTCATGCGCCATTCTCTGTTCCTCCTTCTCCGTTTCCTGAGCCCTCTGTAATGCTCTACTCCTTTGCTCTGCAGTTGCTCCTAGCCCCAGCACTGCCAATTCCTCCTCATACAAAACAACCCATCTGCTCTTTTGGGTCTGTACCTGCCGCTCCCATATCTCTACAGTCTCCTGGGGGCAGCCCTCCTCATGGTCGCTTTGCAGGGTCATCTCCTCCAGTGCCTCGATCAGTTGCTCTTTCGTTCTTCCCTGGTAACTCAGGTTTAGTTCCCGGGCCCTTACTTGTAGACTTGCCATAGTCCAGTTCCTGTATTCTGAGGTTGTGGCTCCATTAATCGCTGGGCTGCTGTAGTCCATCTCGCTGTCCTCTGTTGATCCCACCGCTGCCAACCAGTTGTCACGGAGCAAAGGTATACGTCTTCCTCCGGATGGTCTTTTGAATCAACAGGGACGCAAGAGGTCGGGAGACAACAGCAATTTATTGTAATCCACAAAGTTAGTAGCCGGCGGCGGTCACATCAACCGTAATAACAATAAGTCCACAGAAGTCACAATCCAATGATAACTTTGGTTCCTTGGTCCTGTAACTAAATCCTGGCTCTCTGCAGAGCTGTGCACAGGCCGGCTAACACATACTAACTGCAGCTACAACTATATACTAAGACTGTTACACCTATATCTGTGGGTGGGAAAGGCTGAGTCACAGATCCTTCCCCCCTCACCTATACCAAGGAGAGCAGACTCCCTGTCTACTATGGACAATGCACCGTCCAACATCTTCATGGGGACACAATCAGATTATCTCCACTCATTGTCCTCACTGGTCCTCACTAGTTAGATGTATCTGCATACAATGTGCTAACACACTAGACCCTAATCAGCCAACTACACATTGATGTATATAACAGGTTAGAGAATACATTCCACATGAAATATATATTACACATTGCCTATAGTATAGACTCTAACCATCCCGTGACAGCATATATATGTGCGCGCATATATATGTGCGCGCATATACAGGGTGGGGTGCATATATATGTGCGCGCATATATATGTGCACGCATATATATGTGCGCGCATATACAGGGTGAGGTGCATATATACGTGCGCGCATATATACGTGCGCGCATATATATGTGCGCGCATATATATGTGCGCGCATATATATGTGCGCGCATATACAGGGTGGGTTGCATATATATGTGTGCGCATATATATGTGTGCACATATATATGTGTGCGCATATATATGTGCGCGCATATATATGTGCGCGCATATATATGTGCGCGCATATACAGGGTGGGGTGCATATATATGTGCGCGCATATATATGTGCGCGCATATATATGTGCGCGCATATACAGGGTGGGGTGCATATATGTGCGCGCATATATATGTGCGCGCATATATATGTGCGCGCATATACAGGGTGGGGTGCATATATATGTGCGCGCATATATATGTGCGCGCATATATATGTGCGCGCATATACAGGGTGAGGTGCATATATACGTGCGCGCATGTATATGTGCGCGCATATATATGTGCGCGCATATATATGTGCACGCATATATATGTGCGCGCATATAAATGTGCGCGCATATACAGGGTGGGTTGCATATATATGTGTGCGCATATATATGTGTGCGCATATATATGTGTGCGCATATATGTGCACGCATATATATGTGCGCATATATATGTGCGCGCATATACAGGGTGGGGTGCATATATATGTGCGCGCATATATATGTGCGCACATATATATGTGCGCGCATATATATGTGCGCTCATATATATGTGCGCGCATATACAGGGTGGGGTGCATATATATGTACGCGCATATATATGTGCGCGAATATATATGTATGCGCATATACAGGGTGTGCGCATATATATGTGCGCTCATATATCTGCGCGCATATACAGGATGGGGTGCATATATATGAGCGCGCATATATATGTGCGCGCATATATATGTGCGCGCATATACAGGGTGGGGTGCATATATATGTGCGTTCATATATATATGTGCGTGCATATATATGTGCGTGCATATACAGGGTGGGGTGCATATATATGTGCGCGCATATATATGTGCGCGCATATATATGTGCGCGCATATATATGTGCGCGCATATACAGGGTGGGGTGCGTATATATGTGCGCGCATATATATGTGTGCGCATATATATGTGCGCGCATATATATGTGCGCGCATATACAGGGTGAGGTGCATATATACGTGCGCGCATATATACGTGCGCTTATATACGTGCGCGCATATATACGTGCGCGCATATATACGTGCGCGCATATATATGTGCGCGCATATATATGTGCGCGCATATACAGGGTGGGTTGCATATATATGTGTGCGCATATATATGTGTGCGCATATATATGTGTGCGCATATATATGTGCGCGCATATATATGTGCGCGCATATACAGGGTGGGGTGCATATATATGTGCGCGCATATATATGTGCGCGCATATATATGTGCGCGCATATACAGGGTGGGGTGCATATATATGTGCGCGCATATATATGTGCGCGCATATATATGTGCGCGCATATATATGTGCGCGCATATACGGGGTGGGGTGCATATATATGTGCGCGCATATATATGTGCGCGCATATACAGGGTGGGGTGCATATATATGTGCGCGCATATATATGTGCGCGCATATATATGTGCGCGCATATATATGTGCGCGCATATACAGGGTGGGTTGCATATATATGTGCGCGCATATATATGTGCGCGCATATATATGTGCGCGCATATACAGGGTGGGATGCATATATATGTGCGCGCATATATATGTGCGCGCATATATATGTGCGCGCATATACAGGGAGGGGTGCATATATATGTGCGCGCATATATATGTGCGCGCATATATATGTGCGCGCATATACAGGGTGGGGTGCATATATATGTGCGCGCATATATATGTGCGCGCATATATATGTGCGCGCATATACAGGGTGAGGTGCATATATACGTGCGCACATATATATGTGCGCGCATATATATGTGCGCGCATATATATGTGTGCGCATATATATGTGCGCGCATATACAGGGTGGGTTGCATATAAATGTGTGCGCATATATATGTGTGCGCATATATATGTGTGCGCATATATATATTTGTGCGCATATATGTGCGCGCATATATATGTGCGCGCATATATATGTGCGCGCATATACAGGGTGGGGTGCATATATATGTGTGCGCATATATATGTGCGCACATATATATGTGCGCGCATATATATGTGCGCTCATATATATGTGCGCGCATATACAGGGTGGGGTGCATATATATGTACGCGCATATATATGTGCGCGCATATATATGTATGCGCATATACAGGGTGTGCGCATATATATATGCGCTCATATATCTGCGCGCATATACAGGGTGGGGTGCATATATATGAGCGTGCATATATATGTGCGCGCATATATATGTGCGCGCATATACAGGGTGGGGTGCATATATATGTACGCGCATATATATGTGCGCGCATATATATGTGCGCTCATATATCTGTGCGCGCATATACAGGGTGGGGTGCATATATATGTGCGCGCATATATATGTGCGTGCATATATATGTGCGTGCATATACAGGGTGGGGTGCATATATATGTGCGCGCATATATATGTGCGCGCATATATATGTGCGCGCATATACAGGGTGGGGTGCGTATATATGTGGGCGCATATATATGTGCGCGCATATATATGTGCGCGCATATACAGGGTGGGGTGCATATATATGTGCGCGCATATATATGTGCGCGCATATATATGTGCGCGCATATACAGGGTGAGGTGCATATATACGTGCGCGCATATATACGTGCGCGTATATATATGTGCGCGCATATATATGTGCGCGCATATATATGTGCGCGCATATACAGGGTGGGTTGCATATATATGTGTGCGCATAAATATGTGTGCGCATATATATGTGTGCGCATATATATGTGCGCGCATATATATGTGCGCGCATATATATGTGCGCGCATATACAGGGTGGGGTGCATATATATGTGCACGCACATATATGTGCGCGCATATATATGTGCGCGCATATACAGGGTGAGGTGCATATATATGTGCGCGCATATATATGTGCGCGCATATATATGTGCGCGCATATACAGGGTGGGGTGCATATATATGTGCGCGCATATATATGTGCGCGCATATATATGTGCGCGCATATATATGTGCGCGCATATACAGGGTGGGGTGCATATATATGTGCGCGCATATATATGTGCGCGCATATATATGTGCGCGCATATACAGGGTGAGGTGCATATATACGTGCGCGCATATATATGTGCGCGCATATATATGTGCGCGCATATATATGTGCGCGCATATATATGTGCGCGCATATACAGGGTGGGTTGCATATATATGTGTGCGCATATATATGTGTGCGCAAATATATGTGTGCGCATATATGTGCGCGCATATATATGTGCGCGCATATATATGTGCACGCATATACAGGGTGAGGTGCATATATGTGTGCGCGCATATATATGTGCGCGCATATACAGGGTGGGGTGCATATATATGTGCGCATTTATATGTACGCGCATATATATGTGCGCGCATATACAGGGTGGGTTGCATATAAATGTGTGCGCATATATATGTGTGCGCATATATATGTGTGCGCATATATATATTTGTGCGCATATATGTGCGCGCATATATATGTGTGCGCATATATATGTGCGCGCATATATATGTGCGCGCATATACAGGGTGAGGTGCATATATACGTGCGCGCATATATACGTGCGCTTATATACGTGCGCGCATATATACGTGCGCGCATATATACGTGCGCGCATATATATGTGCGCGCATATATATGTGCGCGCATATACAGGGTGGGTTGCATATATATGTGTGCGCATATATATGTGTGCGCATATATATGTGTGCGCATATATATGTGCGCGCATATATATGTGCGCGCATATACAGGGTGGGGTGCATATATATGTGCGCGCATATATATGTGCGCGCATATATATGTGCGCGCATATACAGGGTGGGGTGCATATATATGTGCGCGCATATATATGTGCGCGCATATATATGTGCGCGCATATATATGTGCGCGCATATATATGTGCGCGCATATACGGGGTGGGGTGCATATATATGTGCGCGCATATATATGTGCGCGCATATACAGGGTGGGGTGCATATATATGTGCGCGCATATATATGTGCGCGCATATATATGTGCGCGCATATATATGTGCGCGCATATACAGGGTGGGTTGCATATATATGTGTGCGCATATATATGTGTGCGCATATATATGTGTACGCATATATATGTGCGCGCATATATATGTGCGCGCATATACAGGGTGGGGTGCATATATATGTGCGCGCATATATATGTGCGCGCATATATATGTGCGCGCATATACAGGGTGGGATGCATATATATGTGCGCGCATATATATGTGCGCGCATATATATGTGCGCGCATATACAGGGAGGGGTGCATATATATGTGCGCGCATATATATGTGCGCGCATATATATGTGCGCGCATATACAGGGTGGGGTGCATATATATGTGCGTTCATATATATATGTGCGTGCATATATATGTGCGTGCATATACAGGGTGGGGTGCATATATATGTGCGCGCATATATATGTGCGCGCATATATATGTGCGCGCATATATATGTGCGCGCATATACAGGGTGGGGTGCGTATATATGTGCGCGCATATATATGTGTGCGCATATATATGTGCGCGCATATATATGTGCGCGCATATACAGGGTGAGGTGCATATATACGTGCGCGCATATATACGTGCGCTTATATACGTGCGCGCATATATACGTGCGCGCATATATACGTGCGCGCATATATATGTGCGCGCATATATATGTGCGCGCATATACAGGGTGGGTTGCATATATATGTGTGCGCATATATATGTGTGCGCATATATATGTGTGCGCATATATATGTGCGCGCATATATATGTGCGCGCATATACAGGGTGGGGTGCATATATATGTGCGCGCATATATATGTGCGCGCATATATATGTGCGCGCATATACAGGGTGGGGTGCATATATATGTGCGCGCATATATATGTGCGCGCATATATATGTGCGCGCATATATATGTGCGCGCATATACGGGGTGGGGTGCATATATATGTGCGCGCATATATATGTGCGCGCATATACAGGGTGGGGTGCATATATATGTGCGCGCATATATATGTGCGCGCATATATATGTGCGCGCATATATATGTGCGCGCATATACAGGGTGGGTTGCATATATATGTGTGCGCATATATATGTGTGCGCATATATATGTGTACGCATATATATGTGCGCGCATATATATGTGCGCGCATATACAGGGTGGGGTGCATATATATGTGCGCGCATATATATGTGCGCGCATATATATGTGCGCGCATATATATGTGCGCGCATATATATGTGCGCGCATATACAGGGTGGGGTGCATATATATGTGTGCGCATATATATGTGCGCACATATATATGTGCGCGCATATATATGTGCGCTCATATATATGTGCGCGCATATACAGGGTGGGGTGCATATATATGTACGCGCATATATATGTGCGCGCATATATATGTATGCGCATATACAGGGTGTGCGCATATATATATGCGCTCATATATCTGCGCGCATATACAGGGTGGGGTGCATATATATGAGCGTGCATATATATGTGCGCGCATATATATGTGCGCGCATATACAGGGTGGGGTGCATATATATGTACGCGCATATATATGTGCGCGCATATATATGTGCGCTCATATATCTGTGCGCGCATATACAGGGTGGGGTGCATATATATGTGCGCGCATATATATGTGCGTGCATATATATGTGCGTGCATATACAGGGTGGGGTGCATATATATGTGCGCGCATATATATGTGCGCGCATATATATGTGCGCGCATATACAGGGTGGGGTGCGTATATATGTGGGCGCATATATATGTGCGCGCATATATATGTGCGCGCATATACAGGGTGGGGTGCATATATATGTGCGCGCATATATATGTGCGCGCATATATATGTGCGCGCATATACAGGGTGAGGTGCATATATACGTGCGCGCATATATACGTGCGCGTATATATATGTGCGCGCATATATATGTGCGCGCATATATATGTGCGCGCATATACAGGGTGGGTTGCATATATATGTGTGCGCATAAATATGTGTGCGCATATATATGTGTGCGCATATATATGTGCGCGCATATATATGTGCGCGCATATATATGTGCGCGCATATACAGGGTGGGGTGCATATATATGTGCACGCACATATATGTGCGCGCATATATATGTGCGCGCATATACAGGGTGAGGTGCATATATATGTGCGCGCATATATATGTGCGCGCATATATATGTGCGCGCATATACAGGGTGGGGTGCATATATATGTGCGCGCATATATATGTGCGCGCATATATATGTGCGCGCATATATATGTGCGCGCATATACAGGGTGGGGTGCATATATATGTGCGCGCATATATATGTGCGCGCATATATATGTGCGCGCATATACAGGGTGAGGTGCATATATACGTGCGCGCATATATATGTGCGCGCATATATATGTGCGCGCATATATATGTGCGCGCATATATATGTGCGCGCATATACAGGGTGGGTTGCATATATATGTGTGCGCATATATATGTGTGCGCAAATATATGTGTGCGCATATATGTGCGCGCATATATATGTGCGCGCATATATATGTGCACGCATATACAGGGTGAGGTGCATATATGTGTGCGCGCATATATATGTGCGCGCATATACAGGGTGGGGTGCATATATATGTGCGCATTTATATGTACGCGCATATATATGTGCGCGCATATACAGGGTGGGTTGCATATAAATGTGTGCGCATATATATGTGTGCGCATATATATGTGTGCGCATATATATATTTGTGCGCATATATGTGCGCGCATATATATGTGTGCGCATATATATGTGCGCGCATATATATGTGCGCGCATATACAGGGTGAGGTGCATATATACGTGCGCGCATATATACGTGCGCTTATATACGTGCGCGCATATATACGTGCGCGCATATATACGTGCGCGCATATATATGTGCGCGCATATATATGTGCGCGCATATACAGGGTGGGTTGCATATATATGTGTGCGCATATATATGTGTGCGCATATATATGTGTGCGCATATATATGTGCGCGCATATATATGTGCGCGCATATACAGGGTGGGGTGCATATATATGTGCGCGCATATATATGTGCGCGCATATATATGTGCGCGCATATACAGGGTGGGGTGCATATATATGTGCGCGCATATATATGTGCGCGCATATATATGTGCGCGCATATATATGTGCGCGCATATATATGTGCGCGCATATACGGGGTGGGGTGCATATATATGTGCGCGCATATATATGTGCGCGCATATACAGGGTGGGGTGCATATATATGTGCGCGCATATATATGTGCGCGCATATATATGTGCGCGCATATATATGTGCGCGCATATACAGGGTGGGTTGCATATATATGTGTGCGCATATATATGTGTGCGCATATATATGTGTACGCATATATATGTGCGCGCATATATATGTGCGCGCATATACAGGGTGGGGTGCATATATATGTGCGCGCATATATATGTGCGCGCATATATATGTGCGCGCATATACAGGGTGGGATGCATATATATGTGCGCGCATATATATGTGCGCGCATATATATGTGCGCGCATATACAGGGAGGGGTGCATATATATGTGCGCGCATATATATGTGCGCGCATATATATGTGCGCGCATATACAGGGTGGGGTGCATATATATGTGCGTTCATATATATATGTGCGTGCATATATATGTGCGTGCATATACAGGGTGGGGTGCATATATATGTGCGCGCATATATATGTGCGCGCATATATATGTGCGCGCATATATATGTGCGCGCATATACAGGGTGGGGTGCGTATATATGTGCGCGCATATATATGTGTGCGCATATATATGTGCGCGCATATATATGTGCGCGCATATACAGGGTGAGGTGCATATATACGTGCGCGCATATATACGTGCGCTTATATACGTGCGCGCATATATACGTGCGCGCATATATACGTGCGCGCATATATATGTGCGCGCATATATATGTGCGCGCATATACAGGGTGGGTTGCATATATATGTGTGCGCATATATATGTGTGCGCATATATATGTGTGCGCATATGTATGTGCGCGCATATATATGTGCGCGCATATACAGGGTGGGGTGCATATATATGTGCGCGCATATATATGTGCGCGCATATATATGTGCGCGCATATACAGGGTGGGGTGCATATATATGTGCGCGCATATATATGTGCGCGCATATATATGTGCGCGCATATATATGTGCGCGCATATACGGGGTGGGGTGCATATATATGTGCGCGCATATATATGTGCGCGCATATACAGGGTGGGGTGCATATATATGTGCGCGCATATATATGTGCGCGCATATATATGTGCGCGCATATATATGTGCGCGCATATACAGGGTGGGTTGCATATATATGTGTGCGCATATATATGTGTGCGCATATATATGTGTACGCATATATATGTGCGCGCATATATATGTGCGCGCATATACAGGGTGGGGTGCATATATATGTGCGCGCATATATATGTGCGCGCATATATATGTGCGCGCATATACAGGGTGGGATGCATATATATGTGCGCGCATATATATGTGCGCGCATATATATGTGCGCGCATATACAGGGAGGGGTGCATATATATGTGCGCGCATATATATGTGCGCGCATATATATGTGCGCGCATATACAGGGTGGGGTGCATATATATGTGCGCGCATATATATGTGCGCGCATATATATGTGCGCGCATATACAGGGTGAGGTGCATATATACGTGCGCACATATATATGTGCGCGCATATATATGTGCGCGCATATATATGTGCGCGCATATATATGTGCGCGCATATACAGGGTGGGTTGCATATAAATGTGTGCGCATATATATGTGTGCGCATATATATGTGTGCGCATATATATATTTGTGCGCATATATGTGCGCGCATATATATGTGCGCGCATATATATGTGCGCGCATATACAGGGTGGGGTGCATATATATGTGTGCGCATATATATGTGCGCACATATATATGTGCGCGCATATATATGTGCGCTCATATATATGTGCGCGCATATACAGGGTGGGGTGCATATATATGTACGCGCATATATATGTGCGCGCATATATATGTATGCGCATATACAGGGTGTGCGCATATATATATGCGCTCATATATCTGCGCGCATATACAGGGTGGGGTGCATATATATGAGCGTGCATATATATGTGCGCGCATATATATGTGCGCGCATATACAGGGTGGGGTGCATATATATGTACGCGCATATATATGTGCGCGCATATATATGTGCGCTCATATATCTGTGCGCGCATATACAGGGTGGGGTGCATATATATGTGCGCGCATATATATGTGCGTGCATATATATGTGCGTGCATATACAGGGTGGGGTGCATATATATGTGCGCGCATATATATGTGCGCGCATATATATGTGCGCGCATATACAGGGTGGGGTGCGTATATATGTGGGCGCATATATATGTGCGCGCATATATATGTGCGCGCATATACAGGGTGGGGTGCATATATATGTGCGCGCATATATATGTGCGCGCATATATATGTGCGCGCATATACAGGGTGAGGTGCATATATACGTGCGCGCATATATACGTGCGCGTATATATATGTGCGCGCATATATATGTGCGCGCATATATATGTGCGCGCATATACAGGGTGGGTTGCATATATATGTGTGCGCATAAATATGTGTGCGCATATATATGTGTGCGCATATATATGTGCGCGCATATATATGTGCGCGCATATATATGTGCGCGCATATACAGGGTGGGGTGCATATATATGTGCACGCACATATATGTGCGCGCATATATATGTGCGCGCATATACAGGGTGAGGTGCATATATATGTGCGCGCATATATATGTGCGCGCATATATATGTGCGCGCATATACAGGGTGGGGTGCATATATATGTGCGCGCATATATATGTGCGCGCATATATATGTGCGCGCATATATATGTGCGCGCATATACAGGGTGGGGTGCATATATATGTGCGCGCATATATATGTGCGCGCATATATATGTGCGCGCATATACAGGGTGAGGTGCATATATACGTGCGCGCATATATATGTGCGCGCATATATATGTGCGCGCATATATATGTGCGCGCATATATATGTGCGCGCATATACAGGGTGGGTTGCATATATATGTGTGCGCATATATATGTGTGCGCAAATATATGTGTGCGCATATATGTGCGCGCATATATATGTGCGCGCATATATATGTGCACGCATATACAGGGTGAGGTGCATATATGTGTGCGCGCATATATATGTGCGCGCATATACAGGGTGGGGTGCATATATATGTGCGCATTTATATGTACGCGCATATATATGTACGCGCATATACAGGGTGAGGTGCATATATATGTGCGCTCATATACAGGGTGGGGTGCGTGCATATATATGTGCACGCATATATATGTGCACGCATATATATGTGCGCGCATATACAGGGTGAGGTGCATATATACGTGCGCACATATATATGTGCGCGCATATATATGTGCGCGCATATATATGTGCGCGCATATATATGTGCGCGCATATACAGGGTGGGTTGCATATAAATGTGTGCGCATATATATGTGTGCGCATATATATGTGTGCGCATATATATATTTGTGCGCATATATGTGCGCGCATATATATGTGCGCGCATATATATGTGCGCGCATATACAGGGTGGGGTGCATATATATGTGCGCGCATATATATGTGCGCACATATATATGTGCGCGCATATATATGTGCGCTCATATATATGTGCGCGCATATACAGGGTGGGGTGCATATATATGTACGCGCATATATATGTGCGCGCATATATATGTATGCGCATATACAGGGTGTGCGCATATATATATGCGCTCATATATCTGCGCGCATATACAGGGTGGGGTGCATATATATGAGCGTGCATATATATGTGCGCGCATATATATGTGCGCGCATATACAGGGTGGGGTGCATATATATGTACGCGCATATATATGTGCGCGCATATATATGTGCGCTCATATATCTGTGCGCGCATATACAGGGTGGGGTGCATATATATGTGCGCGCATATATATGTGCGTGCATATATATGTGCGTGCATATACAGGGTGGGGTGCATATATATGTGCGCGCATATATATGTGCGCACATATATATGTGCGCGCATATATATGTGCGCTCATATATATGTGCGTGCATATACAGGGTGGGGTGCATATATATGTACGCGCATATATATGTGCGCGCATATATATGTATGCGCATATACAGGGTGTGCGCATATATATATGCGCTCATATATCTGCGCGCATATACAGGGTGGGGTGCATATATATGAGCGTGCATATATATGTGCGCGCATATATATGTGCGCGCATATACAGGGTGGGGTGCATATATATGTACGCGCATATATATGTGCGCGCATATATATGTGCGCTCATATATCTGTGCGCGCATATACAGGGTGGGGTGCATATATATGTGCGCGCATATATATGTGCGTGCATATATATGTGCGTGCATATACAGGGTGGGGTGCATATATATGTGCGCGCATATATATGTGCGCGCATATATATGTGCGCGCATATACAGGGTGGGGTGCGTATATATGTGGGCGCATATATATGTGCGCGCATATATATGTGCGCGCATATACAGGGTGGGGTGCATATATATGTGCGCGCATATATATGTGCGCGCATATATATGTGCGCGCATATACAGGGTGAGGTGCATATATACGTGCGCGCATATATACGTGCGCGTATATATATGTGCGCGCATATATATGTGCGCGCATATATATGTGCGCGCATATACAGGGTGGGTTGCATATATATGTGTGCGCATAAATATGTGTGCGCATATATATGTGTGCGCATATATATGTGCGCGCATATATATGTGCGCGCATATATATGTGCGCGCATATACAGGGTGGGGTGCATATATATGTGCACGCACATATATGTGCGCGCATATATATGTGCGCGCATATACAGGGTGAGGTGCATATATATGTGCGCGCATATATATGTGCGCGCATATATATGTGCGCGCATATACAGGGTGGGGTGCATATATATGTGCGCGCATATATATGTGCGCGCATATATATGTGCGCGCATATATATGTGCGCGCATATACAGGGTGGGGTGCATATATATGTGCGCGCATATATATGTGCGCACATATATATGTGCGCGCATATACAGGGTGAGGTGCATATATACGTGCGCGCATATATATGTGCGCGCATATATATGTGCGCGCATATATATGTGCGCGCATATATATGTGCGCGCATATATATGTGCGCGCATATACAGGGTGGGTTGCATATATATGTGTGCGCATATATATGTGTGCGCAAATATATGTGTGCGCATATATGTGCGCGCATATATATGTGCGCGCATATATATGTGCACGCATATACAGGGTGAGGTGCATATATGTGTGCGCGCATATATATGTGCGCGCATATACAGGGTGGGGTGCATATATATGTGCGCATTTATATGTACGCGCATATATATGTACGCGCATATACAGGGTGAGGTGCATATATATGTGCGCTCATATACAGGGTGGGGTGCGTGCATATATATGTGCACGCATATATATGTGCACGCATATATATGTGCGCGCATATACAGGGTGAGGTGCATATATATGTGCGCGCATATACAGGAAGGGGTGCATATATATGTATGCGCATATATATGTGCGCGCATATATATGTACGCGCATATACAGGGTGTGCGCATATATATGTGCGCTCATATATCTGCGCGCATATACAGGGTGGGGTGCATTTATATGTACGCGCATATATATGTACGCGCATATACAGGGTGAGGTGCATATATATGTGCGCTCATATACAGGGTGGGGTGCGTGCATATATATGTGCACGCATATATATGTGCACGTATATATATGTGCGCGCATATATATGTGCGCGCATATATATGTGCGCACATATACAGGGTGAGGTGCATATATACGTGCGCGCATATCTATGTGCGCGCATATATATGTGCGCGCATATACAGGGTGTGCGCATATATATGTGCGCGCATATATATGTGCGCGCATATATATGTGCGCGCATATACAGGGTGGGGTGCATATATATGTACGCGCATATATATGTGCGCGCATATATATGTGCGCGCATATATATGTGCGCTCATATATCTGTGCGCGCATATACAGGGTGGGGTGCATATATATGTGCGCGCATATATATGTGCGTGCATATATATGTGCGTGCATATACAGGGTGGGGTGCATTTATATGTACGTGCATATATATGTGCGCGCATATATATGTGCGCTCATATACAGGGTGGGGTGCATATATATGTGCGCATATATATGTGCGCGCATATATATGTGCGCACATATACAGGGTGGGGTGCATATATATGTGCGCGCATATATATGTGCTGTCACGGGATGGTTAGAGTCTATACTATAGGCAATGTGTAATATATATTTCATGTGGAATGTATTCTCTAACCTGTTATATACATCAATGTGTAGTTGGCTGATTAGGGTCTAGTGTGTTAGCACATTGTATGCAAATACCTCTAACTAGTGAGGACAATGGGTGGAGATAATCTGATCGGTGTCTCCAAGAAGATGTTGGATGATGCATTGTCCATAGTAGACAGGGAGTCTGCTCTGTTTGGCATAGGTGAGGGGGGAAGGATCTGTGACTCAGCCCTTCCCACCCACAGATATAGGTGTAACAGTCTTAGTATATAGTTGTAGCTGGAGTTAGTATGTGTTAGCCGGCCTGTGCACAGCTCTGCAGAGAGCCAGGATGTAGTTACAGGACCAAGGAACCAAAGTTATCATTGGATTGTGACTTCTGTGGACTTATTGTTATTACGGTTGATGTGACCGCCGCCGGCTACTAACTTTGTGGATTACAATAAATTGCTGTTGTCTCCCGACCTCTTGCGTCCGTGTTGATTCAAAAGACCATCCGGAGGAAGACGTATACCTTTGCTCCGTGACAACTGGTTGGCAGCGGTGGGATCAACAGCGGACAGCGAGATGGACTACAGCAGCCCAGCGATTAATGGAGCCACAACCTCAGAATACAGGAACTGGACTATGGCAAGTCTAAAATTAAGGGCCCGGGAACTAAACCTGAGTTACCAGGGAAGAACGAAAGAGCAACTGATCGAGGCACTGGAGGAGATGACCCTGCAAAGCGACCATGAGGAGGGCTGCCCCCAGGAGACTGGAGAGATACAGGAGTGGCAGGTACAGACCCAAAAGAGCAGATGGGTTGTTTTGTATGAGGAGGAATTGGCAGTGCTGGGGCTAGAAGCAACTGCAGAGCAAAGGAGTAGAGCATTACAGAGGGCTCAGGAAACGGAGAAGGAGGAACAGAGAATGGCGCATGAAAAGGAAAGAATGGCGCATGAAATGCGAATGGCTGAGATAACTATGAGGAATTATAATCAAACGTCGACCCCCAGCCCAACAGTGAGAGAACCACCATATGTCTCCCATAAACACTTCAAGACCTTTGAGGAAGCGGCTGGGGATGTTGATGGATATTTTCAGGACTTCGAACACCAGTGCCGCCTGATGGAAGTCCCAGAGAAGGATTGGGTCCGGTATCTGGTGGGACACCTACGAGATGGGGCTGCGGAAGCTCTCAGAGCCATGGACCCTAGTGATCAGCGGGACTATGAGGCCATTAAAAGAGCGGTGCAGAAGTATTATGCAGTCACTCCAGAGACCTACCGAGTTCAGTTCCGCTCTTTGTCTTACAATGGGGGAAGCTCCTTCCACATGTTCGCCCACAAGTTGAAGCAAGCATGCAAGCGCTGGCTAGAAGGAGAGGAGGCTGTCACAGTCGATAAGATCCTCCAAGTCATACTTAAGGAACAGTTCTTTTCCCAGTGCCCCGCTGAGATCCGTGAGTGGGTGCTGGAAAGGAACCCAGCCACAGTTGAGCAAGCTGCTTCTCTTGCAGATGAGGGCCCTGACCATCAAGCCGCAGTGGAAGAGGTTGTTTGCAGAGGAGCGGAAAACTACCACAGTCCGCCAGACACCCTTCAGCCAGCCACCCACCTTTCGTGTCCGGCCTCAGGATTACAATTCCCCCTCTACCCCTGCCCCAGCCCATCGGCCTCCAGCTATGAACAACCCTGTCCCTAGACAACGACCCACTGGAAGAATGCTAGAGCGCAGATGTTTTGGGTGCGGGCGGCCTGGACATTTGCAAGCTAGTTGCCCTGCTAACATGGGGGCACGGGCCACCGTGGCATCCGGCCTATTCACTACCTGGGAACCACCCCTAGGACAGAAAGTGTGGCCCCATTTCCAGATGACCCCATGAATGACCCATCTGTTCCACCTCCAGGGGTCTATGGGATTCAGCCTTCCGCCACACATCCCGCAAACCTTCAGAGGAAGCACTTGCAGGAGGTCCTACTGGATGGCCGAACAGTTGTTGGATTCCGGGACTCGGGAGCTTTCCTAACGGTAGCGGACCCCCGAGTTGTGCGACCCGAGGCCCTAGAGGAGGGCCCTGGCATTTCTATCAAGTTGGCAGGGGGTACTCAAAGACGTATTCCTAAAGCTCCGTGGAACTCGACTATGGTTATGGACCAAAACGATGCACAATTGGTGTGATGAGCGGGCTGCCGGCCGATGTTCTGTTAGGCAACGATGTTGGAAATCTACAGTGCCACTTTGTGGGAGCAGTGACCCGAAGCCAAGCTCAGGGAGAAGCCAACATGGATCCACCGGATTTTCTGACAGATGCCAGCCCTTCAACCCTACAACTTTACCATTCAGTACCGCCGAGGGAACCAACACCAGAACACAGATGGGTTATCCCGGCAGGAGGAAATATGAGCTATAGAGACTGATGTGCATTCCCCAATTTACCTGTGTAGGCCAATTGTGTCATGCACATGTTTTGAGAGGGGGAGGGGTTGTCACGGGATGGTTAGAGTCTATACTATAGGCAATGTGTAATATATATTTCATGTGGAATGTATTCTCTAACCTGTTATATACATCAATGTGTAGTTGGCTGATTAGGGTCTAGTGTGTTAGCACATTGTATGCAAATACCTCTAACTAGTGAGGACAATGGGTGGAGATAATCTGATCGGTGTCTCCAAGAAGATGTTGGATGATGCATTGTCCATAGTAGACAGGGAGTCTGCTCTGTTTGGCATAGGTGAGGGGGGAAGGATCTGTGACTCAGCCCTTCCCACCCACAGATATAGGTGTAACAGTCTTAGTATATAGTTGTAGCTGGAGTTAGTATGTGTTAGCCGGCCTGTGCACAGCTCTGCAGAGAGCCAGGATGTAGTTACAGGACCAAGGAACCAAAGTTATCATTGGATTGTGACTTCTGTGGACTTATTGTTATTACGGTTGATGTGACCGCCGCCGGCTACTAACTTTGTGGATTACAATAAATTGCTGTTGTCTCCCGACCTCTTGCGTCCGTGTTGATTCAAAAGACCATCCGGAGGAAGACGTATACCTTTGCTCCGTGACATGTGCGCTCATATATATGTGCGCGCATATATATGTTATATATGTGCCCGCATATACAGGGTGGGGCGCATATACAGGGTGGGGTGCATATATATGTGCGCGCATATACAGGGTGGGGTGCATATTTATGTGCGCGCATATACAGGGTGGGGTGCATATATATGTGCGCGCATATACAGGGTGGGGTGCATATATATGTGCGCATATATATGTACGCGCATATATATGTGCGCGCATATACATGGTGAGGTGCATATATATGTGCGCTGATATACAGGGTGGGGTGCGCGCATATACAGGGTGGGTTGCATAAAAATGTGTGCGCATATATATGTGTGCGCATATATATGTGTGCGCATATATATGTGCGCATATATATGTGCGCGCATATACAGGGTGGGGTGCATATATATGTGCGCGCATATATATGTGCGCACATATATATGTGCGCGCATATATATGTGCGCTCATATATATGTGCACGCATATACAGGGTGGGGTGCATATATATGTACGCGCATATATATGTGCGCGCATATATATGTATGCGCATATACAGGGTGTGCGCATATATATGTGCGCTCATATATCTGCGCGCATATACAGGATGGGGTGCATATATATGAGCGCGCATATATATGTGCGCGCATATATATGTGCGCACATATACAGGGTGGGGTGCATATATATGTACGCGCATATATATGTGCGCGCATATATATGTGCGCTCATATATCTGTGCGCGCATATACAGGGTGGGGTGCATATATATGTGCGCGCATATATATGTGCGTGCATATATATGTGCGTGCATATACAGGGTGGGGGTGCATATATATGTGCGCGCATATATATGTGCGCGCATATATATGTGCGCGCATATATATGTGCGCGCATATATATGTGCGCGCATATATATGTGCGCGCATATACAGGGTGGGGTGCGTATATATGTGCGCGCATATATATGTGCGCGCATATATATGTGCGCGCATATATATGTGCGCGCATATATATGTGCGCGTATATACAGGGTGAGGTGCATATATACGTGCGCGCATATATACGTGCACTTATATACGTGCGCGCATATATACGTGCGCGCATATATACGTGCGCGCATATATATGTGCGCGCATATATATGTGCGCGCATATACAGGGTGGGTTGCATATATATGTGTGCGCATATATATGTGTGCGCATATATATGTGCGCGCATATATATGTGCGCGCATATACAGGGTGGGGTGCATATATATGTGCGCGCATATATATGTGCGCGCATATATATGTGCGCGCATATACAGGGTGGGGTGCATATATATGTGCGCGCATATATATGTGCGCGCATATATATGTGCGCGCATATATATGTGCGCGCATATACGGGGTGGGGTGCATATATATGTGAATGCATATATATATTTGCGCGCATATATATGTGCGCGCATATACAGGGTGGGGTGCGTATATATGTGCGCGCATATATATGTGCGCGCATATATATGTGCGCGCATATACAGGATGGGGTGCATATATATGTGCGCGCATATATATGTGCGCGCATATATATGTGCGCGCATATATATGTGCGCGCATATACAGGGTGAGGTGCATATATACGTGCGCGCATATATACATGCGCGTATATATATGTGCGCGCATATATATGTGCGCGCATATATATGTGCGCGCATATACAGGGTGGGTTGCATATATATGTGTGCGCATATATATGTGTGCGCATATATATGTGTACGCATATATATGTGCGCACATATATATGTGCGCGCATATACAGGGTGGGGTGCATATAAATGTGCGCGCATATATATGTGCGCGCATATATATGTGCGCGCATATACAGGGTGGGGTGCATATATATGTGCGCGCATATATATGTGCGCGCATATATATGTGCGCGCATATACAGGGTGGGGTGCATATATATGTGCGCGCATATATATGTGCGCGCATATATATGTGCGCGCATATACAGGGTGAGGTGCATATATACGTGCGCACATATATACGTGCGCGCATATATATGTGCGCGCATATATATGTGCGCGCATATACAGGGTGGGTTGCATATATATGTGTGCGCATATATATGTGTGCGCATATATATGTGTGCGCATATATATGTGTGCGCATATATGTGCGCGCATATATATGTGCGCACATATATATGTGCGCGCATATACAGGGTGGGGTGCATATATATGTGCGCGCATATATATGTGCGCACATATATATGTGCGCGCATATATATGTGCGCTCATATATATGTGCGCGCATATACAGGGTGGGGTGCATATATATGTACGCGCATATATATGTGCGCGCATATATATGTATGCGCATATACAGGGTGTGCGCATATATATATGCGCTCATATATCTGCGTGCATATACAGGGTGGGGTGCATTTATATGAGCGCGCATATATATGTGCGCGCATATATATGTGCGCGCATATACAGGGTGGGGTGCATATATATGTACGCGCATATATATGTGCGCGCATATATATGTGCGCTCATATATCTGTGCGCGCATATACAGGGTGGGGTGCATATATATGTGCGCGCATATATATGTGCGTGCATATATATGTGCGTGCATATACAGGGTGGGGTGCATATATATGTGCGCGCATATATATGTGCGCGCATATATATGTGCGCGCATATATATGTGCGCGCATATATATGTGCGCGCATATATATGTGCGCGCATATACAGGGTGGGGTGCGTATATATGTGGGCGCATATATATGTGCGCGCATATATATGTGCACGCATATACAGGGTGGGGTGCATATATATGTGCGCGCATATATATGTGCGCGCATATATATGTGCGCGCATATATATGTGCGCGCATATATATGTGCGCGCATATACAGGGTGAGGTGCATATATACGTGCGCGCATATATACGTGCGCGTATATATATGTGCGCGCATATATATGTGCGCGCATATATATGTGCGCGCATATACAGGGTGGGGTGCATATATATGTGCGCGCATATATATGTGCGCGTATATATATGTGCGCGCATATATATGTGCGCGCATATACAGGGTGGGGTGCATATATATGTGCGCGCATATATATGTGCGCGCATATATATGTGCGCGCATATACAGGGTGAGGTGCATATATACGTGCGCGCATATATACGTGCGCGCATATATACGTGCGCGCATATATATGTGCGCGCATATATATGTGCGCGCATATATATGTGCGCGCATATATATGTGCGCGCATATACAGGGTGGGTTGCATATATATGTGTGCGCATATATATGTGTGCGCATATATATGTGTGCGCATATATGTGCGCGCATATATATGTGCGCGCATATATATGTGCGCGCATATACAGGGTGAGGTGCATATATGTGTGCGCGCATATATATGTGCGCGCATATACAGGGTGGGGTGCATATATATGTGCGCATTTATATGTACGCGCATGTCACGGGATGGTTAGAGTCTATACTATAGGCAATGTGTAATATATATTTCATGTGGAATGTATTCTCTAACCTGTTGTATACATCAATGTGTAGTTGGCTGATTAGGGTCTAGTGTGTTAGCACATTGTATGCAAATACCTCTAACTAGTGAGGACAATGGGTGGAGATAATCTGATCAGTGTCTCCAAGAAGATGTTGGATGGTGCATTGTCCATAGTAGACAGGGAGTCTGCTCTCCTTGGTATAGGTGAGGGGGGAAGGATCTGTGACTCAGCCCTTCCCACCCACAGATATAGGTGTAACAGTTTTAGTATATAGTTGTAGCTGCAGTTAGTATGTGTTAGCCGGCCTGTGCACAGCTCTGCAGAGAGCCAGGATTTAGTTACAGGACCAAGGAACCAAAGTTATCATTGGATTGTGACTTCTGTGGACTTATTGTTATTACGGTTGATGTGACCGCCGCCGGCTACTAACTTTGTGGATTACAATAAATTGCTGTTGTCTCCCGACCTCTTGTGTCCGTGTTGATTCAAAAGACCATCCGGAGGAAGACGTATACCTTTGCTCCGTGACAACTGGTGGCAGCAGTGGGATCAACAGCGGACAGCGAGATGGACTACAGCAGCCCAGCGATTAATGGAGCCACAACCTCAGAATACAGGAACTGGACTATGGCAAGTCTACAAGTAAGGGCCCGGGAACTAAACCTGAGTTACCAGGGAAGAACGAAAGATCAACTGATCGAGGCACTGGAGGAGATGACCCTGCAAAGCGACCATGAGGAGGGCTGCCTCCAGGAGACAGTAGAGATACGGGAGTGGCAGGTACAGACCCAAAAGAGCAGATGGGTTGTTTTGTATGAGGAGGAATTGGCAGTGCTGGGGCTAGGAGCAACTGCAGAGCAAAGGAGTAGAGCATTACAGAGGGCTCAGGAAACGGAGAAGGAGGAACAGAGAATGGCGCATGAAAAGGAAAGAATGGCGCATGAAATGCGAATGGCTGAGATAACTATGCGGAATTATAATCAAACGTCGACCCCCAGCCCAACAGTGAGAGAACCACCATATGTCTCCCATAAACACTTCAAGACCTTTGATGAAGCGGCTGGGGATATTGATGGATATTTTCAGGACTTCGAACACCAGTGCCACCTGATGGAAGTCCCAGAGAAGGATTGGGTCCAGTATCTGGTGGGGCACCTACGAGATGGGGCTGCGGAAGCTCTCAGAGCCATGGACCCTAGTGATCAGCGGGACTATGAGGCCATTAAAAGAGCGGTGCAGAAGTATTATGCAGTCACTCCAGAGACCTACCGAGTTCAGTTCCGCTCTTTGTCTTACAATGGGGGAAGCTCCTTCCACATGTTCGCCCACAAGTTGAAGCAAGCATGCAAGCGCTGGCTAGAAGGAGAGGAGGCTGTCACAGTCGATAAGGTCCTCCAAGTCATACTTAAGGAACAGTTCTTTTCCCAGTGCCCCGCTGAGATCCGTGAGTGGGTGCTGGAACGGAACCCAGCCACAGTGGAGCAAGCTGCTTCCCTTGCAGATGAGGGCCTGACCATCAAGCCGCAGTGGAAGAGGTTGTTTGCAGAGGAGCGGAAAACTACCACAGTCCGCCAGACACCCTTCATCCAGCCACCCACCTTTCGTGCCCGGCCTCAGGATTACAATTCCCCCTCTACCCCTGCCCCAGCCCATCGGCCTCCAGCTATGAACAACCCTGTCCCTAGACAACGACCTACTGGAAGAATGCTAGAGCGCAGATGTTTTGGGTGCGGGCGGCCTGGACATTTGCAAGCTAGTTGCCCTGTTAACATGGGGGCACGGGCCACCGTGGCATCCCGGCCTATTCACTACCTGGGAACCACCCCTAGGACTGACAGTTTGGCCCCATTTCCAGATGACTCCATGAATGACCCATCTGTTCCACCTCCAGGGGTCTATGGGATTCAGCCTACCGCCACACATCCCGCAAACCCTCAGCGGAAGCACTTGCAGGAGGTCCTCCTGGATGGCCGAACAGTTGTTGGATTCCGGGACTCGGGAGCTTTCCTAACGGTAGCGGACCCCCGAGTGGTTCGACCCGAGGCCCTAGAGGAGGGCCCTGGCCTTTCTATCGAGTTGGCAGGAGGTACTCGGAAACGTATTCCTAAAGCTACTGTGGAACTCGACTATGGTTATGGACCAAAACGATGCACAATTGGTGTGATGAGCGGGCTGCCGGCCGATGTTCTGTTAGGCAACGATGTTGGAAATCTACAGTGCCACTTTGTGGGAGCAGTGACCCGAAGCCAAGCTCAGAGAGACGCCAACATGGATCGACCGGATTTTCTGCCAGATGCCAGCCCTTCAACGCTACAACTTTACCATTCATTACCGCTGAGCGAACCAACACCAGAACGCAGATGGGTTATCCCGGCAGGAGGACATATGAGCTATAGAGACTGATGTGCATTCCCCAATTTACCTGTGTAGGCCAATTGTGTCATGCACATGTTTTGAGAGGGGGAGGGGTTGTCACGGGATGGTTAGAGTCTATACTATAGGCAATGTGTAATATATATTTCATGTGGAATGTATTCTGTAACCTGTTGTATACATCAATGTGTAGTTGGCTGATTAGGGTCTAGTGTGTTAGCACATTGTATGCAAATACCTCTAACTAGTGAGGACAATGGGTGGAGATAATCTGATCAGTGTCTCCAAGAAGATGTTGGATGGTGCATTGTCCATAGTAGACAGGGAGTCTGCTCTCCTTGGTATAGGTGAGGGGGGAAGGATCTGTGACTCAGCTCTTCCCACCCACAGATATAGGTGTAACAGTTTTAGTATATAGTTGTAGCTGCAGTTAGTATGTGTTAGCCGGCCTGTGCACAGCTCTGCAGAGAGCCAGGATTTAGTTACAGGACCAAGGAACCAAAGTTATCATTGGATTGTGACTTCTGTGGACTTATTGTTATTACGGTTGATGTGACCGCCGCCGGCTACTAACTTTGTGGATTACAATAAATTGCTGTTGTCTCCCGACCTCTTGTGTCCGTGTTGATTCAAAAGACCATCCGGAGGAAGACGTATACCTTTGCTCCGTGACAGCGCATATATATGTACGCGCATATACAGGGTGAGGTGCATATATATGTGCGCTCATATACAGGGTGGGGTGCGTGCATATATATGTGCACGCATATATATGTGCACGCATATATATGTGCGCGCATATACAGGGTGAGGTGCATATATATGTGCGCGCATATACAGGGTGGGGTGCATATATATGTATGCGCATATATATGTGCGCGCATATATATGTACGCGCATATACAGGGTGTGCGCATATATATGTGCGCTCATATATCTGCGCGCATATACAGGGTGGGGTGCATTTATATGTACGCGCATATATATGTACGCGCATATACAGGGTGAGGTGCATATATATGTGCGCTCATATACAGGGTGGGGTGCGTGCATATATATGTGCACGCATATATATGTGCACGTATATATATGTGCGCGCATATATATGTGCGCGCATATATATGTGCGCGCATATACAGGATGAGGTGCATATATACGTGCACGCATATCTATGTGCGCGCATATATATGTGCGCGCATATACAGGGTGTGCGCATATATATGTGCGCGCATATATATGTGCGCGCATATATATGTGCGCGCATATACAGGGTGGGGTGCATATATATGTACGCGCATATATATGTGCGCGCATATATATGTGCGCGCATATATATGTGCGCTCATATATCTGTGCGCGCATATACAGGGTGGGGTGCATATATATGTGCGCGCATATATATGTGCGTGCATATATATGTGCGTGCATATACAGGGTGGGGTGCATATATATGTACGCGCATATATATGTGCGCGCATATATATGTGCGCGCATATATATGTGCGCTCATATATCTGTGAGCGCATATACAGGGTGTGCGCATATATATGTGCGCGCATATATATGTGCGCTCATATATATGTGCGCGCATATACAGGGTGGGGTGCATATATATGTACGCGCATATATATGTGCGCGCATATATATGTGCGCGCATATATATGTGCGCTCATATATCTGTGCGCGCATATACAGGGTGGGGTGCATATCTATGTGCGCGCATATATATGTGCGCGCATATACAGGGTGTGCGCATTTATATGTACGTGCATATATATGTGCGCGCATATATATGTGCGCTCATATACAGGGTGGGGTGCATATATATGTGCGCGCATATACATGTGCGCTCATATATATGTGCCCGCATATACAGGGTGGGGCGCATATACAGGGTGGGGTGCATATATATGTGCGCGCATATACAGGGTGGGGTGCATATTTATGTGCGCGCATACACAGGGTGGGGTGCATATATATGTGCGCGCATATACAGGGTGGGGTGCATATATATGTGCGCATATATATGTACGCGCATATATATGTGCGCGCATATACAGGGTGAGGTGCATATATATGTGCGCTCATATACAGGGTGGGGTGCGCGCATATATATGTGCACGCATATATATGTGCGCGCATATACAGGGTGAGGTGCATATATCTGTGCTCGCATATATCTGTGCGCGCATATATCTGTGCGCGCATATATCTGTGCACGCATATATCTGTGCGCGCATATATCTGTGCGCGCATATACAGGGTGGGGTGCATATATATGTGTGCGCATATATATGTGCGCGCATATATATGTGCGCGCATATACAGGGTGGGGCGCATATATATGTGCGCGCATATATATGTGCGCTCATATACAGGGTGGGGTGCATATATATGTGCGCATACATATGTACGCGCATATATATGTGCACGCATATATATGTACGCGCATATAAAGGGTGAGGTGCATATATATGTGCGCGCATATATCTGCGCTCATATATATGTGCGCGCATATATCTATGCACGCATATATCTCTGCGCGCATATATCAAATCAAATAAAATCAAAAATGCTTTATTGGCACGTCCGAATAGGTATTTGGCATTGCCAAAGCTAGTAAAGTGGGTTATATATATATGTGCGCGCATATATATGTGCGCGCATATATATGTGCGCGCATATACAGGGTGGGGTGCATATATATGTGTGCGCATATATATGTGCGCACATATATATGTGCGCGCATATATATGTGCGTGCATATACAGGGTGGGGTGCATATATATGTGCGCGCATATATATGTGCGCGCATATATATGTGCGCGCATATACAGGGTGAGGTGCATATATACGTGCGCGCATATATACGTGCGCGCATATATACGTGCGCGCATATATACGTGCGCGCATATATACGTGCGCGCATATATATGTGCGCGCATATACAGGGTGGGGTGCATATATATGTGTGCGCATATATATGTGTGCGCATATATATGTGTGCGCATATATATGTGTGCGCATATATATGTGCGCGCATATATATGTGCGCGCATATACAGGGTGGGGTGCATATATATGTGCGCGCATATATATGTGCGCGCATATATATGTGCGCGCATATATATGTGCGCGCATATACAGGGTGGGGTGCATATATATGTACGCGCATATATATGTGCGCGCATATATATGTGCGCGCATATATATGTGCGCACATATATATGTGCGCGCATATACAGGGTGGGGTGCATATATATGTGCGCGCATATATATGTGCGCGCATATATATGTGCGCGCATATATATGTGCGCGCATATATATGTGCGCGCATATACAGGGTGGGGTGCATATATATGTGCGCGCATATACAGGGTGGGGTGCATATATATGTGCACGCATATATATATTTGCGCGCATATATATGTGCGCGCATATACAGGGTGGGGTTCATATATATGTGCGCGCATATATATGTGCGCGCATATATATATGTGCGCGCATATACAGGGTGGGGTGCGTATATATGTGCGCGCATATATATGTGCGCGCATATATATGTGCGCGCATATATATGTGCGCGCATATACAGGGTGGGGTGCATATATATGAGCGCGCATATATATGTGCACGCATATATATGTGCGCGCATATACAGGGTGGGATGAATATATATGTACGCGCATATATATGTGCGCGCATATATATGTGCGCTCATATATCTGTGCGCGCATATACAGGGTGGGGTGCATATATATGTGCGCGCATATATATGTGCGTGCATATATATGTGCGTGCATATACAGGGTGGGGTGCATATATATGTGCGCGCATATATATGTGCGTGCATATATATGTGCGCGCATATATATGTGCGCGCATATACAGGGTGGGGTGCGTATATATGTGCGCACATATATATGTGCACGCATATATATGTGCGCGCATATATATGTGCGCGCATATATATGTGCGCGCATATATATGTGCGCGCATATACAGGGTGGGGTGCATATATATGTGCGCGCATATATATGTGCGCGCATATATATGTGCGCGCATATACAGGGTGAGGTGCATATATACGTGCGCGCATATATACGTGCGCGCATATATACGTGCGCGCATATATACGTGCGCGCATATATACGTGCGCGCATATATATGTGCGCGCATATACAGGGTGGGGTGCATATATATGTGTGCGCATATATATGTGTGCGCATATATATGTGTGCGCATATATATGTGTGCGCATATATATGTGCGCGCATATATATGTGCGCGCATATACAGGGTGGGGTGCATATATATGTGCGCGCATATATATGTGCGCGCATATATATGTGCGCGCATATATATGTGCGCGCATATACAGGGTGGGGTGCATATATATGTACGCGCATATATATGTGCGCGCATATATATGTGCGCGCATATATATGTGCGCACATATATATGTGCGCGCATATACAGGGTGGGGTGCATATATATGTGCGCGCATATATATGTGCGCGCATATATATGTGCGCGCATATATATGTGCGCGCATATATATGTGCGCGCATATACAGGGTGGGGTGCATATATATGTGCGCGCATATACAGGGTGGGGTGCATATATATGTGCACGCATATATATATTTGCGCGCATATATATGTGCGCGCATATACAGGGTGGGGTTCATATATATGTGCGCGCATATATATGTGCGCGCATATATATATGTGCGCGCATATACAGGGTGGGGTGCGTATATATGTGCGCGCATATATATGTGCGCGCATATATATGTGCGCGCATATATATGTGCGCGCATATACAGGGTGGGGTGCATATATATGAGCGCGCATATATATGTGCACGCATATATATGTGCGCGCATATACAGGGTGGGATGAATATATATGTACGCGCATATATATGTGCGCGCATATATATGTGCGCTCATATATCTGTGCGCGCATATACAGGGTGGGGTGCATATATATGTGCGCGCATATATATGTGCGTGCATATATATGTGCGTGCATATACAGGGTGGGGTGCATATATATGTGCGCGCATATATATGTGCGTGCATATATATGTGCGCGCATATATATGTGCGCGCATATACAGGGTGGGGTGCGTATATATGTGCGCACATATATATGTGCACGCATATATATGTGCGCGCATATATATGTGCGCGCATATATATGTGCGCGCATATATATGTGCGCGCATATACAGGGTGGGGTGCATATATATGTGCGCGCATATATCTGAGCTCATATATATGTGCGCGCATATATCTATGCACGCATATATCTGTGCGCGCATATATCAAATCAAATCAAATCAAAAATGCTTTATTGGCACGTCCGAATAGGTATTTGGCATTGCCAAAGCTAGTAAAGTGGGTTATATATATATGTGCGCGCATATATATATGCGCGCATATACAGGGTGGGGTGCATATATATGTGCGCGCATATATATGTGCGCGCATATATATGTGCGCGCATATATATGTGCGCGCATATACAGGGTGGGGTGCATATATATGTGCGCGCATATATATGTGCGCAAATATATATGTGCGCGCATATATATGTGCGCAAATATATATGTGCGCGCATATATATGTGCGCGCATATATATGTGCGCGCATATACAGGGTGGGGTGCATATATATGTGCGCGCATATATATGTGCGCGCATATATATGTGCGCGCATATATATGTGCGCGCATATACAGGGTGAGGTGCATATATACGTGCGCGCATATATACGTGCGCTTATATACGTGCGCGCATATATACGTGCGCGCATATATACGTGCGCGCATATATATGTGCGCGCATATATATGTGCGCGCATATACAGGGTGGGTTGCATATATATGTGTGCGCATATATATGTGTGCGCATATATATGTGTGCGCATATATATGCGCGCATATATATGTGCGCGCATATACAGGGTGGGGTGCATATATATGTGCGCGCATATATATGTGCGCGCATATATATGTGCACGCATATACAGGGTGGGGTGCATATATATGTGCGCGCATATATATGTGCGCGCATATATATGTGCGCAAATATATATGTGCGCGCATATATATGTGCGCAAATATATATGTGCGCGCATATATATGTGCGCGCATATATATGTGCGCGCATATACAGGGTGGGGTGCATATATATGTGCGCGCATATATATGTGCGCGCATATATATGTGCGCGCATATATATGTGCGCGCATATACAGGGTGAGGTGCATATATACGTGCGCGCATATATACGTGCGCTTATATACGTGCGCGCATATATACGTGCGCGCATATATACGTGCGCGCATATATATGTGCGCGCATATATATGTGCGCGCATATACAGGGTGGGTTGCATATATATGTGTGCGCATATATATGTGTGCGCATATATATGTGTGCGCATATATATGTGCGCGCATATATATGTGCGCGCATATACAGGGTGGGGTGCATATATATGTGCGCGCATATATATGTGCGCGCATATATATGTGCACGCATATACAGGGTGGGGTGCATATATATGTGCGCGCATATATATGTGCGCGCATATATATGTGCGCGCATATACGGGGTGGGGTGCATATATATGTGCGCGCATATATATGTGCGCGCATATACAGGGTGGGGTGCATATATATGTGAATGCATATATATATTTGCGCGCATATATATGTGCGCGCATATACAGGGTGGGGTGCATATATATGTGCGCGCATATATATGTGCGCGCATATATATGTGCGCGCATATACAGGGTGGGGTGCGTATATATGTGCGCGCATATATATGTGCGCGCATATATATGTGCGCGCATATACAGGGTGGGGTGCATATATATGTGCGCGCATATATATGTGCACGCATATATATGTGCGCGCATATATATGTGCGCGCATATATATGTGCGCGCATATACAGGGTGAGGTGCATATATACGTGCGCGCATATATACGTGCGCGTATATATATGTGCGCGCATATATATGTGCGCGCATATATATGTGCGCGCATATACAGGGTGGGTTGCATATATATGTGTGCGCATATATATGTGTGCGCATATATATGTGCGCGCATATATATGTGCGCGCATATACAGGGTGGGGTGCATATATATGTGCGCGCATATATATGTGCGCGCATATATATGTGCGCGCATATATATGTGCGCGCATATATATGTGCGTGCATATACAGGGTGGGGTGCATATATATGTACATATATGCGCACACATATATATGCGCACACATATATATGCGCACACATATATATGCGCACACATATATATGCGCACACATATATATGCAACCCACCCTGTATATGCGCGCACATATATATGCGCGCACATATATATGCGCGCACATATATATGCGCGCACGTATATATGCACCTCACCCTGTATATGCGCGCACATATATATGCGCGCACATATATATGCGTGCACATATATATGCACCCCACCCTGTATATGCGCGCACATATATATGCGCGCACATATATATGCGCGCACATATATATGCACCCCACCCTGTATATGCGCGCACATATACATGCGCGCACATATATATGCGCGCATATATATGTGCGCGCATATACAGGGTGGGGTGCATATATATGTGCGCGCATATATATGTGCGCGCATATATATGTGCGCGCATATACAGGGTGGGGTGCATATATATGTGCGCGCATATATATGTGCGCGCATATATATGTGCGCGCATATACAGGGTGAGGTGCATATATACGTGCGCGCATATATATGTGCGCGCATATATATGTGCGCGCATATATATGTGCGCGCATATATATGTGCGCGCATATACAGGGTGGGTTGCATATATATGTGTGCGCATATATATGTGTGCGCATATATATGTGTGCGCATATATGTGCGCGCATATATATGTGCGCGCATATATATGTGCGCTCATATATATGTGCGCGCATATACAGGGTGGGGTGCATATATATGTACGCGCATATATATGTGCGCGCATATATATGTATGCGCATATACAGGGTGTGCGCATATATATATGCGCTCATATATCTGCGCGCATATACAGGGTGGGGTGCATATATATGTACGCGCATATATATGTGCGCGCAAATATATGTGCGCTCATATATCTGTGCGCGCATATACAGGGTGGGGTGCATATATATGTGCGTGCATATATATGTGCGTGCATATATATGTGCGTGCATATACAGGGTGGGGTGCATATATATGTGCGCGCATATATATGTGCGCGCATATACAGGGTGGGGTGCATATATATGTGCGCATTTATATGTACGCGCATATATATGTACGCGCATATACAGGGTGAGGTGCATATATATGTGCGCTCATATACAGGGTGGGGTGCGTGCATATATATGTGCACGCATATATATGTGCACGCATATATATGTGCGCGCATATACAGGGTGAGGTGCATATATATGTGCGCGCATATATATGTGCGCGCATATATATGTGCGCGCATATACAGGGTGGGGTGCATATATATGTGCGCGCATATATCTGAGCTCATATATATGTGCGCGCATATATCTATGCACGCATATATCTGTGCGCGCATATATCAAATCAAATCAAATCAAAAATGCTTTATTGGCACGTCCGAATAGGTATTTGGCATTGCCAAAGCTAGTAAAGTGGGTTATATATATATGTGCGCGCATATATATGTGCGCGCATATACAGGGTGGGGTGCATATATATGTGCGCGCATATATATGTGCGCGCATATACATGTGCGCGCATATATATGAGCGCGCATATACAGGGTGGGGTGCATATATATGTGCGCGCATATATATGTGCGCACATATATATGTGTGCGCATATATATGTGCGCGCCTATATATGTGCGCCCATATACAGGGTGGGGTGCATATATATGTGCACGCATATATATGTGCGCGCATATATATGTGGGCGCATATATATGTGCGCGCATATACAGGGTGAGGTGCATATATACGTGCGCGCATATATACGTGCGCTTATATACGTGCGCGCATATATACGTGCGCGCATATATATGTGCGCGCATATATATGTGCGCGCATATACAGGGTGGGTTGCATATATATGTGTGCGCATATATATGTGTGTGCATATATATGTGTGCGCATATATATGTGCGCGCATATATATGTGCGCGCATATACAGGGTGGGGTGCATATATATGTGCGCGCATATATATGTGCGCGCATATATATGTGCGTGCATATACAGGGTGGGGTGCATATATATGATCGCGCATATATATGTGCGCGCATATATATGTGCGCGCATATACAGGGTGGGGGGAATATATATGTACGCGTATATATATGTGTGCGCATATATATGTGCGCTCATATATCTGTGCGCGCATATACAGGGTGGGGTGCATATATATGTGCGCGCATATACAGGGTGGGGTGCATATATATGTGCGCGCATATATATGTGCGCGCATATATATGTGCGCGCATATACAGGGTGGGGTGCGTATATATGTGCGCGCATATATATGTGCGCGCATATATATGTGCGCGCATATATATGTGCGCGCATATACAGGGTGGGGTGCATATATATGTGCACGCATATATATGTGCGCGCATATATATGTGTGCGCATATACAGGGTGAGGTGCATATATATGTGTGCGCATATATATGTGTGCGCATATACAGGGTGAGGTGCATATATATGTGCGCGCATATATATGTGCGCGCATATATATGTGCGCGCATATATATGTGCGCGCATATATATGTGCGCGCATATACAGGGTGGGTTGCATATATATGTGTGCGCATATATATGTGTGCGCATATATATGTGTGCGCATATATATGTGTGCGCATATATGTGCGCGCATATATATGTGCGCGCATATATATGTGCGCTCATATATATGTGCGCGCATATACAGGGTGGGGTGTATATATATGTACGCGCATATATATGTGCGCGCATATATATGTATGCGCATATACAGGGTGTGCGCATATATATATGCGCTCATATATCTGCGCACATATACAGGGTGGGGTGCATATATATGAGCGCGCATATATATGTGCGCGCATATATATGTGCGCGCATATACAGGGTGGGGTGCATATATATGTACGCGCATATATATGTGCGCGCATATATATGTGCGCTCATATATCTGTGCGCGCATATACAGGGTGGGGTGCATATATATGTGCGCGCATATATATGTGCGTGCATATATATGTGCGTGCATATACAGGGTGGGGTGCATATATATGTGCGCGCATATATATTTGCGCGCATATACAGGGTGGGGTGCATATATATGTGCGCTCATATACAGGGTGGGGTGCGTGCATATATATGTGCACGCATATATATGTACACGCATATATATGTGCGCGCATATACAGGGTGAGGTGCATATATATGTGCGCGCATATATATGTGCGCGCATAAGTATGTGCGCGCATATACAGGGTGGGGTGCATATATATATGCGCGCATATATCTGAGCTCATATATATGTGCGCGCATATATCTATGCACGCATATATCTGTGCGCGCATATATCAAATCAAATCAAATCAAAAATGCTTTATTGGCACGTCCGAATAGGTATTTGGCATTGCCAAAGCTAGTAAAGTGGGTTATATATATATGTGCGCGCATATATATGTGCGCGCATATACAGGGTGGGGTGCATATATATGTGCGCGCATATATATGTGCGCGCATATATATGTGCGCGCATATACAGGGTGGGGTGCATATATATGTGCGCGCATATATATGTGCGCACATATATATGTGCACGCATATATATGTGCGCGCATATATATGTGCGCCCATATACAGGGTGGGGTGCATATATATGTGCACGCATATATATGTGCGCGCATATATATGTGGGCGCATATATATGTGCGCGCATATACAGGGTGAGGTGCATATATACGTGCGCGTATATATACGTGCGCTTATATACGTGCGCGCATATATACGTGCGCGCATATATACGTGCGCGCATATATATGTGCGCGCATATATATGTGCGCGCATATATAGGGTGGGTTGCATATATATGTGTGCGCATATATATGTGTGTGCATATATATGTGTGCGCATATATATGTGCGCGCATATATATGTGCGCGCATATACAGGGTGGGGTGCATATATATGTGCGCGCATATATATGTGCGCGCATATATATGTGCGCGCATATACAGGGTGGGGTGCATATATATGAGTGCGCATATATATGTGCGCGCATATATATGTGCGCGCATATACAGGGTGGGGTGAATATATATGTACGCACATATATATGTGCGCGCATATATATGTGCGCTCATATATCTGTGCGCGCATATACAGGGTGGGGTGCATATATATGTGCGCGCATATATATGTGCGTGCATATATATGTGCGTGCATATACAGGGTGGGGTGCATATATATGTGCGCGCATATATATGTGCGCGCATATATATGTGCGCGCATATACAGGGTGGGGTGCGTATATATGTGCGCGCATATATATGTGCGCGCATATATATGTGCGCGCATATATATGTGCGCGCATATATATGTGCGCGCATATATATGTGCGCGCATATACAGGGTGGGGTGCATATATATGTGCGCGCATATATCTGAGCTCATATATATGTGCGCGCATATATCTATGCACGCATATATCTGTGCGCGCATATATCAAATCAAATCAAATCAAAAATGCTTTATTGGCACGTCCAAATAGGTATTTGGCATTGCCAAAGCTAGTAAAGTGGGTTATATATATATATGCGCGCATATATATGTGCGCGCATATATATGTGCGCGCATATATATGTGCGCGCATATATATGTGCGCGCATATATATGTGCGCGCATATACAGGGTGGGGTGCATATATATGTGCGCGCATATATATGTGCGCGCATATATATGTGCGCGCATATATATGTGCGCGCATATATATGTGCGCGCATATACAGGGTGAGGTGCATATATACGTGCGCGCATATATACGTGCGCTTATATACGTGCGCGCATATATACGTGCGCGCATATATACGTGCGCGCATATATATGTGCGCGCATATATATGTGCGCGCATATACAGGGTGGGTTGCATATATATGTGTGCGCATATATATGTGTGCGCATATATATGTGTGCGCATATATATGTGCGCGCATATATATGTGCGCGCATATACAGGGTGGGGTGCATATATATGTGCGCGCATATATATGTGCGCGCATATATATGTGCGCGCATATACAGGGTGGGGTGCATATATATGTGCACGCATATAAATGTGCGCGCATATATATGTGCGCGCATATATATGTGCGCGCATATACAGGGTGGGGTGCATATATATGTGCGCGCATATATATGTGCGCGTATATATATGTGCGCGCATATATATGTGCGCGCATATATATGTGCGCGCATATACGGGGTGGGGTGCATATATATATTTGCGCGCATATATATGTGCGCGCATATACAGGGTGGGGTGCATATATATGTGTGCGCATATATATGTGCGCGCATATATATGTGCGCGCATATATATGTGCGCGCATATACAGGGTGGGGTGCGTATATATGTGCGCGCATATATATGTGCGCGCATATATATGTGCGCGCATATACAGGGTGGGTTGCATATATATGTGTGCGCATATATATGTGTGCGCATATATGTGTGCGCATATATATGTGCGCGCATATATATGTGCGCGCATATACAGGGTGGGGTGCATATATATGTGCGCGCATATATATGTGCGCACATATATATGTGCGCGCATATATATGTGCGCGCATATATATGTGCGCGCATATACAGGGTGGGGTGCATATATATGTGCGCGCATATATATGTGCGCGCATATATATGTGCGCGCATATATATGTGCGCGCATATACAGGGTGAGGTGCATATATACGTGCGCGCATATATACGTGCGCTTATATACGTGCGCGCATATATACGTGCGCGCATATATACGTGCGTGCATATATATGTGCGCGCATATATATGTGCGCGCATATACAGGGTGGGTTGCATATATATGTGTGCGCATATATATGTGTGCGCATATATTTGTGTGCGCATATATATGTGCGCGCATATATATGTGCGCGCATATACAGGGTGGGGTGCATATATATGTGCGCGCATATATATGTGCGCGCATTTATATGTGCGCGCATATACAGGGTGGGGTGCATATATATGTGCGCGCATATATATGTGCGCGCATATATATGTGCGCGCATATATATGTGCGCGCATATATATGTGCGCGCATATATATGTGCGCGCATATACAGGGTGGGGTGCATATATATGTGCGCGCATATATATGTGCGCGCATATATATGTGCGCGCATATATATGTGCGCGCATATATATGTGCGCGCATATATATGTGCGCGCATATATATGTGCGCGCATATATATGTGCGCGCATATACGGGGTGGGGTGCATATATATTTGCGCGCATATATATGTGCGCGCATATACAGGGTGGGGTGCATATATATGTGTGCGCATATATATGTGCGCGCATATATATGTGCGCGCATATATATGTGCGCGCATATATATGTGCGCGCATATACAGGGTGGGGTGCGTATATATGTGCGCGCATATATATGTGCGCGCATATATATGTGCGCGCATATACAGGGTGGGTTGCATATATATGTGTGCGCATATATATGTGTGCGCATATATATGTGTGCGCATATATATGTGCGCGCATATATATGTGCGCGCATTTACAGGGTGGGGTGCATATATATGTGCGCGCATATATATGTGCGCGCATATATATGTGCGCGCATATATATGTGCGCGCATATATATGTGCGCGCATATATATGTGCGCGCATATACAGGGTGGGGTGCATATATATGTACATATATGCGCACACATATATATGCGCACACATATATATGCAACCCACCCTGTATATGCGCGCACATATATATGCGCGCACATATATATGCGCGCACATATATATGCGCGAACATATATATGCGCGCACGTATATATGCACCTCACCCTGTATATGTGCGCACATATATATGTGCGCACATATATATGCGTGCACATATATATGCACCCCACCCTGTATATGCGCGCAAATATATATGCACGCACATATATATGCGCGCACATATATATGCACCCCACCCTGTATATGCGCGCACATATTTATGCGCGCACATATATATGCGCGCATATATATGTGCGCGCATATACAGGGTGGGGTGCATATATATGTGCGCGCATATATATGTGCGCGCATATATATGTGCGCGCATATACAGGGTGGGGTGCATATATATGTGCGCGCATATATATGTGCGCGCATATATATGTGCGCGCATATACAGGGTGGGGTGCATATATATGTGCGCGCATATATATGTGCGCGCATATATATGTGCGCGCATATACAGGGTGAGGTGCATATATACGTGCGCACATATATACGTGCGCACATATATATGTGCGCGCATATATATGTGCGCGCATATATATGTGCGCGCATATACAGGGTGGGTTGCATATATATGTGTGCGCATATATATGTGTGCGCATATATATGTGTGCGCATATATATGTGTGCGCATATATGTGCGCGCATATATATGTGCGCGCATATATATGTGCGCTCATATATATGTGCGCGCATATACAGGGTGGGGTGCATATATATGTACGCGCATATATATATGCGCGCATATATATGTATGCGCATATACAGGGTGTGCGCATATATATATGCGCTCATATATCTGCGCGCATATACAGGGTGGGGTGCATATATATGAGCGCGCATATATATGTGCGCGCATATATATGTGCGCGCATATACAGGGTGGGGTGCATATATATGTACGCGCATATATATGTGCGCGCATATATATGTGCGCTCATATATCTGTGCGCGCATATAAAGGGTGGGGTGCATATATATGTGCGCGCATATATATGTGCGTGCATATATATGTGCGTGCATATACAGGGTGGGGTGCATATATATGTGCGCGCATATATATGTGCGCGCATATACAGGGTGGGGTGCATATATATGTGCGCATTTATATGTACGCGCATATATATGTACGCGCATATACAGGGTGAGGTGCATATATATGTGCGCTCATATACAGGGTGGGGTGCGTGCATATATATGTGCACGCATATATATGTGCACGCATATATATTTGCGCGCATATACAGGGTGAGGTGCATATATATGTGCGCGCATATATATGTGCGCGCATATATATGTGCGCGCATATACAGGGTGGGGTGCATATATATGTGCGCGCATATATCTGAGCTCATATATATGTGCGCGCATATATCTATGCACGCATATATCTGTGCGCGCATATATCAAATCAAATCAAATCAAAAATGCTTTATTGGCACGTCCGAATAGGTATTTGGCATTGCCAAAGCTAGTAAAGTGGGTTATATATATATGTGCGCGCATATATATGTGCGCGCATATACAGGGTGGGGTGCATATATATGTGCGCGCATATATATGTGCGCGCATATATACGTGCGCGCATATACAGGGTGAGGTGCATATATACGTACGCGCGCATATATACGTGCGCGTATATATATGTGCGCGCATATATATGTGCGCGCATATATATGTGCGCGCATATACAGGGTGGGTTGCATATATATGTGTGCGCATATATATGTGTGCGCATATATATGTGCGCGCATATATATGTGCGCGCATATACAGGGTGGGGTGCATATATATGTGCGCGCATATATATGTGCGCGCATATACAGGGTGGGGTGCATATATATGTGCGCGCATATATATGTGCGCGCATATATATGTGCGCGCATATACAGGGTGGGGTGCATATATATGTGCGCGCATATATATGTGCGCGCATATATATGTGCGCGCATATACAGGGTGAGGTGCATATATACGTGCGCGCATATATATGTGCGCGCATATATATATGCGCGCATATATATGTGCGCGCATATACAGGGTGGGTTGCATATATATGTGTGCGCATATATATGTGTGCGCATATATATGTGTGCGCATATATGTGCGCGCATATATATGTGCGCGCATATATATGCGCGCATATACAGGGTGGGGTGCATATATATGTGCGAGCATATATATGTGCGCACATATATATGTGCGCGCATATATATGTGCGCTCATATATATGTGCGCGCATATACAGGGTGGGGTGCATATATATGTACGCGCATATATATGTGCGCGCATATATATGTATGCGCATATACAGGGTGTGCGCATATATATATGCGCTCATATATCTGCGCGCATATACAGGGTGGGGTGCATATATATGAGCGCGCATATATATGTGCGCGCATATATATGTGCGCGCATATACAGGGTGGGGTGCATATATATGTACGCGCATATATATGTGCGCGCATATATATGTGCGCTCATATATCTGTGCGCGCATATACAGGGTGGGGTGCATATATATGTGCGCGCATATATATGTGCGTGCATATATATGTGCGTGAATATTCATGGTGGGGTGAATATATATGTGCGCACATATATATGTGCGCGAATATATATGTGCGCGCATATATATGTGCGCGCATATACAGGGTGGGGTGCGTATATATGTGGGCGCATATATATGTGCGCGCATATATATGTGCGCGCATATACAGGGTGGGGTGCATATATATGTGCGCGCATATATATGTGCGCGCATATACAGGGTGGGGTGCATATATATGTGAATGCATATATATATTTGCGCGCATATATATGTGCGCGCATATACAGGGTGGGGTGCATATATATGTGCGCGCATATATATGTGCGCGCATATATATGTGCGCGCATATATATGTGCGCGCATATACAGGGTGGGGTGCGTATATATGTGCGCGCATATATATGTGCGTGCATATATATGTGCGCGCATATACAGCGTGGGGTGCATATATAGGTGCGCGCATATATATGTGCGCGCATATATATGTGCGCGCATATACAGGGTGAGGTGCATATATACGTGCGCGCATATATACGTGCGCGTATATATATGTGCGCGCATATATATGTGCGCGCATATATATGTGCGCGCATATATATGTGCGCGCATATATATGTGCGCGCATATACAGGGTGGGTTGCATATATATGTGTGCGCATATATATGTGTGCGCATATATATGTGTGCGCATATATATGTGTGCGCATATATGTGCGCGCATATATATGTGCGCGCATATATATGTGCGCGCATATACAGGGTGGGGTGCATATATATGTGCGAGCATATATATGTGCGCACATATATATGTGCGCGCATATATATGTGCGCTCATATATATGTGCGCGCATATACAGGGTGGGGTGCATATATATGTACGCGCATATATATGTGCGCGCATATATATGTATGCGCATATACAGGGTGTGCGCATATATATATGCGCTCATATATCTGCGCGCAAATACAGGGTGGGGTGCATATATATGAGCGCGCATATATATGTGCGCGCATATATATGTGCGCGCATATACAGGGTGGGGTGCATATATATGTACGCGCATATATATGTGCGCGCATATATATGTGCGCTCATATATCTGTGCGCGCATATACAGGGTGGGGTGCATATATATGTGCGCGCATATATATGTGCGTGCATATATATGTGCGTGCATATACAGGGTGGGGTGCATATATATGTGCGCACATATATATGTGCGCGAATATATATGTGCGCGCATATATATGTGCACGCATATACAGGGTGGGGTGCGTATATATGTGGGCGCATATATATGTGCGCGCATATATATGTGCGCGCATATACAGGGTGGGGTGCATATATATGTGCGCGCATATATATGTGCGCGCATATATATGTGCGCGCATATACAGGGTGAGGTGCATATATACGTGCGCGCATATACAGGGTGGGTTGCATATATATGTGTGCGCATATATATGTGTGCGCATATATATGTGTGCGCATATATATGTGTGCGCATATATATGTGCGCGCATATATATGTGCGCGCATATATATGTGCGCGCATATACAGGGTGGGGTGCATGTATATGTGCGCGCATATATATGTGCGCGCATATATATGTGCGCGCATATACAGGGTGAGGTGCATATATATGTGCGCGCATATATATGTGCGCGCATATATATGTGCGCGCATATATATGTGCGCGCATATACAGGGTGGGTTGCATATATATGTGTGCGCATATATATGTGTGCGCATATATATGTGTGCGCATATATGTGCGCGCATATATATGTGCGCGCATATATATGTGCGCGCATATACAGGGTGAGGTGCATATATATGTGCGCGCATATATATGTGCGCGCATATACAGGGTGGGGTGCATATATATGTGCGCATTTATATGTACGCGCATATATATGTACGCGCATATACAGGGTGAGGTGCATATATATGTGCGCTCATATACAGGGTGGGGTTCGTGCATATATATGTGCACGCACATATATGTGCACGCATATATATGTGCGCGCATATACAGGGTGAGGTGCATATATATGTGCGCGCATATACAGGGTGGGGTGCATATATATGTATGCGCATATATATGTGCGCGCATATATATGTACGCGCATATACAGGGAGTGCGCATATATATGTGCGCTCATATATCTGCGCGCATATATAGGGTGGGGTGCATTTATATATACGCGCATATATATGTACGCGCATATACAGGGTGAGGTGCATATATATGTGCGCTCATATACAGGGTGGGGTGCGTGCATATATATGTGCACGCATAAATATGTGCACGTATATATATGTGCGCGCATATATATGTGCGCGCATATACAGGGTGAGGTGCATATATACGTGCGCGCATATCTATGTGCGCGCATATCTATGTGCCGCATATACAGGGTGTGCGCATATATATGTGCACGCATAAATATGTGCACGTATATATATGTGCGCGCATGTATATGTGCGCGCATATATATGTGCGCGCATACACAGGGTGGGGTGCATATATATGTACGCGCATATATAAGTGCGCGCATATATATGTGCGCGCATATATATGTGCGCTCATATATCTGTGCGCGCATATACAGGGTGGGGTGCATATATATGTGCGCGCATATATATGTGCGTGCATATATATGTGCGTGCATATACAGGGTGGGGTGCATTTATATGTACGTGCATATATATGTGCGCGCATATATATGTGCGCTCATATACAGGGTGGGGTGCATATATATGTGCGCGCATATATATGTGCGCGCATATATATGTGCGCACATATACAGGGTGGGGTGCATATATATGTGCGCGCATATATATGTGCGCTCATATATATGTGCGCGCATATATATGTTATATATGTGCCCGCATATACAGGGTGGGGCGCATATACAGGGTGGGTTGCATATATATGTGCGCGCATATACAGGGTGAGGTGCATATTTATGTGCGCGCATATACAGGGTGGGGTGCATATATATGTGCGCATATATATGTACGCGCATATATATGTGCACGCATATATATGTACGCGCATATACAGGGTGAGGTGCATATATATGTGCGCGCATATATCTGCGCTCATATATATGTGCGCGCATATATCTATGCACGCATATATCTCTGCGCGCATATATCAAATCAAATCAAATCAAAAATGCTTTATTGGCACGTCCGAATAGGTATTTGGCATTGCCAAAGCTAGTAAAGTGGGTTATATATATATGTGCGCACATATATATGTGCGCGCATATACAGGGTGAGATGCATATATATGTGCGCGCATATATATATGCACCTCACCCTGTATATGCGCGCACATATATATGCGCGCACATATATATGTGCGCACATATATATGTGCGCACATATATATGCGCGCACATATATATGCGCGCACATATATATGCACCTCACCCTGTATATGCGCGCACATTCATATGTACGGGGTGAGGTGCATATATATGTGCGCTCATATACAGGGTGGGGTGCGTGCATATATATGTGCACGCACATATATGTGCACGCATATATATGTGCGCGCATATACAGGGTGAGGTGCATATATATGTGCGCGCATATACAGGGTGGGGTGCATATATATGTATGCGCATATATATGTGCGCGCATATATATGTACGCGCATATACAGGGTGTGCGCATATATATGTGCGCTCATATATCTGCGCGCATATACAGGGTGGGGTGCATTTATATGTACGCGCATATATATGTACGCGCATATACAGGGTGAGGTGCATATATATGTGCGCTCATATACAGGGTGTGCGCATATATATGTGCGCGCATATACAGGGTGTGCGCATATATATGTGCGCGCATATATATGTGTGCGCATATATATGTGCGCGCATATACAGGGTGGGGTGCATATATATGTACGCGCATATATATGTGCGCGCATATATATGTGCGCTCATATATCTGTGCGCGCATATACAGGGTGGGGTGCATATATATGTGCGCGCATATATATGTGCGTGCATATACATGTGCGTGCATATACAGGGTGGGGTGCATTTATATGTACGTGCATATATATGTGCGCGCATATATATGTGCGCTCATATACAGGGTGGGGTGCATATATATGTGCGCGCATATATATGTGCGCGCATATATATGTGCGCACATATACAGGGTGGGGTGCGTATATATGTGGGCGCATATATATGTGCGCGCATATATATGTGCGCGCATATACAGGGTGGGGTGCATATATATGTGCGCGCATATATATGTGCGCGCATATATATGTGCGCGCATATACAGGGTGAGGTGCATATATACGTGCGCGCATATACAGGGTGGGTTGCATATATATGTGTGCGCATATATATGTGTGCGCATATATATGTGTGCGCATATATATGTGTGCGCATATATATGTGCGCGCATATATATGTGCGTGCATATACATGTGCGTGCATATACAGGGTGGGGTGCATTTATATGTACGTGCATATATATGTGCGCGCATATATATGTGCGCTCATATACAGGGTGGGGTGCATATATATGTGCGCGCATATATATGTGCGCGCATATATATGTGCGCACATATACAGGGTGGGGTGCGTATATATGTGGGCGCATATATATGTGCGCGCATATACAGGGTGGGGTGCATATATATGTGCGCGCATATATATGTGCGCGCATATATATGTGCGCGCATATACAGGGTGAGGTGCATATATACGTGCGCGCATATACAGGGTGGGTTGCATATATATGTGTGCGCATATATATGTGTGCGCATATATATGTGTGCGCATATATATGTGTGCGCATATATATGTGCGCGCATATATATGTGCGCGCATATATATGTGCGCGCATATACAGGGTGGGGTGCATATATATGTGCGCGCATATATATGTGCGCGCATATATATGTGCGCGCATATACAGGGTGAGGTGCATATATATGTGCGCGCATATATATGTGCGCGCATATATATGTGCGCGCATATATATGTGCGCGCATATACAGGGTGGGTTGCATATATATGTGTGCGCATATATATGTGTGCGCATATATATGTGTGCGCATATATGTGCGCGCATATATATGTGCGCGCATATATATGTGCGCGCATATACAGGGTGAGGTGCATATATATGTGCGCGCATATATATGTGCGCGCATATACAGGGTGGGGTGTATATATATGTGCGCATTTATATGTACGCGCATATATATGTACGCGCATATACAGGGTGAGGTGCATATATATGTGCGCTCATATACAGGGTGGGGTTCGTGCATATATATGTGCACGCACATATATGTGCACGCATATATATGTGCGCGCATATACAGGGTGAGGTGCATATATATGTGCGCGCATATACAGGGTGGGGTGCATATATATGTGCGCGCATATATATGTACGCGCATATACAGGGAGTGCGCATATATATGTGCGCTCATATATCTGCGCGCATATATAGGGTGGGGTGCATTTATATATACGCGCATATATATGTACGCGCATATACAGGGTGAGGTGCATATATATGTGCGCTCATATACAGGGTGGGGTGCGTGCATATATATGTGCACGCATAAATATGTGCACGTATATATATGTGCGCGCATATATATGTGCGCGCATATACAGGGTGAGGTGCATATATACGTGCGCGCATATCTATGTGCGCGCATATATATGTGCGTGCATATACAGGGTGTGCGCATATATATGTGCACGCATAAATATGTGCACGTATATATATGTGCGCGCATGTATATGTGCGCGCATATATATGTGCGCGCATACACAGGGTGGGGTGCATATATATGTACGCGCATATATATGTGCGCGCATATATATGTGCGCGCATATATATGTGCGCTCATATATCTGTGCGCGCATATACAGGGTGGGGTGCATATATATGTGCGCGCATATATATGTGCGTGCATATATATGTGCGTGCATATACAGGGTGGGGTGCATTTATATGTACGTGCATATATATGTGCGCGCATATATATGTGCGCTCATATACAGGGTGGGGTGCATATATATGTGCGCGCATATATATGTGCGCGCATATATATGTGCGCACATATACAGGGTGGGGTGCATATATATGTGCGCGCATATATATGTGCGCTCATATATATGTGCGCGCATATATATGTTATATATGTGCCCGCATATACAGGGTGGGGCGCATATACAGGGTGGGGTGCATATATATGTGCGCGCATATACAGGGTGAGGTGCATATTTATGTGCGCGCATATACAGGGTGGGGTGCATATATATGTGCGCGCATATACAGGGTGGGGTGCATATATATGTGCGCATATATATGTACGCGCATATATATGTGCGCGCATATACAGGGTGAGGTGCATATATATGTGCGCTCATATACAGGGTGGGGTGCGCGCATATATATGTGCACGCATATATATGTGCGCGCATATACAGGGTGAGGTGCATATATCTGTGCGCGCATATATCTGTGCGCGCATATATCTGTGCACGCATATATCTGTGCGCGCATATATCTGTGCGCGCATATACAGGGTGGGGTGCATATATATGTGCGCGCATATATATGTGCGCGCATATATATGTGCGCGCATATATATGTGCGCGCATATACAGGGTGGGGCGCATATATATGTGCGCGCATATATATGTGCGCGCATATACAGGGTGGGGTGCATATATATGTGCGCATATATATGTACGCGCATATATATGTGCACGCATATATATGTACGCGCATATACAGGGTGAGGTGCATATATATGTGCGCGCATATATCTGCGCTCATATATATGTGCGCGCATATATCTATGCACGCATATATCTCTGCGCGCATATATCAAATCAAATCAAATCAAAAATGCTTTATTGGCACGTCCGAATAGGTATTTGGCATTGCCAAAGCTAGTAAAGTGGGTTATATATATATGTGCGCACATATATATGTGCGCGCATATACAGGGTGAGATGCATATATATGTGCGCGCATATATATATGCACCTCACCCTGTATATGTGCGCACATATATATGTGCGCACATATATATGTGCGCACATATATATGCGCGCACATATATATGCGCGCACATATATATGCACCTCACCCTGTATATGCGCGCACATTCATATGTACGGGGTGAGGTGCATATATATGTGCGCTCATATACAGGGTGGGGTGCGTGCATATATATGTGCACGCACATATATGTGCACGCATATATATGTGCGCGCATATACAGGGTGAGGTGCATATATATGTGCGCGCATATACAGGGTGGGGTGCATATATATGTATGCGCATATATATGTGCGCGCATATATATGTACGCGCATATACAGGGTGTGCGCATATATATGTGCGCTCATATATCTGCGCGCATATACAGGGTGGGGTGCATTTATATGTACGCGCATATATATGTACGCGCATATACAGGGTGAGGTGCATATATATGTGCGCTCATATACAGGGTGTGCGCATATATATGTGCGCGCATATACAGGGTGTGCGCATATATATGTGCGCGCATATATATGTGCGCGCATATATATGTGCGCGCATATACAGGGTGGGGTGCATATATATGTACGCGCATATATATGTGCGCTCATATATATGTGCGCTCATATATCTGTGCGCGCATATACAGGGTGGGGTGCATATATATGTGCGCGCATATATATGTGCGTGCATATACATGTGCGTGCATATACAGGGTGGGGTGCATTTATATGTACGTGCATATATATGTGCGCGCATATATATGTGCGCTCATATACAGGGGGGGGTGCATATATATGTGCGCGCATATATATGTGCGCGCATATATATGTGCGCACATATACAGGGTGGGGTGCATATATATGTGCGCGCATATATATGTGCGCTCATATATATGTGCGCGCATATATATGTTATATATGTGCCCGCATATACAGGGTGGGGCGCATATACAGGGTGGGGTGCAAATATATGTGCGCGCATATACAAGGTGGGGTGCATATTTATGTGCGCGCATATACAGGGTGGGGTGCATATATATGTGCGCGCATATACAGGGTGGGGTGCATATATATGTGCGCATATATATGTACGCGCATATATATGTGCGCGCATATACAGGGTGAGGTGCATATATATGTGCGCTCATATACAGGGTGGGGTGCGCGCATATATATGTGCACGCATATATATGTGCGCGCATATACAGGGTGAGGTGCATATATCTGTGCGCGCATATATCTGTGCGCGCATATATCTGTGCGCGCATATATCTGTGCACGCATATATCTGTGCGCGCATATATCTGTGCGCGCATATACAGGGTGGGGTGCATATATATGTGCGCGCATATATATGTGCGCGCATATATATGTGCGCGCATAGACAGGGTGGGGCGCATATATATGTGCGAGCATATATATGTGCGCGCATATACAGGGTGGGGTGCATATATATGTGCGCATATATATGTACTCGCATATATATGTGCACGCATATATATGTACGCGCATATATAGGGTGAGGTGCATATATATGTGCGCGCATATATCTGCGCTCATATATATGTGCGCGCATATATCTATGCACGCATATATCTCTGCGCGCATATATCAAATCAAATCAAATCAAAAATGCTTTATTGGCACGTCCGAATAGGTATTTGGCATTGCCAAAGCTAGTAAAGTGGGTTATATATATATGTGCGCGCATATATATGTGCGCGCATATACAGGGTGGGGTGCATATATATGTGTGCGCATATATATGTGCGCACATATATATGTGCGCGCATATATATGTGCGTGCATATACAGGGTGGGGTGCATATATATGTGCGCGCATATATATGTGCGCGCATATATATGTGCGCGCATATACAGGGTGAGATGCATATATATGTGCGCGCATATATATATGCACCTCACCCTGTATATGCGCGCACATATATATGTGCGCACATATATATGTGCGCACATATATATGCGCGCACATATATATGCACCTCACCCTGTATATGCGCGCACATTCATATGCGCCCCACACTGTATATGATCGCACATATATATGAGCGCACATATATATGCACGCACATGTTTATGCGCGCACATATATATGCGTCCCACCCTGTATATGCGCGCACATGTATATGCGCGCGCATATACAGGGTGGGGCGCATATATATGTGCACGCATATACAGGGTGGGGCGCATATATATGTGCGCGCACATATATATGTGCATATATATATGTGCGCGCATATAATCAAATCAAATCAAACAAGCTTTATTAGCACTTCCGAATAGATATTTGGCATTGCCAAAGCTAGTAAAGTGTGTGTGTGTGTGTGTGTGGGGGGAGTTGGATTCGGGTGGGTGAGTGGTGGGTGGGGGGGGGGTGGTTTGGGGTATAGCAGTCCATGGAGTCTCATCAAATCAAATCAAAAAAGCTTTATTGGCACGTCCGAATAGATATTTGGCATTGCCAAAGCTAGTAAAGTGTGTGTGGGGGGGAAGTTGGGTTTGGGTGGGTGAGTGGTGGGTATGGGGGGGGGTTGGGGGTATAACAGTCCGTGGAGTTTCATCTTCCTCTTCGTTGGTGACCGCTATATGGGGGTGGGGGGGTGTATTGGGATAAATATAACAGTCCATGGAGTCTCATCTTCCTCTTGTTTGGTGACAGCTGGACACGTATTGGGCAGCGATCTCCACAGTGTCCTCTTCTTCTCCCAGTAGGATGTAGAGTTTCCTCTTCTCATCTGCAGATATTAAGTCTGGGATGTGGGCAGAGAGTCTTTGATAGTAGACGGCCGTCACAGCTGAGTATTTGGTGCAGTGTAGCAGGAAGTGGGTCTCGTCTTCTAGGGCCCCCTGGTCACAGTGCTGGCACAGTCTGTTCTCCCGTGGCTTGTACGTCTGCCTGTATCGCCCCGTCTCTATCTCTAGGTTGTGGGTGCTCAGTCTGTACCGGCTCAGGGTCTGTCTGTGTTTGGGGTGGCGTATTCTCTCCAGGTAGGTGGCCATGGTGTAGTCCCTTTGTAGGGATTGGTACACGGTGAGTTTCTTGGAGTTATTTATTTCGTTTCTCCATTCTTCAATGTACCGCTCTCTGTTTGCCTCTGTGGTCACCTTTATTTCGGCCTTGGTTATCATCTGTTGGTGTTTTTGGTTTGGTGGTTGGCTGTTGTTTGGTTGGTGAGTGTCTGGTTTGCTTAGGTGGCTTAGCCATGCTTGGTGGTGGTAGGAGTCAGGCTTGCTCCCCTGGATGTGTGCCTGGAAAGCTAGCACCCTCTTCTGTATGGTGAGCCATAGGGGGAGTCTGCCTAGCTCTGCCCTGCAGGCCATGTTGGAGGTGTTGCGATGGACCTGGAGCAGGTATTTGCAGAACTCCAGGTGGAAGTTCTCTTTTGGGCTGGAATCCCACTTTGACTGGTCTGGGTAGGTGGCTGGGCCCCAAACCTCGCTGCCATAGAGAAGGATTGGGGAGATGACTGCGTCAAATATCTTCAGCCAGACCCTCACCGGTGGTTTGAGGTGGTACAGTTGTCTTCTGATGGCGTAGAAGGTTCTGCAGGCTTTTCCTTTCAGGGTTTCTATTGCAGCTTTGAAGCTTCCTGATTGGCTGAGCTCCAGCCCCAGGTAGGTGTAGCTGTTGGTTTTCTCCAGTGTGGAGCCATTCAGTGTGAATTGTGGGGTGGAGGCTTTGTTGTGGCCCTTCTTCTGAAATACCATGACTTTGGTCTTCTTCTGGTTGATGGGTAGGGCCCATGTGGTGCTGAATTTTCCCAGCACTGACAGGCTTTCTTGGAGGTCTTTCTCGGTGGGGGCCAGGAGTAGGAGGTCGTCGGCGTATAGCAGGAACTTAACCTCCCGGTCATTCAGGGTGAGGCCTGGGGTTGGTGAGGTCTCCAGGGCTGTAGCCAGTTCATTGATATAGATGTTGAAGAGCGTTGGGCTCAGGCTACAGCCTTTTCTGACCCCTCGGGCCTGTTGGAAGTATGCTGTCCTTTTCCCATTCACCTTCACACTGCACTGGTTTCCGGTGTAGGAGCTCTTGATGACGTTGTACGTTCTTCCTCCTATTCCACTCTCTAGGAGTTTTAGGAGTAGGCCTGGGTGCCATACTGAGTCGAACGCCTTCTTAAAATCTACGAAGCAGGCGAATATCTTGCCTCTTCTGGTGTTGTGGACGTGCGTCTTGATGAGGCTGTGCAGGGTGTAGATATGGTCTGTGCGGTGCGGTGGTTTGGCATGAACCCTGCTTGGCTCTTGCTAAGAACCCGTGTTGTGTGAGAAAGGTGAGGATTCTGTTATTGATGATGCTGTTGAACAGTTTCCCCAGCGTGCTGCTGACGCAGATCCCTCTGTAGTTGTTGGGGTCATATTGGTCTCCATTCTTATAGATGGGGGTTATGAGGCCTTTGTTCCAGTCTTGGGAGAAGGGTCCTGCATTGAGCACGAGGGTGAATAGCTTTGCCAGTGCCGCGTGTATTGCTGGAGGGCTGTATTTGATCATCTCTGGTAGCATGCCGTCAGGGCCACTGGCCTTTTTTCCTTTCAGCAGGGCAATTCTTTCCTGTATATCTTTTATGGTGATTGGCGAGTCCAGAGGGTTCTGGAAGTCTTTGATGACTTTCTCCATGTCCCTCAGTTTGGTGGTTATCTGTTGCTGTTCTGGAGTTAGGTCTTCTTCTGGGATGTTTTTGTAGAGACCTCTGAAGTAGTTGAGCCAGATATTGCCATTTTGGATGTGGAGAGAGTTTTTCTTGGGTTTTGTACCCATGTGGTGCCAGGTCTCCCAGAATGAGCTGTCCTGGAGGGAGTCCTCTAGTTGCTCTAATTTGTCGGATAGGTACCTCTGTTTCTTCTCTCTGAGGGTGCCTTTGTATTGCTTGCATAGATTGTTGTAGGCTTCCCTCGTCTCTCTGTTGTTGGGGTCTCTGTGTTTCTGGTTGGAGACTGCCCTTAGAGAACGGCGTAGAGCCTTGCAGTCGCTGTCAAACCATTTGTGAGACTGTTTGTTAGTCGGTCTCTTGGGCTTTGTCTGTTTCAGGCCTGCTAGTTCTGCTGTGGTGTACAGGATGTTACTGAAGTCCTTCACTGCTCGGGTGACCCCTTGTTGGTCTGGCTGGTAGGAACTCATATAGAAGTTTGTGAGCAGTTCCTTGATTTCGGGTCGGTTAGCCGCATTGGTGTATTCGGTGGCCCGGTGACTGGCCCATTTAAAGGATGGTGGTAGGTTGTAGAGACCAATCTGGTGGGGCTGCTGTGTGAGGGGCTTGTCATCTTCCTCTTAGTTGGTGACCGCTATATGGGGAGGTGGGGTGGGGTGGGGCGGGTGTATTGGTGATAAATATTACAGTCCATGGAGTCTCATCTTCCTCTTGTTTGGTGACAGCTGAAAACGTATTGGGCAGCGATCTCCACAGTGGCCTCTTCTTCTCCCAGTAGGATGTAGTTTCCTCTTCTCATCTGCAGATATGAAGTCTGGGATGTGGGCAGAGAGTCTTTGGTAGTAGACGGCCCTCACAGCTGAGTATTTGGTACACACACACACACATATATATGCACACACACATATATATGCACACACACACATATATATACCGTGTTTCCCCGAAAATAAGACAGTCTTATATTAAATTGGCACTCTAAATATAGGACCTGTCTTATTTTCGGGGGGTGCCTTATTACAACCGGCAGTCATGCCGGCACTTCCTTAGTGGAGCGTCAGCATGACTGCCGCTTGTAGGTAGTGTAGTGTAGGGGAGGGGGGAAGTTATCATACTTACCTTTCCCTTCTTCCTAGCAGCGCTGGTGCTGCTGTTCGTCCTGGAAGTGGTGAGCGGGCTTAGCTAGGCTTCGGGGGGCGGGGCTTGGCGGAGTTTTGCAAGCTCCACTTCACTGACACAGCAGCCCGGCTCTGTGCTCCGTGAGCACAGGAAAGCCGGCTGCTGCCTCTTCTGTATGGCAGTTGCTGTCTCTGCCTCTGGGATGAGCTGGGAGAGCTCATCCTACAACAGCAGAGGCAGCAGCCGGCTTTGCTGTGCACACGGAGCACAGAGCATGGCTGCTGTGTCAGTGAAGTGGAGCTCGCTAAGCCCCGCCCCCGAAACCTCTGCTAAGCCCCGCCCCCCGAAACCCCCGCACACCACTGCCGAGCATGCCTTTTTTTCGGGGGATGCCTTATATTAGGCAATTCAACAGAAACCCCCGCATGCCTTACTTTCAGGGGGTGTCATACTTTCGGGGAAACACGGTATATGCGCGCACATAAGACTTAAAAAGTATTTTCCCCCTTCCAGAATTATTATTTATGAGTGTAAATGGATATACTTTCCTCCTGTATTTGGTTTTTGGTTTTGCTTTTTGGTTTTGTTTTGGTTTTTGTTTTCTTTTTGGTTTTTGGTTTTGGTTTTTGCTTTTGGTTTTTGCTTTTGTTTTGGTTTTATGGTTTGTTTTTTGGTTTGGTTTTTGGTTTCTTTTTGGTTTTTGGTTTCGGTTTTGTTTTGGTTTTACCAGAAAACAGCAGCTTCACTCACAAAACTGCTGCCGATGTTATAAGCCATATGGCTTCTACAGTATACATAAGCCTACATTTACACCACACTGGTCATGTCATCACATGGCAGCCTTACATTGAATGAGGGGATTCACATATCCGGGTCACGGACTGTCAAACAATACAACATGTTCTCTTTCCTCACAGATCTCTTCATACACTGACTATATACTATCTTATACCATCTGGCACCTCCTAAGTACAGTACAGTATATGATACATGGATACAGTGTGAGACAGCTAAATACTATCACTGGAAGGACCTCACCAGGATGAAACCCTGTAAGTATAGGAAACATAGAAAAAGGTCCTTACGGAGTATAGTAAATAGCCAGTTCAGTGTGAGATAGCTAAATACTATCACTGGAAAGGACCTCACCGGTATGAAACCTTGTAACTCAGTCACACTTTTTGCTGAAAATGTTTTTTGTCCATCTTTTATTGATTTCAAACAATTGTTGGAATAATAAAGATAACATGTGTCTTATCTTAACATTTTTACGATCTAATCTTGTCCCTTTATTGTGAGATTTACAAACATTACTGAAGCCGGAGCCCAGTTATTATAAAGGTCCTTACAGAGAGCAGGGTTTAGCCATTTCACTGTGAATACTATAAGAGCTAGGACCGACCAATAGGGGCAAAAATGGTCCCTACAAATGATGGGAAATAGACGGCTCACACTGAGGTGGCTAAATACTAAACGCCGTATGGACCAGGTACCTCTGGAGCACGGTATTTAGCCAATTCACTGTGAGCTGGCTAAATAATATCTCAGTTAAGGACCCGACCACTAGGGGGCAAAAAGATCCTTACCAGTAAGGGGAAATAGACAGCTCACACTGAGGTGGCTAAATACTAGACGCTGTAAGGACCAGGTCCTTACGGTGTCTAGTATTTAGTCACAACCATACTTCTCCTTCCTTGGCTGCTTACAGGATACTACTTCCTCTCCCTGCTATGACTATTTCCTGTTCCAGGTACAGATCCACCCACTAGTGTGCGTTGCTATGGAGACCACAGCTCACTAGGACAAGTGAAACCAGAGAACAATAGCTTAACAACATTACACAAATTAATACAGAATGAACATGGCAACATATACAATCTATCATAACATGTAAGGCACTTATATGGCCAAATAACCATTAGTAACTCCTGTGAGGGGGTTACATCAGTATAACTACAGATATGGGACAATGACTAACAGACTGTTGTGTATTTGGGAAGAATATGCAAATCTGTCTCCCAAGATGTAAACAGGGAGACAGTGCCTCTGTTATGCTGCCCTCTATGGGAAGCACCCTGAACAACATGCCCGACTTTCCAGAAGTCTTTGCTGCATGATGCGAGGTTATAACCAAATCCGTTTCTCAGGTACGGACGGCATCGTTTCTATCTCTTTGGACGTCATCAGCGCAGCCTAGAGAGAATTGTGTGAGTTTAAGTGAGAGGCTGAAAGACCAGATTGTGGGGATAACGTCACTCCTTAGGGAGAGACCACCTTCTCAGGTGTGTGGAGACTTATACAGCCATAGTTGCTCCACTGCAAAGGAACATGGGAAGAATATGCAAATCTGTCTCCCAAGATGTAAACAGGGAGACAGTGCCTCTGTTATACTGCCCTCTATAGCAAGCAACCCTTTGGTAATCTGGTAATCACTGTCCCACATGGCGGCAGTGGCAAGAGGAGCACTCTGGTCTGGACTCAATCTAGTATAAGAGACTGCTGGTCTTTTCTTTCCTCAGTTGCTTTGTCATTATTTTTTTTTAGGTATTCTCTCTAAAAATGTAAGAATTACAATATATACTAAATGCTTATTTAAAAGTGTCACGGAGCAAAGGTATACGTCTTCCTCCGGATGGTCTTTTGACTCAACACGGACGCAAGAGGTCGGGAGACAACAGCAATTTATTGTAATCCACAAAGTTAGTAGCCGGCGGCGGTCACATCAACCGTAATAACAATAAGTCCACAGAAGTCACAATCCAATGATAGCTTTGGCTCCTTGGTCCTGTAACTAAATCCTGGCTCTCTACAGAGCTGTGCACAGGCCGGCTAACACATACTAACTGCTAGCTACAACTATATACTAAGACTGTTACACCTATATCTGTGGGTGGGAAGGGCTGAGTCACAGATCCTTCCCCCCTCACCTATACCAAGGAGAGCAGACTCCCTGTCTACTATGGACAATGCACCATCCAACATCTTCTTGGAGAAACTGATCAGATTATCTCCACCCATTGTCCTCACTGGTTAGAGGTATTTGCATACAATGTGCTAACACACTAGACCCTAATCAGCCAACTACACATTGATGTATATAACAGGTTAGAGAATACATTCCACATGAAATATATATTACACATTGCCTATAGTATAGACTCTAACCATCCCGTGACAACCCCTCCCCCTCTCAAAACATGTGCATGACACAATTGGCCTACACAGGTAAATTGGGGAATGCACATCAGTCTCTATAGCTCATATGTCCTCCTGCCGGGATAACCCATCCGCGTTCTGGTGTTGGTTCCCTCGGCGGTACTGAATGGTAAAGTTGTAGGGTTGAAGGGCTGGCATCTGGCAGAAAATCCGGTCGATCCATGTTGGCGTCTCTCTGAGCTTGGCTTCGGGTCACTGCTCCCACAAAGTGGCACTGTAGATTTCCAACATCGTTGCCTAACAGAACATCGGCCGGCAGCCCGCTCATCACACCAATTGTGCATCGTTTTGGTCCATAACCATAGTCGAGTTCCACGGTAGCTTTAGGAATACGTTTCCGAGTACCTCCTGCCAACTCGATAGAAAGGCCAGGGCCCTCCTCTAGGGCCTCGGGTCGAACCACTCGGGGGTCCGCTACCGTTAAGAAAGCTCCCGAGTCCCGGAATCCAACAACTGTTCGGCCATCCAGTAGGACCTCCTGCAAGTGCTTCCGCTGAAGGTTTGCGGGATGTGTGGCGGAAGGCTGAATCCCATAGACCCCTGGAGGTGGAACAGATGGGTCATTCATGGGGTCATCTGGAAATGGGGCCACACTTTCTGTCCTAGGGGTGGTTCCCAGGTAGTGAATAGGCCGGGATGCCACGGTGGCCTGTGCCCCCATGTTAACAGGGCAACTAGCTTGCAAATGTCCAGGCCGCCCGCACCCAAAACATCTGCGCTCTAGCATTCTTCCAGTAGGTCGTTGTCTAGGGACAGGGTTGTTCATAGCTGGAGGCCGATGGGCTGGGGCAGGGGTAGAGGGGGGATTGTAATCCTGAGGCCGGGCACGAAAGGTGGGTGGCTGGATGAAGGGTGTCTGGCGGACTGTGGTAGTTTTCCGCTCCTCTGCAAACAACCTCTTCCACTGCGGCTTGATGGTCAGGCCCTCATCTGCAAGGGAAGCAGCTTGCTCAACTGTGGCTGGGTTCCGTTCCAGCACCCACTCACGAATCTCAGCGGGGCACTGGGAAAAGAACTGTTCCTTAAGTATGACTTGGAGGATCTTATCAACTGTGACAGCCTCCTCTCCTTCTAGCCAGCGCTTGCATGCTTGCTTCAACTTGTGGGCGAACATGTGGAAGGAGCTTCCCCCATTGTAAGACAAAGAGCGGAACTGAACTCGGTAGGTCTCTGGAGTGACTGCATAATACTTCTGCACCGCTCTTTTAATGGCCTCATAGTCCCGCTGATCACTAGGGTCCATGGCTCTGAGAGCTTCCGCAGCCCCATCTCATAGGTGCCCCACCAGATACCGGACCCAATCCTTTTCTGGGACTTCCATCAGGTGGCACTGGTGTTCGAAGTCCTGAAAATATCCATCAACATCCCCAGCCGCTTCATCAAAGGTCTTGAAGTGTTTATGGGACACATATGGTGGTTCTCTCACTGTTGGGCTGGGGGTCGACGTTTGATTATAATTCCGCGTAGTTATCTCAGCCATTCGCATTTCATGCGCCATTCTTTCCTTTTCATGCGCCATTCTCTGTTCCTCCTTCTCCGTTTCCTGAGCCCTCTGTAATGCTCTACTCCTTTGCTCTGCAGTTGCTCCTAGCCCCAGCACTGCCAATTCCTCCTCATACAAAACAACCCATCTGCTCTTTTGGGTCTGTACCTGCCACTCCTGTATCTCTACTGTCTCCTGGGGGCAGCCCTCCTCATGGTCGCTTTGCAGGGTCATCTCCTCCAGTGCCTCGATCAGTTGCTCTTTCGTTCTTCCCTGGTAACTCAGGTTTAGTTCCCGGGCCCTTACTTGTAGACTTGCCATAGTCCAGTTCCTGTATTCTGAGGTTGTGGCTCCATTAATCGCTGAGCTGCTGTAGTCCATCTTGCTGTCCGCTGTTGATCCCACCGCTGCCACCAGTTGTCACGGAGCAAAGGTATACGTCTTCCTCCGGATGGTCTTTTGAATCAACACGGATGCAAGAGGTCGGGAGACAACAGCAATTTATTGTAATCCACAAAGTTAGTAGCCGGCGGCGGTCACATCAACCGTAATAACAATAAGTCCACAGAAGTCACAATCCAATGATAGCTTTGGCTCCTTGGTCCTGTAACTAAATCCTGGCTCTCTACAGAGCTGTGCACAGGCCGGCTAACACATACTAACTGCTAGCTACAACTATATACTAAGACTGTTACACCTATGGCTGCATTCACACGGAGTAAACGCTGGCGTTTTTTGTGTGTTTTTTGCACATAGCGCCGCGTTTACGCCGCGTAGCGTCGCGTTAACGCCGCGTATACGCCGCGTTAACGCCGCGCTATTTAGCGGTGGCGTTGCCCGGCGTTAACGCGGCGTATACGCGGCGTTAACGCGGCGCTACGCGGCGTAAACGCGGCGCTATGTGCAAAAAACACACAAAAAACGCCAGCGTTTACTCCGTGTGAATGCAGCCTAAATCTGTGGGTGGGAAGGGCTGAGTCACAGATCCTTCCCCCCTCACCTATACCAAGGAGAGCAGACTCCCTGTCTACTATGGACAATGCACCATCCAACATCTTCTTGGAGAAACTGATCAGATTATCTCCACCCATTGTCCTCACTGGTTAGAGGTATTTGCATACAATGTGCTAACACACTAGACCCTAATCAGCCAACTACACATTGATGTATATAACAGGTTAGAGAATACATTCCACATGAAATATATATTACACATTGTCTATAGTATAGACTCTAACCATCCCGTGACAAAAAGGTACTTTTTATCATTCTGTTCCAAAATATCACTATGTCAAGTAGTATTACTTATCCATCCTTTCCACTAAAGGTATAATGTAAGCAGTGAAATGAGAAGTTAACATTCCTTCACATCAAAAACACATTGCTTGAAATTAAATTACATGTCAGATTTGTCAAATAGCTTATACTGTTTGTGGAACCAAAAATCACATGCACAATATTAGCAATTTGTGAAGACAATACAGAGTATCTATTAAATAACTTGCACCTACCTTGTGTATAGACCTCACGGTTAGTTCTGAGACAAGAAATATTCTAACAGTGCAAGTGGAAACCACTTGTATAGAAAACACTGAGCATTGAATCTGATACTGCTGTTATATTCCACTTTCCAAATTAAACTTATGTTACAGTAAACCGCCCTATTGTTCTCCTCTGTTTGCCAATCATTTACTCCTCTCATCTTACTGCACCAGTCCTTTTTACAATGCAGTCTTTTTTATTCCATTAAAGGGAGTCTATCACCAGAATCCATCATATCAACCCAGCCCTGTTGATGGATAGGTCAAGATCCTGAAAACCATTGAAATTCTGTACCTTTTCATAATTCAGAGTATATGGTGTAATAGCTAAAGCCAAAATAGATCTTTAAAATAACTACAGTATGTAAGAGCAGAATCAGTAAGGAGAGTGGCACTATTACTATGTATGAACAGGACAGAGGCACTGTAAGGACAGTTTAAGAGAACACTAGTACTGTGTTAGGGCACTAAGGATGTTCTTTTGGGGTACTAAGGGGCCATTCACATGGGGGAAAACAAAAAGGAATTGAGGCAGGCTTCAGACACTTTCTGCAGCAAAATTGCACTTGATGCATATTTTTTCAGTATCCTGCTTCGATCTCTACCTCCGATTGAAAACAATAAGGCCTGGTTCACATCTGCCTTTTAAATCCGTTCGGGGGAGTCCGCATGGGGACCCCCCCCCCCCCCCGAACGAACTACTGAACGCGGTGTTCAGTGAAAGCACACGGACCCATAGACTAGAATGGGGTCCGTGTGCTTTCCGTACGACCTCCACACAGAACATGCGGACAGAAAAGTAACTCACGATCTACTTTCCTGTCTGCATAACTCGTGTGAAGACAGTTCGGAAAGCACACGAACCCCATTATAGTCTATGGGGTCCGTGTGCTTTCACTGCACACTGCTTGACAGTGCGTTCAATAGCCTGTTCGGGAGGCAGTTTTTGAGCAAAGGTCAAGAGGATTTAGCAGAAGGGAAAAGTATAAGAACTTCCTTTATATTTTCCACTCCTTTTGTAGTTACTCCTGTATTTGGCTCAGAAATGCAGCAAAATCTGCAACAAAAAACCTGCTTTACCACAATGTGGGCCCTTAGGCCGGCCTTACACAAATGTAAGTTAAGTACGCAAATGGTCCGCAATTGTGGGTTCTCAATTGCGGACCATTTGCGGACACATTGTATTCAGTGTGGCCTTTTACACCACTGGTTATTTTATCCGTGGTGTGTTAGCACGGACTGTCCCATATAACTCTTTGGGCGCGTGTGGGTGGACACGGACATCTGCGGAATGACTTTTTGGAGTGAAATCTAGTGTTGCTGATCAGCAAATTGCAGACCGCAAAAACCACTATGGTTGTGTAAGAGCTGCCTTAGTTAGTACTAGTACTGTGTGTAATACAATAAACAATGACAGAATTGTGCATTTTGCAATTGTGATTTCACCACTTGCATTCTCCAGTTCGCCATTCATTACATAAAAACTTAAACTGCAAACACAAAATACATCTTATTGCGCAAAAGACAAGCCCTCATATGACTATGTCAAAGGAGAAATAAAAAAAAAGTTCTTACTCATGGAGGATGGGGATGTAAAAAATGGGAAATCACTTTGTCCTCAATGGGTTAAAAATGTTGTACATGTGCAGAGGAAACGTTCTGGTGCCAATGACAAATGTAGATAAAAGCCCTCAATCACCCAAATAAGGTCAAATGAGTGTCACAGTAGCTAATGCTCGCTGGTAAGTCTGGAGTAGCTTTACAGTGTATAATCTAAGTTTATACCATTGCTTAGATAGCTTCTTTGAGATGGTATTTTACAGCACAATTTTGGTGCACTTTTTGGCACATTTTGCACATTTAAGCCACACTCCTTTTCCTGAGATGCCAAGCACACATGTAAATTTGCTTAAGCCTAGTTGCAGACGAAAATGAACAGTATGGCTTCAGTGTGTCATCCGTATTGGACATAGTGAATCAAAAATAAAAAACCCTCTCCCATAGGCTTGTATGGATGAGTCCGTGCCACAAAGACTGAAAAGACTAGGACTAGCTCCGTATTTTGTGGCGCAGACTCACAGTCCACACACTGATCTGTGGAATACACGGTAGTATGCATGGGTGCATAGAAATGAATGGGTCAGTGTGCTATCCGGGAAAAGCACGGCTATAACACTGATCTCACCCACGGTTGTCTGCAAGAGGGTTTAGGTTGAGGCATCAAGTTGCGGAATATTGGCAGAGTTTTGCTCATGTTAGGGTCCATTCACATGGAGGAAAATGGCTCTGTATTTGGCGCTGAATTTTCTGTGCTAAAAAAAAGCCTCCCATTGACTTCAGTGGGTTCCTTTTTCTGCTAGTGGGTGGAAATGTACAGGAATTTCGGATGCATTTTTTTTGAGGAAATACATTTTACTCTAGGTTCACATCTGCACTTTTCTTCGGTCCACATGGGGACCAGAAAAATGGATACCCAATCTGCTTGCAAAGCGGTTTCCCATGGAAACCCACACACTATAATGGGGTGCACTGGGTTTCCAGCGGGTTCCTGCCCAAAAAGTATAGAGAGACAAATCTTGCTTCAGCAACTTTTCTCTCCGTATTTTCTCAAGCGGATTCGGAAACGGAATCCTGGAGCGTAGAATGAGCGCTGGTGTGAATCTAGCCTTACTTAACAGCAAATATAATCATGTCTCAGAATTTGGTGGGGACGGAATCACAATGTCAGCCTTACTGGTGTGTGTCCCAGTGCACTGTCATAATGGGGGGTTTATCCCTGGCATGACTACTATTGAAAGTCATATGTGACAGCTGTCCATGTCGTCACAACATCCAAAGCAAAGGCAGGATTAAAGCAATAACCCTGAGATTTCCATATTTGAACCCGACTGCTATCATATTCCAAGCAGAACTTATATTAATATAATACAAACATAGAAGCAAACTGGTGAAGCTCCACCACTAGACCTAATTCACATGCCCCAAACACCGGAGCAGGCGGATCATTGACACAACAACATGCAGACAAATTCGTGGGCAGAAGCTAGTTATCTATATTTTAAAAAATCCTCCAAATCTTGCAGCTCTGACATTGTCCACTAGGCCATATAATACACTGAGACTTCTTGTTTTCTGTAGATTTCTTTATAGCAGCCCTCCCACTTATCAGCACACTAATAATCCCAGCTATCATTATGTATATGTAGATAAGACATGGAATCCACCAGTCACAATACAGGATTTCACAGCTTATCTTCTCCCCTCTCTACTCAATGACCTCTGCCCAGATCAAAGACTATGCCTAGAGAACTATCCCATACAAGTGAAAAGGGTCTTCTACAGACCATTGTGTCCATGGACTATGGTCCTTGTATAGGAAAGAGGGAGAGTGTTTTAGGCTTAGTGGCAAAAGTTGGAATTGCAAGACTTTTAGATATTTAAGATTTTTTTAAATGGTGGTATTAATTTGTAAAATTAAAAATAATATCACCAAAAAAATCTTTAAAAATATGTGTAATATAAAGATGTAATTTAACCCTTAAGTGCTATCATGGTGTCTATCATACACCACTACCATAGACATATCATTATGATAGAAACCAGGATAATACTTAAGGGTTAAACAGTAAGTCATTTCCAGGCAACATATTCCCTTTAATAAGTAAAAAGCATGATGTTACTAATGTGAGGCACATGGCGTACATAAAAATATAAAACAGTTATAGGTATCAGAATATGATGAGTTTAAGAAGAAATATTTTTTGCAAAGTTTTGGATTTTTGTTATGGGTTTAAAATGTACATAAAAAACTATAAAAATTTGGTATCCCCGGAATTGTACCAAAACATAGAATGCAGGTACTGTAACTCAATTTTGGCTGCAGATTTCACGCTATAAAATCAAAGCTCACAAGAAAGTTGCACTTTTGCTCCAATTGTCACCGCATTCTGGATTTTTTTCCCCAGCTTTCAAGTACATTGTACAGAATAATACATGTTACTATTATGAAGAACAATTTGTCTTGCAAACACTAAGATCTAATATGGCTCTGTGAACAGAAAAATAAAAAAGTTATTGGGTTTGGAAGGCGGGGAGTCAAAAACGAAAATCAAAATATGGGGACCCCCTGAACATAATACCAAACGTACTGGCAAGCGGTGTGCAGTGAAAGCACATGGACCCCATAGACTATAATGGGGTCCGTGTGCTCTCCAGGTAGTGTTCGTAAAGAAAATGAGGACAGAAAAGTACTTCATGATCTAATTTCATGTCCGCATGATTTGTGCGTGCAACACATGGATCCTGTTAGTCTGTGGGGTCCATGCGCTTTCAATGCACACCGCATCCATTTGTGACATAAAATAAACCTCTATTCTATATAGTACAAAGTAGGTAGGGGCCCCATTATAGATTTTGCTTTTGGACTCAGGAGCTTCATCTTATGTCTTTGCTAAAATTAGTGGTAATGTTGGTGTGTTAACTTAGCTGTAAAAGCTTAGAGGGAATGTTGCTTGAAAGTTCACTGAGAACCTGCTCAGTCTAGACATCAACAAAGGCCAATTTTAAAATCTCCCTCCACTCCCCTGTTATGTGGCATATTATTATTGCCTTGCGGGATCATCTTCATATATACAATAACGTTTTGTTCACCTTTGTAAGTAATATGTGAGAAGATAATATAAATTTGACCAAAGGTTTCTTCATTCCTGTAGTACGGATATGTTCCCGTACAATAATTAACTTTACAAGCACTTATACAGACTTATATAAGGCAGAACACATTGGCACAAGTGCTGAATGTTCTGATCGATTAAGGTTTTTCTTTATCTCACTGACATTGCAGAAGCAGAAATGGAAACAGCAGGCAAGGTAAGTGCACTTACCATTACTGTAGACTACAATGTACCCTAAAGCCACACAGTTTCTAACCACTGTAAGGCTTAGGCTAAGGCCCCACGTTGTTGCAGATTTTGCAGCGGTTTTTGAGCCAAAGCCAGGAATGGATTGAGAATAAGATAGAAGTATATAGAATTTCTATACATTTCTCATTCCTTTGGTAGCCATTTTTTGGCTTTGGCACAAAAAAAACGCTACAAAATCTGCAATAAAAAAGCTGCATTTTTGCAACGTGGGGTCGTAGCCTAAAGTGGAATTAAAGAAGGTAATATTCATGGAACCCAAGCTGCAATATCTGGTGGCAGGTTCAGAGAACATTTTATTCCCTATGTTGCACTACAGTTCTGTATGTAGTATCTACCATAGTTTGGCCTGCTCCTTCTCCTCCCCAACACATCATTTTTCTTAGGCAGACAACGTAAGTGACTGAACAACTGACATAATTGTAGAAGAGTTATAATAACACCATTGGAGCACACCTAGAAAAGTTAAAACAACATCCCATCTACATAGTGTGAATGGCACTTTAAACTTCCATTCACTGCTTTGCATGACATTTTGTAAAATAAAAATGCAGAGTTGGAATATACAGTATTGTCTTATTGTGTAACTTGTTGTTCTAGGTAATTACATGCAAGGCAGCTGTGACATGGGAAGCAAATCAACCCTTTTCTATTGAAGAAGTCGAAGTTGCTCCACCTAAAGGCCAAGAGATAAGAATCAAGGTATTTCTTTTTCTTCATATTTCTAAGAACAGAAGCTTTGAACCTTCACCATTCTGGGCTGAGGCGCATTAGATGAAAAATAACACTAAGGCCTCCTTCACATGACCATACCTTTGATCCACAATTGCGTATCATAATTGTTGGTCAAAGTACAGACACATGAATTTCTATGGGCCTTAGTGTTCTACAGACAGCTGTAGTTTTTGCGGCTTTATGTGCAAATTGTAGTGAAAAACTGCAAAATGTGGAGCAGGTCCTATTCCTGTCCAAATTTGTGGCTCAGTCCATTCAAATCAATATATGGCTCAGTGAAAAGCATGGAGATACCAACCTGATTGTCATCTCTGCCATTTTTACTGACGTGTACCCTCACTGCATATGGCGCTGTATATCCTGAAAGAAAAGCCCTGGAATCTGTGGTGGGATCGAGTGGGGGGCTTTTTTTATTTTCCACTGTGACTGCTTCCTGATTTCATTGCCTCAAAAGCAGCAGAAAATTCCTCAAGACCAGGACTACTGTGCAAACTCTTGCAGTGCTACTGATTGATTTTAGCTATCGAGTGACTGCTGGAGCCACGAGATTGAAAATTACAACTTGTAACACAACATACAACTCAGTGTATTCATTTGGAGTTCAGGTGAAACTCAACAGTTAAAATCAATTTGTAGCCCTGCAAAAATTCAGTGTAGAATAAAGCTCTAATTCAAAGTTTGAGAGGTCAGAGTTTTTTTTTCTTTTTAAATGTACAGTCATGGCCAAAAGTTTTGAGAATGACACAAATATTATATTTTCACATGATCTGCTGCCCTCTGGTTTTTATGTGTGTTTGTCAGATGTTTTTATCATATACAGAAATATAATTGCAATCGTATTATGAGTAATATGTCCCCTACCTTTATAATTCTGCTCCACACCACCGTTCCATTGATAGTACGTTTTTTCACCATATGCAAATGAGTCTCCAGCCCCACAGGGACCACTGCACGTAGAAAATAAGCCCCACAGTGGCCTCTGCAAACAGTATTAAGCCCCACAGTAGCCCCTGCATGCAGTATTAAGCCCCAAAGTGGTCCCTGCATGCAGTATTAAGCCCCACAATGGCCCCTGGAGGCAGTATTAAGCCCCACAGTGGCCCCTGCATGCAGTATTATGCCCCACAGTGACCCCTGCTTGCAGTATTAAACCCCAAAGTGGTCCCTGGATGCAGTATTAAGCCCCACAGTGGCCCCTGCATGCAGTATTAAGCCCCAAAGTGGTCCCTGGATGCAGTATTAAGCCCCACAGTGGCCCGTGGAGGCAGTATTAAGCCCCACAGTGGCCCCTGCATGAAGTATTATACCTCACAGTGGCCCCTGCATTAAGTATTATGCCCCACAGTGGCCCCTGCATGCAGTATTATGCCCCACAGTGGCCCCTGCATGCAGTATTATGCCCCCCCAGTGGCCCCTGCATGCAGTATTATGCCCCACACTGGCCCCTGCATGCAGTATTATGCCCCTCATTGGCCCCTGCATGCAGTATTATGCCCCACAGTGGCCCGTTATGCAGTATTATGCCCCACAGTGGCCCCTTCACATAGTATTATGCCCTATAGTGGACCACCCATGAACAAATATTATACTCTGGGGTCTTTTCAGACCCCAGAGTATAATGATTGGAGGCCCAGGGGAGGATGCAAGCATAAAAACCAATGTTACTTACCTCTCCCAGGCTCCGGCACACTTCTCGCTGCATTTGGCCTTCCTCAATGTTGGTACAGACATCACGTGAGCCAGGCTGGCATCGCGACATATAATGACGCCGGTCTGACCCACATATTGTTTGTGACAAATTTGGCTCGAAGATTGCCGAAGCGCAGGAGAGGTAAGTAACAATGTTTTTTATATTCTCTCACCTCTCCTGGCCCTCTGATCATTATACTCTGGAGTATAAAAAGACCCTGGAATATAATGATAGCAATGTGTGTTGGGATTCGCAGGCCCGCGGCCTCATTTACCGATTCCCGCTCATGATCATAGCCGCCTCTGTTTCCCAGGCAGCCGTATTCACGAGTGAATATCACTATGTAAATAGGGCTCGTTATCTGCTGGGGTTACTCCAGCAGGTAACAGTCTATTAAAACAAAAACAAAAAAACATCAGGGATCCACTGCTACCACTGCTACAACGGTATTTACGCCACTGATTATCTATCTATCTATCTATCTATCTATCTATCTATCTATCTATCTATCTATCTACAGATAAGTGAGGTGGCTGATGTAAAAATTCTCTCCAACAGAAAACTGGAAGTGCCAGTACATTAATTGCCTTAGTTGCCAAAGTCAGAACTGTAGGATTAAAAAAATGTTTTAAAAATATATCTAACATAAAACTCCATATAAAACATAGGTTGTTTTCTGGTGACACCTTCCTTTTAATCTATTTACTTCACCTTGCTGTGTTCGTTATGTCGCTAAATTATTTCTCACAAAGACCAGTAGGTTTCTACCAATAAACTCACTTTCATTGCTAAATCCCATCTCACAGCTAACCAAAAGTAATCATAAGTATAGTAGTATAGTGGTACCACTAATATAATTCACATCATGTTCTATGGGTAGTGAGCTGCGTTGCTACAAACATGTCATTCACACCATAAGGCATTTTCTCACATGCCTATTAGACCATTAAAATATTTATGATTATTAAAAAAGATACAACAATGAGTGTGATCGAGGACTGGCAAGATCTTGAACAATTTTGATTTCATGCGCTTATTTTTTTTCCAGATTACAAATACTGGAATATGCCGTTCAGATGAACATGCACTCACCGGCAACATTAAGGAAGTTACATTTCCAGTCATTTTAGGCCATGAAGGTGTTGGAATTGTGGAAAGTGTAGGAGAAGATGTTAAGGATTTCAAAACAGGTACAGTAGGGGATGTGGCGTGAGTCATAAAGACCAAAGTAATGTACGCCAGTCTTTATGTTCCCTGCACCAGAGGATGATGCTCCTAATTTTCACCTAGGTGAAAATCCATTTCAGCATGTTATTGGTGCAGATTTTTTTTTAACTTTAATTTACCCTACCACACTTGTGTCTTGCCTTCTTACTTTCTGAAACGTGACAAGGTCTATGGCAAGGTTGGCCACTTCTATTTTGGTATTAGTAAATGTGCCTATATCTAATTTATATAAGGAATATGTGTTTAAATTAAAGGACGGGAAAAATTAGAAAAAAATATAAGGGTGTTATCAAGTTTTCAATAACTCTGAGCAAGACATACTGTATGTTACTGAGGGACCTACTAAGTTGAAACAATGGCAGTATAGGATACCGTTGTAAAATTCAGATCAATACACTCAAATTTCTCTCAAAATTTTCAGCTATGGATAGGGAGGAATCCATGCTTATGTAGACAGGTGAATTTCTCAGTAGTGCTCAGGATCCATTTAAATGAATACTTTATTCTGCAGGTGATAAAGTTATCCCACTTTTTACTGGTCAGTGTGACCAATGTCCCTTATGCAAGAACCCAAGAAGCAATTTCTGTTTTTCAAGGTAGGTGATTACATATATTCATTTTAAATACATCATGGGCGGGGGGGCATTGCTTACTCGCTAATGGTGCAGGCCGCATAGTCTGTGTGCTCCATACCAGGATTTAGCTAAAAGTGGCTTGAATTCTTGTGACTACTCTTTTTCTCTGGGATTGTATCTGCTATGACCAGAGGGAGATCAAAAAAAGCTTTTCCCTAGCTAATCTCACCCCATGGATTGTCTCAGGCCTCTTCATTCTACCATACTGCATCTACTGTATTTCTCCTACCTTGTCGCTAGTCTCCTTAAGGTCCATTCACATGGAGGAAAATGGTGAGGAATTTGGTGTGGAATTTCAGCACTGAAAAAAAAGCCTCCCATTGATTTCAGTGGGTTCCTTTTTTCTGGTAGCAGAACTGAAATTCAATTATTACATTGAAAACAATAGGTGAAAAAAGCCTCCCATTGATTTCAATGGGTAGCGCGTGTATGCCGGCACCCATTCAAGTCAATGGGATCTGTTTTTTACGCCGCTCACTCTGAACGAGTTTTACGTTCAGAATGAGTGAGCGTAAACTCTGTGTGAAGGCTCCCTTATTTTCAGACACCCTAGGGACCTTGAACCTTAAAGGGGTCTGATCGCTCACACTATACACATTGTCTTCTATTACACGCTGCCTCATGCTGGAAAAACATTGTTTATCACAAAATTGGCTCTTGGAGGATTTTTCAATATCATTCTTTATCCATGGAAGTGTTCTTAGGAAAAATTGTGATCCCACTGTTTTATGAAATGCTTATAATTCAATATCAGCATCAAACTTTGTCAAAATCAAAATTTGGGTCAGTCTCAAAACTTTTGGCTATGATTGTATAGCAATCTCTATTATTACTTTTTTCTATTATTACATTAGTGGGAACCACACTGTCCCTGAATTGCAGATCTGCGGGGGATCTTGGAGTCAGACTCTTGCAGATCTTCATCTATTCTAAGTATAGGCTAACAATATTAGAAAAAGTAATATATACAAATTATAATTTTTACAATTCTCTCTCCTGCTAGTATGAACTTATCTTCCGGTTTGATGTCTGATGGAACAACAAGATTTACTTGCAAGGGGAAGCAAATCCATCACTTTATGAACACCAGTACATTTACTGAATACACTGTTGTAAATCAAATTAACTGTGTAAAAATTGCTGATGAGACACCTCTGGGTAGTGTCTGCCTCATAGGATGTAGCTTCACTACAGGATATGGATCTGTTGTAAAGACTGCGGAGGTACAAACAGTGCTATTGAAATAGGAAAGTGATCAGAATGTATGCTTTGTATATGCTTGGTTTGGCATATATGTATAGTAGACACTTGATGTTTGTATTTATTTCCATGGGGAGAGTGAAATATATCGTAATTCAGCCATACATTTTTGGCAGTGACTCATCTTCCCTGGTAACAAAGGATCAGGTATGTTGAGGCTCACTATCTCTAATATTTAATTTCCTTAATATCTACCTTAAAGAGGACCTTTCAACACCTCCACTAAGGGTCAGTGCACAAAGAGTTTTTTGGTGAGGATCACCAAAATCAGCCGTCCTGTACTGGCTTAGCGTCACCGTCACCGAGCGGTGGATTGGGGCGGCCCTGTGGACGCAGCGCTGCTCCAGCGGTCGCCCCTCACGCTCCGGCAGAGAGCAGGTCCTCTCCCTGCCTGCTCTCTGCCTGCTAACGACGCTCGCTCCGCCCCACCCCCTCCGCTCGGCCCGCCCCCTCCGTTCAGCCCCGCCCCCTCCTCCGGGGGGGAAGGGGGGCTTTCTGACGTCCGCCTCAGGCGGCAGAAACCCTAGGTTCACCCTTAGCTCTGACCCTAACTCCAATACTTTCCAGCCTTCATTAGATACTGCTCCACTAATTGTGGCACAGTTGGAATGTTTTCATTAGGCCGCACTGAGCAATCATTACTGTTAGCTTCAGTACAGTTATGCTCTCTATTGTCAAGTGGGCAGTCCCTGTGTTTATGCTGGAGTGTAGGACTGCCCACCTGACAGTAGAGAGCATAATTGTACTGAAGCTAACAGTAATGATTGCTCAGTGCGGCCTAATGAAAACATTCCAACTGTGCCACAATTAGTGCCACAAGTAATTTCTTTGGTACAGTGGAGGATAGAAAAAAATCCTATGTGTGCTAGAAGTGGTGCCTATTGAGGGATGCAATGAGTTGGTGTTGGTTAAATGCCCCCTTTAAAGGTCAGCTGGAGGGTCCCATGGATATTACATCATGAGTCACTCCTGTTAATATCATAGTGGTTTAGCTACTTTTATAAAATGTGTATAGCCAGTAGATTCACACACAGCACATGGATTTATTGCAAACGTTTGTTAACTAAAAATCAGTTCCAAACATCTAAGTGTTTTTTTCTACAGTACATGTATTTCTGTAACTCCATTCAGAGGGATAGGGCAGTCACAGAAATTTGTGTAGCAAATCTATGTGTTAATATACTCAAAATGTGTTTTCTGAGCTCTAGCTCTTCACAATGATCTTTATGTTAATAATATGCAGGTAAAACCAGGATCCACATGTGCAGTGTTTGGATTAGGTGGAGTTGGACTTGCAGTTGTCATTGCCTGTAAGATAGCAGGAGCTTCTCGTATCATTGGAATAGATGTCAAAAAAGATAAATTTGAAAAAGCTAAAGAGCTTGGTGCAACTGAATGCATTGCCCCACAAGACAGTGACAAACCCATTGCACAGCTGCTGCTTGAACAAACTGGTGGTGGTGTAGACTATGCCTTTGAATGCATTGGAAATATTGAAACTATGGTAAGTACAAATGCTGCTGCAGTTCTATCTATAGCTAGAAGACATTTGTCATATGCCTTTTTCCTGGTTTGATCTGCCTAAAAATTATTGAAAATATTGACTATTCACCTTCAATAGCGGTTGGTCGAGCATCCATATGTTCTGAATAAACAAAGAGTATGCTACTGTCAGACACCTCCTCCAAAACACTTAAATTGGGCATGTAAATTTCAACAATTTTGATTGTTTTGTTCCCTGACAGAATCAGGACAACCTCATTCACATCAGAATGCTGATTGGCTCTGCTAAAACTACCGGGGTAGCGGCTTCCACAGGGCCCTGCGTTTTTTTTTCTTAAAAGCCCGTGTAATGGGCCCTATTTACTTACCAATCCTAGCAGGGGCCGGGATCGGTAAGTGACACCCTGGGCCCCACAAACACTATTATTATTCTCGGGGGTCTTTTCAAACCCCCGAGTATTATGATCGGAGGCCCAGGACAGGCAAGAGAACATAAAAAACACTGTTACTTACCTCTCCTGGCAGGCTTCGTGCCTAGTTGTGTGATGTCCATGACATCACATGACCAGGACCTGCATCCCATGTCATGTGATGTCTCGCACGTCATTGGAGATGGCCGACACCACCAAGGAGAGCAGCGGAGCCGAAGATAGATAAGTGACTGATTTTTATGTTGGGCCGGTCTCCGATTATTATACTCTGGGGCCTGATAAGACCCCAGAGTATAATAATTGTTCATGGCTGTTCACAATGGGGTAAATTATTGTGTATAGGGGCCACTATGGGGTGTAATATTAAGTACAGGGGCCACTATGGGGCGTAATATTGTGTGCAGGAGCCACTATGGGGCGTAATAGTATGTGCAGGGGCTACTATGGGGCATAATAGAGCGCGCAGGAATGTGGGGGGGTCAAGGGTCAGTCAGGGTCTTTGGCGTCGGTCAGGGGGAAGCCTCCATGTCAATAGTTTGCCACGGGGCCCCGCCATTCCTAGTTACGCCACTGGTCCAGGATATTTTTTTTATTATTATTTTAGGCTGGAGAAGGTGAAAACATCCCCCCCCCCAAAAAAAAAATAAATAAAAAAAAAATACCCACATACAGCACTTTTCCCCGATGCTCTGTTGTCCCTGCGTGGTCCATCCTACTGAACCGCTGTTTTCTTCCACTGGAAATCCCTGTCACATATAACCTCTGAAGCCAATCAGCGACCTAAGGAAAGCTACACTGGACGTCACAGCCATCTTGGGCTTCTGGCGAAAGAAGACAGCCGAGCGGCAGGACTGGACTGCGCTGAGAGGCACCAGAGCACCCGGGGACAGGTGAGTATGTTTTTTTTTGTTTTCACCTTCCCCGGCCTAATTTAAAAAATGCTTTTTATCCTGGACAACCTCTTTAAGGGTCTGTTCACTCTAGAATAAAGGTTATGTTTACAATGGAGTCATAGCTACCAAACCAGATTAATTTTGAATGTATACTGAGGTCTATCCGGTTTCTATTGATGTCCCAGTATTTTTTTGGTAATGTTTTTATGATTATAATTTCAAATATCCCTTTCAGTTTTACATTTCATCACTATGCTTGTGCCCTACAGACTTCTGCCATAGCTTCAAGTAACTTTGCATGTGGGACAACAGTATTTATTGGAATTTCGGGATTATCAAAAACTATTACGTTTGATCCAATGACTCTGATTACTGGGCGCACACTTAAAGGTTCAATATTTGGAGGTATAGTAATGTGTATTTGCAAAAAATTTTTCCACACTACTGTTCTAAAATATATAAATGATACTAAGAAACTGTTTGTAAGTCTCTTAACGTCATAGTCAGCAAACAAATATACAGGTATAAAGTTAAAAAATATATCCCTTACAATAGTGATTTTCTATATATTTAGTCAAGGATGACAGGGCATTTATAAGAACAGAAACACCCTTGGGACATACGGGACACCCTCTCCTCCAAGCCCAGGACCCACAGCATTACCCCACCCCTGCCTCTGCTGGCTTCTTGCAACTACGACCCCGCTCCACAGCCCCACCTTCCTTACATTCGGACTATATTTGGACTAGAAGACTCTTTTTTGGGGAAAAAATGCATCCTACAGTCCAAAAAATAGTTAATAGAGTTTTAAATGAGAGTTTGTATCCACTGCTTACCATAAATATTTCCATAGCCCTACATGTCACTTTCACTTTGACATATCCTCAGTTGTATTTTCCTAAGGCAAAAGCCCCGCTCTTCGAAACACAGTTAAAAAATGCTGCAGAAAAAAACCTTTTTTTCCCACAGTGTTTTTCATTGCATTTTTCCTTGCATTTTTTTTCTTCCCCTATTTAGGCCCGGTTCAGACAGGGTTTTTTGGGCCGGATTCCGCGTCACAATCCGGCTCAAAAAACCATCTCCCGTTGAAATCAATGGGAACCGGTCATTTTCTTTTTCCGCGAGTGGTTTGTTCCCGCTCATGGAAAAAAGAAGCAACATGCCCTTTCTTCAGATGGATTCCGACGTCTGCCTCACGACACTCCCTCCCAACTAGACCCATTCATTTGGGCTTAATCTGGAACAGAATGCTGCGACTCGATGTCAGTGCATTGTATGCACTGCACTGGCATGCAGTCACGGCTAGACGTTTTTTGGACCAGATTCTGAGGCGGCCACCGCCTCAAAATCTGGTGCAAAAGACTCCCGTTTCAACCCAGCATGAGACTATAGAGAAAAACTCAAGCATTTTTGAAAAGACAGCCTTTCCACAGAATTTTTTCCCCCCAATGTGTGGATGGTATTAGTCAGAATCTCATTTACTTTTCTGGTACTGTAAAATACAGCATTTTTATCTGCTGCGTTTCCGCAACTGGAAAAACACTGTTTCCTCTAGGAACTGGATAGACAGGTTCCTATAAACCCTATTAGCATTCAGCACTATTTGTAAGATGATTTAATGTGTGGTTGGTACCGGACTTGTTTGACCTGAAACTAATATTGGTACCGAACGACCAGAAACAAAACAATTCTTCAGAGGTTTACCCATCTCTAGTCCTCTCTATTATATAGCAGTGCTGCACAATGACTTCACATATATTCTGTGATTCCTCCATTAAAAAGCGTCATTTCTGCTCTAGGTGTGAAAAGTAAAGACTATGTTCCAAAGTTGGTTTCCGATTACAATGCAAAAAAGTTTGATTTGGACAAACTAGTGTCACATGAGCTACCACTGGAGAAGATCAATGAAGGTTTTGGTCTCATGCGAGCTGGAGAAAGGTATGTATAGTATCTGAATTGAGACTTGTCCATTTTAATTTTAAGGGGTTTTCCAACTAAAGACATTTATCGCTTATGTACAGAATAACAGATAAATGTCTGATCGCTGGGGGTCTGACCACTAAAATCACCAGCCACCAGGAGAATGGAGGTCCACCAGAACCCCAAAGTCTATGGAAGTGAATAAAACACTGGTTTAGCATGCACACCAGTGATCTATTCACATAGGGCAGTAATTCTCAACCTGAAGTACATGTACCCCAGGGTGTACACTGTTCTATCTCAGGAGGTATATACCATGGCTGAGAATCACTGCTCACTGTTCTCCTAATAGGTCAGTTGAACCCTACTGATCAGACGTGACAATTGTCATAGCATGACTAATTTGTATGCAAGGCTAGATTACAGGAGTTGACCGGGATTACCAAAAAAATCTTCTTTTTGTTTGCAGAAACAGTGCCTCCTCTATCTCAGTTTAGACTTGCATTCACTGGAATGGGATTGAGTTGCAATATCAGTACAAGCACTGTGTCTGGAAAAACAATGTTTTTTTTATAATTTTGGACAACTCCTTATTTATGAATGCTGAGAGCAGAGAATTTATCTCTTCATTCTGCTATGTTTTCTGAATGTTCAGTATAGTATAATTCCCTTTAATCTAAGACATTACTCTACAGACTGTCCTAATCTATTCTGTTCTTATACTTTTGCTGGTTGTTATTGTCAGTAATACATGAATTGGGTATATGTTTAATATTTACAATGCTTTCCTTGTACCAAGTATACAGAGAGAAAATAACTGACTTGTACTTCTTTGGAATAATCTTTAAGGCTAGGTTCACATCAGTGTCTTAGTAGGATTCTGCAGAAAATTGGTGGATAGAAATTTTTTTTGCTCCACTGGTTCCAGTATAAAGACAACAGAAGCCTGACAGCACCTAGTGGACCCTATTCTAGTCTATGGGGTCCGCAGATAACCGCTGTTTTAGTGGACGGGCTCTCTGTTGTTCAGGTCCTCCAGCAAACCTGAATGATGGAGAGCCTGGTGAAAGTGTGAACCTAACATCACAATTTAGGCCAGTTTACACAACTGGATTCGATGCACTGCAGAGTATGTTTTCACTATTCAAATTATTTGGGTGATTGGTTGAGTGTGTACATACCAAAGCTCATAGGTGTAACATGTGGTGGGTAATCTATCAAGAACCCACAGACAGGATAAGCTTTTTTAAAAAAACATAATTTTTATTTCACTGTGTTCTGATGTGCTGTATGTCTCTGTATGGCCACCCAGTTGTGTTCTGAATGGCAGCTTGTCAATTATTTTGCTGTCATGTTACAAATTGTATAATATCGAAAGGTCTTATGACTTCTTTTGAACACCATGTAACAGATAATACCTTCTAAAAATTACCAGAATTTTTGATGATTCACTATGTAATGTATTGCTATAATCAGTGTGGCATCATTTATAATACATGATGTATATAAGTACGTAAGCTGAATTTTAAGATGTTTTCTCTCTTTTTCTCCTTGCAGCATTAGGACAATACTGACACTTTGATTCTGCAACTGATGACCCCACATCTACGGTGCCTTAGGACTAGTCTTGTACTCCAAGACTTATTCCTATAATTGAGGAGTTCATACATTCATATTTAATATAATTCCAGAATTGATCATCTGCGGCTGAAATACTGTAAATCATATGTGGATTTAGCTATGAATCGGTGGTGTGGTTGCTACATATAAAAGATGAGATATAAATAAAAGTTGTTCCGCTTCATTATTGTTTTTGTCTTTTTCTATATACTGTATATCGTTATAGGTGCAGTACTGTAGCATCTTTACAACTATAATTTCACTTCACCACATAGTAGCGGAAAATATATAGGAAATCAATTAGTTTATCTGTATGGAAAGATGTATTCAGTAATGCATGTCATGGTCCAAAGATGGGTGTTACACTTTTTTCTAACACTTCGCCTGCCAGAATGTGGTGATTTTTAGGACTCCCGATTGATGCAGCCAAGAAAGATCTGTACAGCAGACAGAAACTTTCTTCTGCTATGAATTTTATTTATCATGCATTCCAACATATACCAAAGTTACATTTACAATTAAATAAATATATATTGACTCATATACAGTATGTGTGTATGTATATCATCATAGGTATACACATATATATGTGTGTAAAGATTTTTCTAATACTTACCTTTAACTTTCCTCTATTCATATTTTGTATCCAATATCCTGGTCCGTACATGTCCTTCACTCACATAACAATACATTACATGTTGCGCATGCGCATGTAACGTAAGGCGCATGCGCACGAAGTTATGATGTGCTCGAGATTTCAGTATCTCACACTCATACGTGGTAACACGCATGCGCACAATTCTTGATGAATTCTTGATGAATCTGATATCACAACACGCATGCGCGATGGACACAATGCGCATGCGTGACATTTTTCATAGATTATGGGCTCAATCTTTCTAGGCATGCGTGACAGATGTAATGCGCATGCGCAACATTTGTCACAGACTAACTGCACAAAGAGTATCTCTTTATCTTTATGATGCACATGATGTTATATCTATATGTCACAGGAATTGTAGGTCATACGTTCTTTAGGTACCGGTTGAATGTATACAACTACTAGCATATTTGGTCTATTAGAATAAGTTCCTGGCAATCATCAAATGGGTACTTCATTGGTAACATGGTATCTCATATATTTTTGTTAATACAATAATAAAATAAAAAATTCAAAACATATATATATATATATATATATATATATATATATATATATATAAAGAAATAGAAAATAGAAAATAAAATGAAAATAAAAAATAAATAATAAAAAATAAAAATCAATTCTCATTTTGAATAATTAACAAGAACAACTTGTTCATTAGTTATCATATTTCATATTAACGAGTGATAACAACATTCGAATATATTATGCACAATTTACTATTGGAAAAATCAACACAGATTGAAATCAATTTTGTTTTATTCTATTTTTGTTTTACACAGCAGCAATATGTCCATAGTCTTTTTTCATCAGCCGACATCAACAAATTATGAAAAAATAATAATTTAATATATACTGAATACTGCTCTGTATGTTTATGTATGTATTCATCCTTTCACAGCGGTTGAACCATGTACCCATTACGACTTGTTTGCTTTTTCTATATTTTTTTTGATACAATTGGACTTTACTCACCTTCATTCCAGTTCACTGACCATCAATTAGTGTCTTCTGCATTGTCTCTTCACGGGCTTTTTGAGCCTGGTGGAGTTTAATTAAATTGATTAACGGATGTTCTGTCACAATGCAGATGGGAGGATATCCGGAATTTGATTTTAAACAGTATATATACACATATGCGTTTGCTTGCCTTGAAACCATGACTAAGAGGTAAAACCTCGAAACGCGTCGTTTTTTTTGGTTTGTTCCACCATCCCATCTGCATTCTTCAATGTCCTGTATATATGCTGATTCTTAAAGGGAGCATGTCTCCGAAATAAAAGTTTATTTTTTATACAAAGAAGCATCAGAGTGCTGGATATCCATTCATTGCCATTATAATTTCACTTCACCACATAGTAGCGGAAAATATATAGGAATCAATTAGTTTATCTGTATGGAAAGATGTATTCAGTAATGCATGTCATGGTCTAAAGATGGGTGTTACACTTTTTTCTAACACTTCGCCTGCCAGAATGTGGTGATTTTTAGGACTCCCGATTGATGCAGCCAAGAAAGATCTGTACAGCAGACAGAAACTTTCAGCTCATGATAACGTCTGTTAAAATAGCCTATGCACATGAGCTTCACCAAGCACTAGGGGACACTTCACCAATGAGGTGTGCCAAGCAGTTATCTAGGCATTGTCCACGCGATCACCCAGCTAGAAATGTAGAGGAACTTAAAGAGGACCTTTCAACCTCCTGGGGCACATGTGGTGTAATACGCCGCTAGAAAGCCAACAGTGTGCTGAATTCAGCGCACTATCGGCTTTCCCGTTCTGTGCCCCAGATGAAGAGCTATCGGTGCCGGTATCGTAGCTCTTCACTGTCAGTCAGTCAGTCAGGTATGTCCTTCCTTACCTTTGTGTCTATTGCGCTGTACTGTTTCTATTCCGTCTGGGGAGAGTCCGCATGGAGACTCCCCCCCCCCCCCCGAACGGAATACAAACGCAACTGCAAGTGCTCTGCTGTAAAAGCACACGGACCCCATAGACTATAATGGGGTCCATGTGCTTTTACAGCACAGCGCTTGCACTTGCATTTTTATTCCATTCGGGGGGGTCTCCATGCGGCTCTCCCCGGACGGAATACAAAAACAGATGTGAACAGGGCATAAGAATATAGCTGCTGATTTAGGGCATAAATAGTATTCAGAATTCAATTTGTGAAACAAAGAAAGTTACTCACATTAATTCTTAGTAATATTGAAACAGTGATGTATGATATTCTAGGTGTGGTGTTCTTTTGAGGGCTGGCCTTAGAGGTGTGTGAGCTATGTGGCTGCTTTTTTTGGCAACCAAGTCAATTCATGAGTGGTGTAAACTTAGACATGACAGTCTAAGGTTGCATTCATATCTGCTCCGGAGTCTAAGTTAAAAAATCTGTCACAGTTTCTATCAAAAATCACGAGAGGAAAAATCCAGCACTGAGGACTTTTTCCTTCACTGGGTTCAGTTTTAAACCAAAGCACACCCAACAGACCACATTGTAGTCAGTCAGGCTGGGCTCTATATGTTAGGCTCCGTTCCCATGGAGTAACGCGCCGCTCATTCTGACACGTAAACACGTATCAGAGTGAGCACTGTAAAACAGAATCCCATTGACTTCAATGGGTGCAGTCTTACGTGCGCGTATCACTTTGAAAGCAATAGGTAAAAAAGCCTCCCATTGATTTCAATAGGGAGTGCGCGTATGCCGGCACCCATTCAAGTCAATGAGGTCTGTTTTTTATGCCGCTCACTCTGAACAAGTTTACGTTCAGAATGAGCAGAGTGTAAACTCCGTGTGAAGGCTCCCTAACAATGTGCTAGGTTTATCATCCAACATCAGATTAAATGGATCTGTTAAAAAACCGGACACATTAACATCAGTTAGTGTCTGTTAATGTCTGTTATGATAGGTGTCTTTTTTTTTTCCTTTTTTTAACGGACACCTTCATAACAGAATTCAATGGTAGCGTGAACCCTGCTTAATATAAAAGTACTAAAAATCAACTTGCAAATTCAACTTGAAATACATACACATTATGTATGTATTACATATCCCTGTGTCCAAAAATGCCGAGTCTACAAAGTTATACATTTTTTTTTCCCATAACAAGTATGAAAAAAATAAAGGAGCCAAACTGCAGTTTTTTTGCTGTTTCAGGGCCCCTTCATATGGCGTAAGTGCGCAGCTCATTTAGACACGTATACACATGTCCGAGCGCGGCGCTTCAAAACAGAGCCCATTCATTTCAATGGGAAGCACTCGTATATCGGCATATGCGCATGCTTCCCATTGAAATCAATGGGCTCTGTTTTGAAGCGCCACGCTCAGACACGTGTATACGTGTCTAAATGAGCTGCGCACTTACGCCGTGTGAAGGGGCCCTCACTTCCTATAAAAACTTGGAAAGCAATAAACATTACTAAATTGGTGCATATAAAAAGTACATCTGGCCCTGAAAAAAAAGACACCTTATGTAATTCTTGTATAGAGAAATATATATAAGTTACAGGTGACAAAAAATGTTAACTCCAAGAAATATTTTTTTTTTTGCAAAATTTTTGATTTTTTTAATGGCTTACAACATAAGAAAAACTATATAAATTTGATATCCCAAGAATCGTACTGACGCATAGAATACAGGCGACATGTTATTTTGGTTGCATAGTGAATACCGTACAAACAAAACCTATAAGAAAGTCGCACAAACACAGGTTTTCTCCAATTCTAACCCATTCAGAATTTTTTTTCTATTGTATGAATATTAAATGGAACCACTACAAAGTACAATTTGTCCTGTAAACATTAAACCCTCATATGGCTCTGTGAACAAAAAATTTAAAAAAGTTATGGCCTTTGGAAAATGGGGAGTCAAAAATTAAAACTGAAAAATGTCTGCAGCAGGAAGGGGTTAATATATTCAATTTTCAATTTTTCCATCTATTGCTTGAGCTTGTCTTGACTGACTTGGTCTATTACAATAATGAAACCTAATGTCACATTACATTACTATATATTGTGCAGTGATGTAACAAACGGCCTGAGCTCAGCATAAAATATTGGCAGCAGCTGCTCGATTTCCCATCATGTGACTGAGGGAGGAGGGTTTAAGAAGAGGAACTGTGTAGGAAAGACGCTGCTAGATTCTTCTGCTTCCAACAAGGAAAGCACATTGTCAGTATGGATACGGCGGGAAAAGTAAGCTGTGTTTGTCTCACTATCATTAGATATTTGCAGATCTTATTAATTTACATTTTAGTGTGCAAAAAACCTCAGGGAAGAAAGACTGTAAATGTTCACATATGATGTCTGTGAAAACTCAGGCTGCATTTGTTGTGAAACGTCATCTGGAATAGCAGTGCGACAAATGCCCTGTGTGTCGGCAGGTTAAATAGCTTTGTAACGTATACAGAGACAAATCATTTTCAACAATACTACAGTAGACAAAATGCAGAAAAAAACTTAATAATTCAGGCCATCCAGGCAGCACAGACCACAAATTCAGTCCTACTTCTTTAACCTCTTAGGGAGCATTCACACTACCGCTGTTGTCCGCTCTTTGCGAGTCTGTGGAAAAGCTAGACTAAACTGCATAGGGATGGATTGTCGGCAGTCAGTTTAAAAATCCATTAATTTCAATGGGTTTTTAAAGCAAACTGCCGGTGTCCGTGTGTAGCCTCTCCGCTGTGAATCCGGACACAAAGTCCTGCATGTCCGACTTTGCGTGTGTGCAGAAAAAAACCAAAAACAGTTTCACGTCGAAATGTAGGTTGTTGATGAAATTACGAGTTTGGCTCACTGTGAAGAATATTATACTCTGTGGGGTCCACTGTGGAGAATATTATACTGTGGAGGCCACTATGTAGCATGATGCTGTGCAGTGGCCACTGTGGAACATATTATACTGTGCAGGTGCCACTGTGGAGCATTACATTGTGCGGTGGCCACTGTGGAACCTATTATAGTGTGCGCTGTTTAGAATTATACTGTGCAGGCGCCACTTTTTAGAATTATACCATTCTAGTGCCACTATGGAGCATATAATACTGTGCAGGGGCCAATGTGGAACATTATAATGTGCAAGGGCAACTGTTGATCATTATACTGTGGGTGGGGGCCAGTGTAGGGCATTATACTTTGCTACATTATGGGGGCCACAATATTATAGGGTTTATGTATGTGTGCATAATATACCAAATGCCAAAAAAGCATAAAGAATTAATTGTTGTCTTGAAACTTTCTGTGTGAGTGTAAGGATGATATACAGAAGTAATTACAATATTACAGCCAAAGGAGAAGGTTGAGTGAGAACTAGGAGTCTGAAGATGGCTGCTTGAGATGTAGTATGCTGGCTAGCTAGAGAAATAGGGAGGGGGTATGTGTGAGAGATTCTGTGTGTATCAAATTTTCCTTATTTTCAAGATCTCTAATCATAGTCATGAAACTGCATAGTAAAGAAAGTGAGGTAACAGCCCATTAACTATGAGTCCACTGTATACTTGTGCTGTTTGGGCTAATAGGAATTTGGACTTATTCCCATATTTCGCTGCCAGGATCATATAACTAAAACTCCACTAATTAAATGTTGCTCTATTGAATCGTGACATGTGACTGTGTATCCAACATCAGGGGTTTAAACCCTCCCAGGAAGCTCCTTTATAGAGTCTTCCTGCTCTCCCCATAGCTTCAAGATGTTTTCCTTATGGGATAGATGGGAGACCTTCTTATGTACAATGTCTTAATGTAACATCCTGCTATAAATCCTCATGGCTTTATAAAGCCTGAGTTTGTGTAACAAGAAATATGGATTTTTATTTCACTTCCTTCTGTATTTTTACATGGGTGTTTACTATATCTATACTGTAAATGCTTTAGCTCCTCATATATGCCTTCATCTAATATATAACTATTGCAGGTTATAAAATGCAGGGCAGCTGTTGCATGGACTGTACATCAGCCACTCATCATTGAAGAAGTGGAAGTACAACCACCAAAAGCCCATGAAGTTCGAATAAAGGTAGAATGGTTAGCGCTTGCTGCCTCAATGTTTGCTAGCATCCTCTAATGTACTGTACTGTATTATTCCACAGCTATGTCTGTGATAGGGACATCAATGGATCCCTCCGTATGTTGTAGAGGTCCTAATTAGAGATTAGATCGCAGGCCTGCAGAAGTCACACGCACACAGCTGATGGTGTACTAAGTGAATTCTAATTTTATTGTAAGAAAAAGGTAGTTTAAATACATTACAGACAAAGAGCTGGCTTGGCTATTCTAATTAGTATAACATGATTGGTCATAGAGATATAAGATAAGCCTGGCACATGACTATTGGCTGAGGCTCATTATAATCTGCATCTCATTATAGCTTTCCAAACTGGGATGGACTTTCCCATGAAACAAAGAAGGATTCAAAATACTTATGTGTGAGCTAACATCCCAGACTATGTCTATATGTATATATCATGGCAAAAGAGATAAGATGACACGTTCCATAGACTGTGTCTATACACACTCTAAGTGACCTTCATATACCATAAAATGACAGTGCCCAGATACCATAAGATTAATACTTTTGTTGGTTATGTGTCCATACATCATGTAAAGGAGGTAAGAGATATACAAAGTCAGCTGCCTCTTCTCAAAATGAGGCCCTTGAGAGATAAGGATTAGCAACCTATGCATTAACGTTCATTATCACATTCCTTAAAGTCTAACAAAGGGCCTCCTTGACTTAAGAAGAAAAATACATACTTATACAGTTTATATGTGAAAGAGTACAAGATGGCTGCCAAAATACAAGATTAGAGGATTTGACTCTCACATCTGCCATCACTCTCACATGTTCTCTTAGGAGAAAACAACTACAAATACTGTTGTGCAGTGGCCATTTTACTCCAAGCAAAGCCAATCAAACACTATCATGTAGACTTGGGAGGAGAATAAGTAAACATTTTACTATGTAGCAAATCGTGCGGATTAAAGGGGTTGTCCAGGATACTTTACAATTCCTGCACTACTCTAAACACCCTCATCCCTCCTACTTTCTAAATAGCATCAATTATAAAAAATATATAGTTATCCATATCCCTGGGGCGGTCATGTGACATTTTCTGATTATCTAGTGATGATGCATTTCCGGAAATGGACCATCACTACTACTTCACCAGCACCCCCATCTCATCCACTCAATTATACTTACCATCCATGGCTTCTTCTGGCAAGATGACTCCTCCTGCTGTCTGTGATATGCGCACTCTTCTACACTGTGCTTACCACCGCCTGTAATTCACCTCTACTGCACTTCTGCACATTCTGCTAAGGAGGAGTACGGGAGCAGAACGCTAGGAGGGGCCATCTCGCTGGAAGGAGCATGAAGAGGTAAGTATATAATATGGGTCAGGGGTTGGGCTGAGTAGGTAGAGAAGGGTGGGATAGCTAGAGAGACAAGGAGGGGAGAGATGAAGGAGGGGGAAGAAAGGTGAGTTGAATTAGTGAGGAAATTAGATCTCAGGAAGCTGAGCAAGAAAACAAGCAGATATCAGCAGCCCCCATAGACATTCATAAATTGCTCAATACACGGATATTGATATATGGGTGCATTTATTAAAGGGGTATTCCCACGTCGCATACTCACCAGTCTTCACTGCTGTAAAATCTTCTTTCTTCCTGGTTTCTTGCATCATTTGGTGGGCGGGGTTTCATGCAACCTGCCGTTTAGCTCCACCCCAAAATTAGAGTGTAGCTCTTCCCACCGCATAGCGTGATCCTATGGGGCGGCAGAAGGGCCTGTGATGTCATCAAATGTCTTCACACAACACTGTATGCACAGTACTGCCTGTCTCTGCCATAATGAACACAATTGAATTAGCCTGATAACTGGGAGAACAGAAGACGTTCAGAAATGAAAGCAGCTCCGCTCCCCTATCTGAGTACAGGAAGCTAGGTCACGTGGTGCAGACACAGGAATAGCTAGAAACACAGGCTCGCTCCCGTGCACTTAGCCCCTCCTCCCTCGCCCCTGACAGCAGGCAGATACATCACTTGACTTTTGAGCAGATAAGTCAAGGGCTGTGTCAACAATGAATTGAATAAAGTAAGATAGTGGACAAACAAAGCAGCTTTGCTGAAGCAGAGTATTTAGGAAAAGTCTTACATCCACATTAACAAGAGGTATAGATAGGATTCTTGTGATGCGACAACCCCTTTAACCCATTAGTAGCACTAACAGACTTAAAAAAAAAAAAAAAAAATTTTTTTGCCTGGAAAACCTCTTTAAGTAATGTGGACACAATAGCAAGGACTGGCCAAGATGTAGTTTGCTGTGTATGTTGATCACAAAGTGTTAGCACTGTTAGTGTAACATGCAAGAAAGTATTTACAATATAAAAGTGAAATCTGTAATAACTTGCATGCGACTGGTACTATGTGATGTGGAAAGTCTTATACAATGTACATTACACATATTTAGAAATATTTGGCATCAGGCTGGATGTGGTGAGATTTTTATTGCACAGAATTTGTTGCAACTCTGCTGCGAATCTGCAACACAATCCAATTTTCCGTTGCACATTTTTCTGTAGATTTTCCATTGATTTCACGATGACACTACACACACTGTAAAGAGTAAAATATGTGATCGAAATCTGGAACATGTCCACAGCAGAACGGGCAGGTTGCAGATTTACTAAATCCAGAGTATAATCATTTTGGAGCAGATTTTTTTTTTTTTTTTTCTGCTATGTGGACAAAGAGCTTTAAAAGTATCATTGACCTGTATTGTACTGTGTTCTGTCGCAGAGTTTAAGTGCGGAATCCAGACCAACAATATTTACAGAAAATCTGCAAAAATATCTATCTAAAGCTTATTTTACTGTATTCAGATCATTAGTTCAGGAATATGTCGGACAGATGACCACGCATTGCATGGAGATATGGAAAACATGAATTTTCCAGTTATACTTGGTCATGAAGGGGCAGGAGTGGTTGAGAGTGTTGGTGAATAGAGATGAGCGAACAGTGTTCTATCGAACTCATGTTCGATCGGATATTAGGCTGTTCGGCATGTTCGAATCGAATCGAACACCGCGTGGTAAAGTGCGCCATTACTCGATTCCCCTCCCACCTTCCCTGGCGCCTTTTTTGCTCCAATAACAGCGCAGGGTAGGTGGGACAGGAACTACGACACCGGTGACGTTGAAAAAAGTAGGCAAAACCCATTGGCTGCCGAAAACATGTGACCTCTAATTTAAAAGAACAGCGACGCCCAGCTTCGCGTCATTCTGAGCTTGCAATTCACCGAGGACGGAGGTTTCCGTCCAGCTAGCTAGGGCTTAGATTCTGGGTAGGCAGGGACAGGCTAGGATAGGAAGGAGAAGACAACCAACAGCTCTTGTAAGAGCTAAATTCCAGGGAGAAGCTTGTCAGTGTAACGTGGCACTGACGGGCTCAATCGCCGCAACCCAGCTTTCCCAGGATCCTGAATGGAATACACTGTCAGTGTATTCCCGTATACCCGATATATACCCCGATACCCGTTCCAACGGTGTGCCCCCCCACCTTCACCCCAGAAATACCCTGCAAGTCCCCTAGCAATAGAATTGGGGCTATATACACCCACAATTTTTACTACTGGTATACAGTGCCATTGTCTGACTGGGAATTCAAAGAATATATTGGGAATACAAATACCCTCATTTCTTGCTACTGCCATATAGTGCCAGTTTCTGACTGGTAATTCAAAGAATATATTGGGGTTACGTGCACCCACAATTTTTACTACTGGTATACAGTGCCATTGTCTGACTGGGAATTCAAAGAATATATTGGGAATACAAATACCCTCATTTCTTGCTACTGCCATATAGTGCCAGTGTCTGACTGGGAATTCAAAGAATATATTGGGGTTACGTGCACCCACAATTTTTACTACTGGTATACAGTGCCATTGTCTGACTGGGAATTCAAAGAGTATATTGGGAATACAAATACCCTCATTTCTTGCTACTGCCATATAGTGCCAGTTTCTGACTGGGAATTCAAAGAATATATTGGGGTTACGTGCACCCACAATTTTTACTACTGGTATACAGTGCCATTGTCTGACTGGGAATTCAAAGAATATATTGGGGTTATAAATACCCTCATTTCTTGCTACTGCCATATAGTGCCAGTTTCTGACTGGTAATTCAAAGAATATATTGGGGTTACGTGCACCCACAATTTTTACTACTGGTATACAGTGCCATTGTCTGACTGGGAATTCAAAGAGTATATTGGGAATACAAATACCCTCATTTCTTGCTACTGCCATATAGTGCCAGTTTCTGACTGGGAATTCAAAGAATATATTGGGGTTACGTGCACCCACAATTTTTACTACTGGTATACAGTGCCATTGTCTGACTGGGAATTCAAAGAGTATATTGGGAATACAAATACCCTCATTTCTTGCTACTGCCATATAGTGCCAGTTTCTGACTGGGAATTCAAAGAATATATTGGGGTTACGTGCACCCACAATTTTTACTACTGGTATACAGTGCCATTGTCTGACTGGGAATTCAAAGAGTATATTGGGAATACAAATACCCTCATTTCTTGCTACTGCCATATAGTGCCAGTTTCTGACTGGTAATTCAAAGAATATATTGGGGTTACGTGCACCCACAATTTTTACTACTGGTATACAGTGCCATTGTCTGACTGGGAATTCAAAGAGTATATTGGGAATACAAATACCCTCATTTCTTGCTACTGCCATATAGTGCCAGTTTCTGACTGGGAATTCAAAGAATATATTGGGGTTACGTGCACCCACAATTTTTACTACTGGTATACAGTGCCATTGTCTGACTGGGAATTCAAAGAGTATATTGGGAATACAAATACCCTCATTTCTTGCTACTGCCATATAGTGCCAGTTTCTGACTGGGAATTCAAAGAATATATTGGGGTTACGTGCACCCACAATTTTTACTACTGGTATACAGTGCCATTGTCTGACTGGGAATTCAAAGAATATATTGGGGTTATAAATACCCTCATTTCTTGCTACTGCCATATAGTGCCAGTTTCTGACTGGTAATTCAAAGAATATATTGGGGTTACGTGCACCCACAATTTTTACTACTGGTATACAGTGCCATTGTCTGACTGGGAATTCAAAGAGTATATTGGGAATACAAATACCCTCATTTCTTGCTACTGCCATATAGTGCCAGTTTCTGACTGGGAATTCAAAGAATATATTGGGGTTACGTGCACCCACAATTTTTACTACTGGTATACAGTGCCATTGTCTGACTGGGAATTCAAAGAGTATATTGGGAATACAAATACCCTCATTTCTTGCTACTGCCATATAGTGCCAGTTTCTGACTGGGAATTCAAAGAATATATTGGGGTTACGTGCACCCACAATTTTTACTACTGGTATACAGTGCCATTGTCTGACTGGGAATTCAAAGAGTATATTGGGAATACAAATACCCTCATTTCTTGCTACTGCCATATAGTGCCAGTTTCTGACTGGGAATTCAAAGAATATATTGGGGTTACGTGCACCCACAATTTTTACTACTGGTATACAGTGCCATTGTCTGACTGGGAATTCAAAGAGTATATTGGGAATACAAATACCCTCATTTCTTGCTACTGCCATATAGTGCCAGTTTCTGACTGGGAATTCAAAGAATATATTGGGGTTACGTGCACCCACAATTTTTACTACTGGTATACAGTGCCATTGTCTGACTGGGAATTCAAAGAGTATATTGGGAATACAAATACCCTCATTTCTTGCTACTGCCATATAGTGCCAGTTTCTGACTGGGAATTCAAAGAATATATTGGGGTTACGTGCACCCACAATTTTTACTACTGGTATACAGTGCCATTGTCTGACTGGGAATTCAAAGAGTATATTGGGAATACAAATACCCTCATTTCTTGCTACTGCCATATAGTGCCAGTTTCTGACTGGGAATTCAAAGAATATATTGGGGTTACGTGCACCCACAATTTTTACTACTGGTATACAGTGCCATTGTCTGACTGGGAATTCAAAGAGTATATTGGGAATACAAATACCCTCATTTCTTGCTACTGCCATATAGTGCCAGTTTCTGACTGGGAATTCAAAGAATATATTGGGGTTACGTGCACCCACAATTTTTACTACTGGTATACAGTGCCATTGTCTGACTGGGAATTCAAAGAGTATATTGGGAATACAAATACCCTCATTTCTTGCTACTGCCATATAGTGCCAGTTTCTGACTGGGAATTCAAAGAATATATTGGGGTTACGTGCACCCACAATTTTTACTACTGGTATACAGTGCCATTGTCTGACTGGGAATTCAAAGAGTATATTGGGAATACAAATACCCTCATTTCTTGCTACTGCCATATAGTGCCAGTTTCTGACTGGGAATTCAAAGAATATATTGGGGTTACGTGCACCCACAATTTTTACTACTGGTATACAGTGCCATTGTCTGACTGGGAATTCAAAGAGTATATTGGGAATACAAATACCCTCATTTCTTGCTACTGCCATATAGTGCCAGTTTCTGACTGGGAATTCAAAGAATATATTGGGGTTACGTGCACCCACAATTTTTACTACTGGTATACAGTGCCATTGTCTGACTGGGAATTCAAAGAGTATATTGGGAATACAAATACCCTCATTTCTTGCTACTGCCATATAGTGCCAGTTTCTGACTGGGAATTCAAAGAATATATTGGGGTTACGTGCACCCACAATTTTTACTACTGGTATACAGTGCCATTGTCTGACTGGGAATTCAAAGAGTATATTGGGAATACAAATACCCTCATTTCTTGCTACTGCCATATAGTGCCAGTTTCTGACTGGGAATTCAAAGAATATATTGGGGTTACGTGCACCCACAATTTTTACTACTGGTATACAGTGCCATTGTCTGACTGGGAATTCAAAGAGTATATTGGGAATACAAATACCCTCATTTCTTGCTACTGCCATATAGTGCCAGTTTCTGACTGGGAATTCAAAGAATATATTGGGGTTACGTGCACCCACAATTTTTACTACTGGTATACAGTGCCATTGTCTGACTGGGAATTCAAAGAGTATATTGGGAATACAAATACCCTCATTTCTTGCTACTGCCATATAGTGCCAGTTTCTGACTGGGAATTCAAAGAATATATTGGGGTTACGTGCACCCACAATTTTTACTACTGGTATACAGTGCCATTGTCTGACTGGGAATTCAAAGAGTATATTGGGAATACAAATACCCTCATTTCTTGCTACTGCCATATAGTGCCAGTTTCTGACTGGGAATTCAAAGAATATATTGGGGTTACGTGCACCCACAATTTTTACTACTGGTATACAGTGCCAATTTCTAACTAGGAATTCAAAATGCGCAAGGCTCCCGGAAAGGGACGTGGACGAGGCCGTGGGCGAGGTCGGGGGAATGGTTCTGGGGAGCAAGGTAGCAGTGAAGCCACAGGGCGTCCCGTGCCTACTCCTGTGGGGCAGCAAGCATTGCGCCACTCCACAGTGCCAGGGTTGCTTGCCACATTAACTAAACTGCAGGGTACAAACCTTAGTAGGCCCGAGAACCAGGAACAGGTCTTGCAATGGCTGTCAGAGAACGCTTACAGCACATTGTCCAGCAGCCAGTCAGACTCTGCCTCCTCTCCTCCTATTACCCAACAGTCTTGTCTTCCTTCCTCCCAAAATTCCGAAGCTTTACAGAACAATAACCCAAACTGTCCCTGCTCCCCAGAGCTGTTCTCCGCTCCTTTCATTGTCCCTCAACCTGCCTCTCCACGTCACGATTCCACGAACCTAACAGAGGAGCATCTGTGTCCAGATGCTCAAACACTAGTCTCTCCTCCATCTCCGTTCGATTTGGTGGTGGATGACCAGCAACCCACCCTCATCGACGATGATGTGACGCAGTTGCCGTCAGGGCATCCAGTTGACCGGCGCATTGTGCGGGAGGAGGAGATGAGACAGGAGTTGGAAGAGGAAGTGGTGGATGATGAGGACACTGACCCGACCTGGACAGGGGGGATGTCAAGCGGGGAAAGTAGTGTGGATGTTGAGGCAGGTGCAGCACCAAAAAGGGTAGCTAGAGGCAGAGGCAGAGGTCAGCAGCTTAGGCGAAGCCAGGCCACACCCGGAATCTCCCAAGATGTTCCAGTTCGTACCCAGCCCCGAAAAACTCCCACCTCGAGGGCACGTTTCTCGAAGGTGTGGAGTTTTTTCAAGGAATGCGCCGAGGACAGATATAGTGTTGTCTGCACAACTTGCCTCTCGAAATTGATTAGGGGCTCTGAGAAGAGCAACCTGTCCACCACTTCAATGCGCCGTCATTTGGAATCCAAGCACTGGAATCAGTGGCAGGCAGCAACGGCAGGACAAAGGCCGCCTGCCGTTCACGCCACTGCCACTGCCTCTGCCTCTGCCACTGCCACTGCTGACTGTGCTGGCGATGCACTCCAGAGGACGAGCCAGGACACCACTTCATCTGCCTCCGCCACTTTGTTGACTTCTACCTCATCCTCCCCTGGTCCTGTCTTATCTCCTTCTCCTGCACCATCAAAGGCACCATCAGGCGTTTCTTTACAACAACCCACCATCTCTCAGACATTGGAGCGGCGGCAGAAATACACTGCTAACCACCCACACGCGCAAGCCTTGAACGCCAACATCGCTAAACTGCTGGCCCAGGAGATGTTGGCGTTCCGGCTTGTTGAAACTCCCGCCTTCCTGGACCTGATGGCAACTGCGGCACCTCGCTATGCCGTCCCTAGCCGTCACTACTTCTCCCGGTGTGCCGTCCCCGCCTTGCACCAGCACGTGTCACTCAACATCAGGCGGGCCCTTAGTTCCGCGCTTTGCACAAAGGTCCACTTGACCACCGACGCGTGGACAAGTGCATGCGGACAGGGACGCTACATTTCACTGACGGCACACTGGGTAAATGTAGTTGAGGCTGGGACTGCTTCCCAAACTGGCCCGGTGTACCTCGTCTCCCCGCCTAACATTCCTGGCAGGGACACGAGAAGAACACCCCCCTCCTCCTCCTCCTCTACCGCCTCCTCCTCCGCCTCCTCCTCCGCCACCGCCTCCTCCTCCGCTGTTAGATTGACCCCAGCTACGAGTTGGAAACGTTGCAGCACTGGCGTTGGTAGACGTCAGCAGGCTGTGCTGAAGCTGATCAGCTTGGGGGACAGACAGCACACTGCCTCCGAGGTGAGGGATGCCCTCCTCGATGAGACGGCAATATGGTTTGAGCCGCTGCACCTGGGCCCAGGCATGGTCGTTTGTGATAACGGCCGGAACCTGGTAGCAGCTCTGGAGCTTGCCGGACTCCAACATGTTCCATGCCTGGCCCACGTCTTCAACCTAGTGGTGCAACGTTTCCTAAAGAGCTACCCCAATGTTCCAGAGCTACTGGTGAAAGTGCGGCGCATGTGCGCCCACTTTCGCAAGTCGACAGTAGCCGCTGCTAGCTTAAAATCTCTCCAGCAACACCTGCATGTGCCACAACACCGGCTTTTGTGCGACGTCCCCACACGCTGGAACTCAACGTTTCAGATGTTGAATAGAGTGGTTGAGCAGCAGAGACCTTTGATGGAATACCAGCTACAAAACCCTAGGGTGCCACAAAGTCAGCTGCCTCAGTTTCACATCCATGAGTGGCCATGGATGAGAGACCTTTGTGACATCCTACGGGTCTTTGAGGAGTCCACAAGGAGGGTGAGCTCTGAGGATGCGATGGTGAGCCTTACAATCCCGCTCTTGTGTGTTCTGAGAGAATCCCTGATTGACATCAGGGATAACTCAGATCACACAGAGGAGTTAGGGATAGCATCCGATCCGTCACAGCTGGAGAGTAGGTCCACACATCTGTCCGCTTCACTGCGTTTAATGGAGGAGGAGGAGGAGGAGGAGGAGGAAGAAGAGTTGTCCGATGATGTGATGGTGATACAGGAGGCTTCCGGGCAACTTCGAATCGTCCCATTGTTGCAGCGCGGATGGGTAGACATGGAGGATGAGGAGGAAATGGAGATTGAACTTTCCGGTGGGGCCAGAGGAGTCATGCCAACTAACACTGTGGCAGACATGGCTGAGTTCATGTTGGGGTGCTTTACAACCGACAAGCGTATTGTCAAAATCATGGAGGACAACCAGTACTGGATCTTTGCTATCCTTGACCCCCGGTATAAAAACAACATCTCGTCTTTTATTCCGGTAGAGGGGAGGGCCAATCGCATCAATGCTTGCCACAGGCAATTGGTGCAGAATATGATGGAGATGTTTCCAGCATGTGACGTTGGCGGCAGGGAGGGCAGTTCCTCCAGTAGGCAACCAAGTTCTCACCGGTCCACACAAACGAGGGGCACACTGTCTAAGGTCTGGGACACCTTGATGGCACCCCCTCGCCAAAGTGCCGCCACGGAGGGTCCTAGTGTCACCAGGCGTGAGAAGTATAGGCGCATGTTGCGGGAATACCTTTCCGACCACAGCCCTGTCCTCTCCGACCCCTCTGCGCCCTACACGTATTGGGTGTCGAAGTTGGACCTGTGGCTTGAACTTGCCCTATATGCCTTGGAGGTGCTGTCCTGTCCTGCCGCCAGCGTCCTATCTGAGAGGGTGTTCAGTGCAGCCGGTGGCATCATCACTGACAAGCGCACCCGTCTGTCAGCTGAGAGTGCCGACCGGCTCACTTTGATAAAAATGAACCACCACTGGATAGAGCCTTCATTTTTGTGCCCACCTGTGTAAAGCACCCCAACATGAAACTCCATGTCTGTACTCAACCTCTCCAATTCCTCCGCATCCTCATACTCATCCACCATAAGCGTTGCACAATTCTGCTAATACTAGGCTCCCTCCAACATGATTTCCCCCAACTCTGCTGGTTAGAGGCTCCCTCCACCCTGATTTCCACCAACTCTGCTGGTTAGAGGCTCCCTCCACCCTGCTTTCCCACAACTCTGCTGGTTAGAGGCTCCTTCCACCATGAATTTGCCCAAACTGGGCTGTTTAGAGGCTCCCTCCACCATGAATTGGTCCAAACTGGGTTTTTTAGAGGCTCCCTCCACCATGAATTGGTCCAAACTGGGCTGGTTAGAGGCTCCCTCCACCATGAATTGGTCCAAACTGGGCTGGTTAGAGGCTCCCTCCACCATGAATTTGCCCAAACTGGGCTGGTTAGAGGCTCCCTCCACAATTAATTGGTCCAAACTGGGCTAATTAGAGGCTCCCTCCACCATGAATTGGTCCAAACTGGGTTTTTTAGAGGCTCCCTCCACCATGAATTTGCCCAAACTGGGCTGTTTAGAGGCTCCCTCCACCATGAATTTGCCCAAACTGGGCTGGTTAGAGGCTCCCTCCACCATGAATTGGTCCAAACTGGGCTGGTTAGAGGCTCCCTCCACAATTAATTGGTCCAAACTGGGCTAATTAGAGGCTCCCTCCACCATGAATTGGTCCAAACTGGGTTTTTTAGAGGCTCCCTCCACCATGAATTTGCCCAAACTGGGCTGTTTAGAGGCTCCCTCCACCATGAATTGGTCCAAACTGGGCTGGTTAGAGGCTCCCTCCACCATGAATTTCCCAAAACTTGGCTGTTTAGAGGCTCCCTCCACCATTAATTGGTCCAAACTGGGCTGGTTAGAGGCTCCCTCCACCATGAATTTGCCCAAACTGGGGTGGTTAGAGGCTCCCTCCACCATTAATTGGTCCAAACTGGGCTGGTTAGAGGCTCCCTCCACAATTAATTGGTCCAAACTGGGCTAATTAGAGGCTCCCTCCACCATGAATTGGTCCAAACTGGGTTTTTTAGAGGCTCCCTCCACCATGAATTTGCCCAAACTGGGCTGTTTAGAGGCTCCCTCCACCATGAATTGGTCCAAACTGGGCTGGTTAGAGGCTCCCTCCACCATGAATTGGTCCAAACTGGGCTGGTTAGAGGCTCCCTCCACCATGAATTTCCCAAAACTTGGCTGTTTAGAGGCTCCCTCCACCATTAATTGGTCCAAACTGGGCTGGTTAGAGGCTCCCTCCACCATGAATTTGCCCAAACTGGGCTGTTTAGAGGCTCCCTCCACCATGAATTTGCCCAAACTGGGCTGGTTAGAGGCTCCCTCCACCATGAATTGGTCCAAACTGGGCTGGTTAGAGGCTCCCTCCACCATGAATTTGCCCAAACTGGGCTGTTTAGAGGCTCCCTCCACCATGAATTTGCCCAAACTGGGCTGGTTAGAGGCTCCCTCCACCATGAATTGGTCCAAACGGGTTTTTAGAGGCTCCCTTCACCATGAATTGGTCCAAACTTGGCTGTTTAGAGGCTCCCTCCACCATGAATTTGCCCAAACTGGGCTGTTTAGAGGCTCCCTCCACCATGAATTGGTCCAAACTGGGCTGGTTAGAGGCTCCCTCCACCATGAATTTCCCAAAACTTGGCTGTTTAGAGGCTCCCTCCACCATTAATTGGTCCAAACTGGGTTGGTTAGAGGCTCCCTCCACCATGAATTTGCCCAAACTGGGCTGTTTAGAGGCTCCCTCCACCATGAATTTGCCCAAACTGGGCTGGTTAGAGGCTCCCTCCACCATGAATTGGTCCAAACTGGGCTGGTTAGAGGCTCCCTCCACCATGAATTTGCCCAAACTGGGCTGTTTAGAGGCTCCCTCCACCATGAATTTGCCCAAACTGGGCTGGTTAGAGGCTCCCTCCACCATTAATTGGTCCAAACTGGGCTGGTTAGAGGCTCCCTCCACCATGAATTTGCCCAAACTGGGCTGTTTAGAGGCTCCCTCCACCATGAATTTGCCCAAACTGGGCTGGTTAGAGGCTCCCTCCACCATGAATTGGTCCAAACTGGGCTGGTTAGAGGCTCCCTCCACCATGAATTTGCCCAAACTGGGCTGTTTAGAGGCTCCCTCCACCATGAATTTGCCCAAACTGGGCTGGTTAGAGGCTCCCTCCACCATGAATTGGTCCAAACGGGTTTTTAGAGGCTCCCTTCACCATGAATTGGTCCAAACTTGGCTGGTTAGAGGCTCCCTCCACCATGAATTTGCCCAAACTGGGCTGTTTAGAGGCTCCCTCCACCATGAATTGGTCCAAACTGGGCTGGTTAGAGGCTCCCTCCACCATGAATTTCCCAAAACTTGGCTGTTTAGAGGCTCCCTCCACCATTAATTGGTCCAAACTGGGCTGGTTAGAGGCTCCCTCCACCATGAATTTGCCCAAACTGGGGTGGTTAGAGGCTCCCTCCACCATTAATTGGTCCAAACTGGGCTGGTTAGAGGCTCCCTCCACAATTAATTGGTCCAAACTGGGCTAATTAGAGGCTCCCTCCACCATGAATTGGTCCAAACTGGGTTTTTTAGAGGCTCCCTCCACCATGAATTTGCCCAAACTGGGCTGTTTAGAGGCTCCCTCCACCATGAATTGGTCCAAACTGGGCTGGTTAGAGGCTCCCTCCACCATGAATTGGTCCAAACTGGGCTGGTTAGAGGCTCCCTCCACCATGAATTTCCCAAAACTTGGCTGTTTAGAGGCTCCCTCCACCATTAATTGGTCCAAACTGGGCTGGTTAGAGGCTCCCTCCACCATGAATTTGCCCAAACTGGGCTGTTTAGAGGCTCCCTCCACCATGAATTTGCCCAAACTGGGCTGGTTAGAGGCTCCCTCCACCATGAATTGGTCCAAACTGGGCTGGTTAGAGGCTCCCTCCACCATGAATTTGCCCAAACTGGGCTGTTTAGAGGCTCCCTCCACCATGAATTTGCCCAAACTGGGCTGGTTAGAGGCTCCCTCCACCATGAATTGGTCCAAACTGGGCTGGTTAGAGGCTCCCTCCACCATGAATTTGCCCAAACTGGGCTGTTTAGAGGCTCCCTCCACCATGAATTTGCCCAAACTGGGCTGGTTAGAGGCTCCCTCCACCATGAATTGGTCCAAACGGGTTTTTAGAGGCTCCCTTCACCATGAATTGGTCCAAACTTGGCTGTTTAGAGGCTCCCTCCACCATGAATTGGTCCAAACTGGGGTGGTTAGAGGCTCCCTCCACCATGAATTTGCCCAAACTGGGCTGTTTAGAGGCTCCCTCCACCATGAATTGGTCCAAACTGGGTTTTTTAGAGGCTCCCTCCACCATGAATTGGTCCAAACTGGGCTGGTTAGAGGCTCCCTCCACCATGAATTGGTCCAAACTGGGGTGGTTAGAGGCTCCCTCCACCATTAATTGGTCCAAACTGGGCTGGTTAGAGGCTCCCTCCACCATTAATTGGTCCAAACTGGGCTGGTTAGAGGCTCCCTCCACCATGAATTTGCCCAAACTGGGCTGGTTAGAGGCTCCCTCCACCATGAATTGGTCCAAACTGGGGTTTTTAGAGGCTCCCTCCACCATGAATTGGTCCAAACTGGGGTTTTTAGAGTCTCCCTCCACCATGAATTGGTCCAAACTGGGGTTTTTAGAGGCTCCCTCCACCATGAATTTGCCCAAACTCTGCTGGTTAGAGGCTCAATCCACCCTGATTTTCAAAACAAATGTTGGTGCCAACCTCAACTTACTACAAGGGCCAAATTCACTGCTGGTGACAAGCTCTCCTCACTGCAAGTGCCAAATACACATGTTTCAAGGTGTTTTCCTACTGTCAGAGAGGTGGTATTGAGTGTGTAAAGTGTGTAGTTGTTAGGCTGTGATGTTGGGGTAATAGAGGGTCTTTGGTGTGTTAGATGCCCCCAGACATGCTTCCCCTGCTGTCCCAGTGTGATTCCAGAGGTGTTGGCATCATTTCCTGGGGTGTCATAGTGGACTTGGTGACCCTCCAGACACGGATTTGGGTTTCCCCCTTAACGAGTATCTGTTCCCCATAGACTATAATGGGGTTCGAAACCCGTTCGAACACACGAACATTGAGCGGCTGTTCGAATCGAATTTCGAACCTCGAACATTTTAGTGTTCGCTCATCTCTATTGGTGAACAAGTGACAGATCTAAAACCAGGTAAGATTATGATTTTAGATACATGAATATATTTTTGTGAATCCATGTTGACATGCAGAGGAAAAGCTACATACAAGTTACAGATTTTTCACGCCGCATTGCACAGTATCTTGCAAGTGAGTGCGGTTTTGTTAGATATAATGAGCAAATTCTTCAGGTATATCTATACGGAAACCGCCAGCATTCCTGTAGTATAATTGACATGCTGTGATTTCTACAAACACAATGGTTTTGGAATTGCAGCATTTTCACTGCAGATATGTCTGCAATGTTGTGCATGTGATCCACTTTTTAGGGACTTTAAAATGCTGGGGCCCCGGCCTTAAGAAGAACATTTCACATTATAAAGCAGGCCACGTGTTTCAATCGATATGGGGTAAAAAAGGATCTCTCTGCTTCTTAAAAGCATCAAATAGCGCAATGCCTCGGACAAGATATGAAAACATTAGATATTTCACAAAAACTTAAGCGTGATCACCATTCTGAGAAGAGATTTGTGCCTGACTCAAAGCTGGGTTTGTGCAGATAAAAATGGACGAACGATGAATCCAGCATGCAATCTCTGATAAAACGTAGCCTTTATTTGTGAAAAATATCCAAGATAAAAAATAAATAAATAAATCGATATCTGAAATTTCAAAGATGATCCATGATGGCGAGTGGAAAAGACAGCGTCTTAGCCAGACGCTGTCTTTTCCACTCGCCATCATGGATCATCTTTGAAATTTCAGATATCGATTTATTTATTTTTTATCTTGGATATTTTTCACAAATAAAGGCTACGTTTTATCAGAGATTGCATGCTGGATTCATCGTTCGTCCATTTGTATCTCACCTCAAGCTGGGAGGCTAGTTTCCGTGCAGGCGTATTTCACTGAGGAGGATTATAACACGGCTGAATCAAGGTGGACTCTATATGGACTATTGACTGGAGACACGTGAGTGAGCTGACATGATTTCACATTAGTTTGTTTTTTGTGCAGATAAAGGCATAAAGAGTTTGTCTAACAAATTCATCAGATTAAGAGAGCAGCTGCTAAAATATCATTGTATATCAGCAAACAGGTATTTGAAGCTGCTTGTACTGGAGTCCCATGAACCTCAAGGTGTAAGATCCTCCAGAGTCTTGCAGATATGAATAAACCTACAATTTGGCCACCCCTAAATACTGCTCAGACAGTCTTGATGTATGTCTGGACCCACTGCAAGCATTTCTAATTTTGAAACCGTCTAATTTACTGATGAGTGCTGTGCAACCCTGGATGGTTCACACGATGGAGTAGTAGATGTCCCAACAAGGCTGCAATGTCAGCAAGGAGAGCTGGTTGGCCCCTTTAGGGTCCTTGAATGCGGAAAATGACCTCTATAAAGTATACAGAGTTTCTTACTGACTGTTTATTTCCATGGTACAAAAAGAACTGTACCTTCTGTAGCAAAATCATTTCATGCAGCAAAGAATACTTGAGTCATTGGCTGTTATGGGCATAAAAGGAGAAACTCATATTGTGACCACCATCCTCCTCTGACCTCAACCCTATTTGGAACCTAAGCTAAAAATCTATAAGGGTGGGAGGCAGTTCACATCTTGCAAATTCAAGCAGAAACTATGCAAAAACTCTTGTTCAAAGGATGCAAGACTTGGGAAGATATCAATGAAGGGAGTCCTATGTTGTAAGCTGTACATGTAACTTGACCTTTTAAGATGTTTTTGATTGAAAAAGCTTTTGATTTCAGTAAATGTGATCTCAACACTGCAAATTCAACAAATGACCATTTTCAGTTGTTTACAACCTATAAAATGCACACAAAAAGACACGCGTTATATGAACATGCCATTGAACTCAATGGCTAACTACATTTTACACGTGTATTTTTACATGTGTAAAATGTACAGAATACACGGAGTGTAAACTCCGTGTGAAGGGGCCCAAAGAATCATCTAAAATATATCACACCACCCTAACTTAGAAAAATAACAAGTAGGAGTTTGAGTCAAGTAGCCTCAAGCATGCACTATAGGACTAACAGACAGCTTAGCACTGTAAATTATGAAGCAACTAGCCTCTGTCCATGACTTCGTCTGCATGTTGACATCTATGATCTGCCTATATTCAGCAAATTGCTGCCATCGATGACTTGCCTGCTCTGGGGTTTCGACAGCTGTCAGTCTGGCCTGCCGCTGAACTTGTTCCTCGCGCTGTGCCTGTGATTGTTCCAGCATCTCAGCAGCTTGCTGGGACGTCATATAATGAGTGTTTTTGGCATCGATGGTCCCCCTCAGCTCTGCTTGAGGAAAACTGACTTCTGGCTACCTTTTGTAGCTCTCATTGTGTGTGACAACTTAGATTTTCTATTTCCCAACATGTTTAAAATTGGCAAACTGCCAATTTGGATTAAAGGTGGTTTCCCATCCAGTGTGTCAGCACTGCCTGGAGCAGATTAGATAATATGCAAATGTAAACAATCCACTGAGGGTTAGCTGTGTGTTTACACAGAGATAACAGCCCTGGCTTTATCAGAACCTGAGATAAGCTGGTGCAAGAGAAGTGTAATATAGTATGTGAACATAAATTCATAAGTCGTGAAGCCATGTTATTTACTGGGACAAAAATTATCCTATGTGTTAATCGAGGTTACACTCTATCTGTTTGCCAAATTTCATTCAAATCCATTCAACCATTTTTGCATGATTGAGGAACAAACATCCAAACACTCAAACATACAAATGCACATACTTTCACATTTATAATATTAGTAGGCTTAGTAGGATTTCAAGACTTTCAGATTTGTGATTGTTGATTACTTTTTTTTTTTTTTTTTTTTTCTTTCAAGGGGACAAAGTAATTCCACTATGCATTCCTCAATGTGGAAAGTGCAGTTCTTGTCTTAGTCCAAACACTAACTGCTGTCTGAAAACACAGTGAGTATTTTTTGGGTGGATATTATGTGTGTTTAAGGCCAGGGCCCAACGTGACGTGTGCAGTTTGGCTGCAGCAGAACCACCATGGCAATAACAGCAGCGTTTTACAGTACCTGCAAATTACCATCCACACATTGCAGAAATGATGCGATTTTCAAAAACGCAAAATTTTTGGAAATCACAGCGTGTCAGTTATATCTTTGGAACCGCCTGTGTTTCAATTGAAACTAAAATTCTGCAGAGGAAAACTATTTGGACTTTCTGTGAAAAATGCTGCCGGAAAAACCTTGCATTTACGCTGTGGCTTTTCCAGCAGAGGTTTTTCGCTGTGGTCCGCTACTTGGAGCCTTAGCTGAACATAGTTTTTTGGTAGCTTTCTTCTGTTGTATGTATTTTTAACACAGGATAAAATCCCTTGTGCTGTCTTTATCTCCCATTTAAACTTGTTGCAGACACATTTTTTGGCTATGTAGAATGTCTTCCCATAAATCAGTTCTCTTGATATGTATTTCACTTCTCCCTCATCCTACTGGTTTTTTTTTTTTTTTTGTTTTTTTTTTAAATGCAGCATGCATGAAGCCCAAAATGTGATGCCTGATAAAACCTCAAGGTTTTCATGCAAGGGAAAAGTTGTGTATCACTTTTTATGGACAAGTACTTTTTCAGAATTTACTGTAGTGCCTACTGATGCTGTTGCAAAGATTGATGACAGAGCACCATTAGACAAAGCATGTTTGTTTGGTTGTGGGTTTCCCACTGGATATGGAGCAGCTGTCAATACAGCCAAGGTGAGTCATCATTTGTATTTTTTGCTAAATGTGTTGTAGCAGGAGGACCCAGCTTCACACAGGTTTATTTCATTGTTTGTTTTTGTTTTTTGTTTTTTTTTTGTGTAGTGGCCCCATAAGAATTGTCCAGTTTTGCACTGGTGTATTTTGTATATCGTTTGTGTATGTGTGTCTGTAAGTGTCATGTGTATCTCAGTTTTTATATTAGTAAAAATCTGTGATCAGTTATGATACCTGGAGTAAAGCTGTGCGTATGTGACCTTGTGTAAGTGTCCTCTACAGCACCCTGTGCTACTATGTGCTGAGCTGTGTCTAATCCTATGATGTGTGAGTGTTCAGAGCTGTGTATCTAATCCCTTGGTTTCAGGCACTTGCATAACATGCATGCCTGAGACCAGATGTCTATACTAAATACATTCATGTCAGTCATGGAAAGTGTGTGTGTTGATTTCAATTATGCCTTTAACTTTCTCTGGTCCCTGTGTTGATACTGTCCAGTCCCAATCACAACAAAGAAGGGACTCGAGCCTCTTAACTACAGCCATAGCTTATCACTTCTCAGCTACAGGAAAGCAGTAATTGCAGAATGACAGCAGTTCACTGCTAACACTATTGAACAGCCTCTGTTTACAGCACCATTACCGGGACCTGAACCAATCAGGGCACCAAACCAAAGGTTGTTACTTACATCTATATGACTTTCCTTGCTACAGGCACCCTGCACTCCCTATAGGAAGTGGGACCATAAATATACGGCAGCTATTCTGCTGATTATTTACATTGAGTGGTTACAAAGTTGCTAAAAGGGTGTCCAGGGATTTGGAAAAATTCAGTCAAAAGCAGAAAATTAGGTTAAATAAAAAAAGTACTATATTCACCTCACCTTCAAACCTCTAGAATTCTTGTTGATTCTTATTTTCATATCATTTACTAATATATATATATATATATATATATATATATATATATATATATTTTATTTATTTTTTTCTATGTAGATTGTGAGCCCCACATAGAGCTCACAATGTACATTTTTCCCTATCAGTATGTCTTTTTTTTTTTTTTTTTTTTGGAATATGGGATGGAAATCCATGCAAACACGGGGAGAACATACAAACTTCCTTGCAGATGGTTTTATGCCCTTGGCGGGATTTGAACACCAGGACTCCAGCGCTGCAAGTGCTAACCACTGAGCCACCGTGTGGCCCCATCATTTACTATATCTGAAACTTTGGAATACAATAATTTTGAGATGATGATGATGATTTTTTCATGTCTGAAGCATCACAACATGCTTAAGGGCTAGTTCACACGGGGACATGGACGCTGATTTTGACAGCGGATTTCGTGGCCAAATCAGCCTCCATAAAATGTAGCCCTATGTGAATTGCTCACTAGCGTTTTTTGGTCGCTTAGGGAGTGTTCACACTACCGTCGGTGTCCGACAGGTAGTGTCCGCTCAAAATCTGGCATGGACATTAGGAGCGGACACTAGCTGTGTCCGTGACACCTGTAATTTATTTAAGTGGGCATCGGGTGCGCTCTTTTGCACTCCGTGCCCTTCCTTCCCTGTCCGCAAGTGAAGTTGTCCGACTTCTCAAGCGGACAGAAAAACCCTACATGTCGGGTTTTTCTGTCCGCTTGAGAAGTTGGACAACTTCACTTACGGACAGGGAAGGAAGGGCACGGAGTGCAAAAGAGCGCACCCGATGCCCATTCAAGTGAATGACAGGTGTCACAGACACAGCTAGTGTCCGCTGCTAATGTCCGTGCCAGATTTTGAGCGGACACTAGGAGCGGACACTACCTGTCGGACACCGACGGTAGTGTGAACGCCCCCTTATTTTTGCAGCTGTTTTGGCAAAAACAGCGACTGAAACCGCTAGCGGTTTTTTCACATTTTTGGAAGTGACATCCCAGAGGAGTGGCCATGGGTGTTGGCTGCTTCCTGCAGCCATTTTGTGACAGTACTCATCACTGCACATCTAGATACAGCAGCATCCACTGGGCTCCCTTCTCTCCAGGAAATTGCATTTAAAAATGTAAGTACTGCTTCAATATTGTTAAATTAACTTTAACTATGCTATAAATCATTTGTCATATACTAATAACTTTACTTAATTTTTTTTTGCAGTGCAAAAGAAAACCGCGCAAGTGTGCCCTGTACCATCATGTAAGTAGCGCATAACAAAAGTTTGAAATGTATGTCAACTTGTCTTCTAACCCCTTCCTTCCCGCCTGCCGTATCAGTACGGCGGATGACAGGGTTTTTTTTTATTTTTTTTATTGTATTCCTGTTCTAATCTTTCGTTTTTTCCCTTTTTTGCAGATTCCAAAAAAAAAAAAACACTGGTCCCTGACCGGCCTGCCTGACAACTACCACCACTAACGGCTTGGAAGCCTGGTCCATTCTGTCAAAATGTAAGTATTGTATAGTAAATTGTTTGTATTGTATATGCCTCTAGGATTTGCGGGTGCAAGGTGTTGGCGGCTGCCATATGCGACAAGTGTCAACTGTTTGATACAGTAGACACCAAATTGTTAATGCCCCCATGCGGTGCTTGCACCGATCAGGGGCATTAACCCCTGCTAGTGCTGCATTCCAGCCACTTGAAATTTGTATGTTGTATTTTTCCATTTTTGACTAAATTGATATGTTTACTATAAAATGGCTTTAAATAATTTTTTGAAATTTTTTTTACAGATACATCATCAAACATGGCTCTACCAGTGGAGTACTACAGGATGGACCTGGACGTGATCAAGCTCATAGAAACTGTAAGTGGATTGTAGAAATGCAGAAAAAATAGCACGGTGCACTGTTTGCACTACAATGTGCCGTGCTAATTTATTCTGCAAAGCTGCTGCCTTTTTATGTCTGATCTCACCAACACCTTTTTTTTTTTTTTTTTTGAGGACCTTTCATCAGATTGGGCACAGGCAGTTCCATATACTGCTGGAAAGCCAACAGTGCGATAGGCGCTGCTGTGGAGAAGGATGTTCCTGACAGACTGTCAGAAACGCCCTTCTGATTAAGCGCTACGGTTTCGGGACCAATAGCGCTTTACCCAGGGCACAGATCGGGAAAGCCGACAGTGCGCTGAATTCAGTGCACAGTCGGCTTTCCAGCAGTATATGGAACTGCCTGTGCCCAATCTGATGAAAGGTCCTCTTTAAAAATATTTTCTGTTTTTTTTTTTTTTTTTATTTAAAATTTTTAAATTTTAAAATTTGTCTAATTTTTGAAATTTTTTGTTAAATTTCCAAGTTTTTTTTTGTTTACGTTTTTTCAAATTTTATGTATTGAATTTTTTAAACAAATTTTTGGATTTTTTTACATTAACTTTTTTGTTAGGTTTAAAATTAAATTTTTCAGTGCACATAATTTTATACAATTTCTTTAATTTTTTAAATTCAAGTTCAGTTAATTTTTTTTTCAATTTTTTAATAAAAAAAGTTTAAGTTTTTTGGGTTCTTCAATTTGTTTATAAACTATTTTACAATAAAAATATATTTTTTTTCTTCATTTTCTCGTTTGGAAAACTTTTTTTTTTTTTTCAAAATTTACTTTTTTTTTTTTTTTTTACTCATCCCAACCTCTATGAAAAAGCTGAGCCCCTCTTTCGACCGTCACGCCAGGGATGCTTCATGGATCACAGTTTGCCAGGCGCTGTATCCAGACTGGGCTACCCTGTCAAGAGACCTCAAAGATCGGATCGGTGAGTACATACATTTATTTAGCTACAAACTTACTATTTTGTAATTTTTTTTTATTACGAATAGTTTTTGACACTATATATTACAGAAAGCCGTTCGAAAAAGGTGGAAGAGTGTGAGGGACCGGTTCATCAAGGAACTAAGGTTGTCGGAGAAAAGTGGGGCCTCTCCCTCCAAGACAAAAAATTGCCTTTGAGGAACATCTGCGGTGCCTCAACCCCAGCAAGGAAAGCCGGCCGTAAGTATTAAAAACATTTTTGCTTCTTATGTTTATGTTGGTAGTAAATATATATATATATATATATATATATTATATATATTTTTTTTCTTTCCTCCTCACAGAATCTCTGGAAACACCAGAGAAGGCCCGGCTGAACCCCCTGCTGAAGTTGAGGAACCGCAGCATAGTGCGAGCCCCACCAACCCCGCCTTCCTGCTCCAAACCGGAGAGGGGACCCGACGTCTTGCCTGGTACTTCTCTTCTGGTGGAGGCTTCACCAGCCTCGGTCACCGCTCCCTTCTCAGTGGCTCCTGAGTCAACAGAGGAAGAGGTGACCCAGCCGGTGAACCCTCCCGAGAGGAGAAGGAGACGTCGGGACCCCACTGCCCCCACAACTTCCACCCAGGAGCAGACTGGAGGGACTCTCCTGGTAACGGACAGGCAGCTGGAGCTAGAAAATTTGGCCCTGTCCCTTATCCAGAGGGTGGACAGAATGGATGATTGTGACCATTTTGGTCAAGAGGTGGCAAATTCCTGTTGCCAGGTGCCCCTCACAAGAGGATTTTAAATCCTACATCCATTCTGTGGCGGCAGCCTTCCGGTTTGCTCCTAGCCTGCCGGGATTGGGTTATTTGATAACCCAATTCCGGCAGGCTGTGGGGCTTTCAGATGCCCCATTGCAAATTCCCCCCCCCCCCCACCTTCCCAAGGCCAATATGGCCATCAAGCAGGCCCCACACATGGTCAATTTGGCCAGCCACAATGCCCCACCCAAGGGCAATATGCCCACCAATTAGGCTCCACCCAAAGTCAATATGGCCATCAACAATACACAACCCACGCCCAATCCAGCCAGCAACCAGGCCCCACCCATGCCCAATCCATCCAAAAACCTGGCCCCACTTACACCCTATCAGGCCTGCAAAAAAGTCTCCACCCACAGCCAATCTGACAAACAGGCCCCTCCAACAGCCAATCCAGGCTGCAACCTGGCTCTACTCACGCCCCATCCGGCCAACAAACTGCCACCAAACAGGGGCAATATAGCCTGCAACCAGGCCCTGCCCATGGAAAATATGGCCAGCAACCACGCCACAGCCAATATGGCCACCATGAAGGTCACACCCAAGACCAATATGGCCGACATGCAGGCACAAGCCAACCTGATGTAGATCCTGTTTGCCAGGAGTCAGGTGGCCAATTGCTCAGAGCAGTTCTTGACCCATATACATATGAGTCCCCAGAGGGTTAAAAAGTTTTAAATAGTTCATTAGGGGAGAGGGGGGGGTGGTTTGGTGGTGGGTGGGTTGGTGTATATTTACAATAAAAATGTATTTATGTTTAAAAACAATAATTGTGTGGTGTGTGTGTGTGTGTTTTATTATTTGAAAATTTTGTAGAAAACTTGAAAATGTTTGGAAATAAAAAGTAATTTTATTTGTGTAAAAAAAAAAAAAAAAAAAAAAAAAAAAAAAAAAAAAAAAGAGAGGGGGGGGGGGGGGAAGGAAGGGCTACCACAATGAGGAAGGTCTTCAGTCCTGGTCAGGCTGCTCATCACTGAGGCGAGAAAACTGCCAAGGCACGGCACCTTCGGGACTCATGAAATAGTCCGTGAAGGATTCTCTCACCCGTACAGCTGTGTCAGCTACCCGATTGTGGCCGCTGGTGGACAAAATTGGGTCCATCAAAGCTGCCTGTGGCTCCACAGCAATGTTCGGGTTTTCGTACTCCCGAACAAAGTTGTGAAGCACACAGACAGCTTTGATGACCACATCCACGTTGTCAGGAGCCAACTGCATTGCAGAGGTGAGGACCCTCCACTTACTAGTCATGATCCCGAAGGTGCACTCCACGAAGCGTCGTGCCCAGCTCAGCCTCATGTTGAAGACTCTCTTTCGGGCATCCAGCCTTCTCCGTGGGAAGGGGCGCAGCAGGTTCTGTTTAAGTGGAAACACCTCATCCCTTACCATGACGAAGGGGACTGGATGCGTGGAACCCGGAAGCGGTATTGGTGGAGGTAGTCACCTCATCTCCCAGTACTGTGCGACCCAAAACTGATGTCAGTAGCGCCTGGGAGTCCCCAGTACTACCATAGGCACCGACTTCGATGGCAATAAAACGGTACGTGGCATCAGCGACCGCCATCAGGACCACTGAAAAATACTTCTTGTAGTTGAAGTACAGTGATCCTGAGTGCGGTGGCTTCTGAACACGTATATGCTTCCCGTCGACGGCGCCTATACAGTTGGGGAAATTGGCCACAGACTGAAAACCTGCTGCTGCCTGCAACCAAATCTCCGGGGTCAGACTGGGCATCACTATGGGTTGCAAGTGCTGCCAGATCAGATGGCATATGCTCCTCACAATTCTGGATATGGTGGATTTTCCCACCCAGAATTGGAGGTGCAGGGATGCAAAACTCTCCCCTGTTGTGAGAAACCTAGAAAAAAAGAGAAAGGAAATTAGCACACAATAATAATAAAAACTGTACTTGTCAATCTACTGATATTCACTAGTACTTACGACTGTGACATTTCTTTCTGCATGATTGCTATGGTTTGCGACCCTACATCTACACATCAAAATCCCTCTATACAGATTTCTACTAAATTACAAAAAAATAACAATAGTGACAGATTTAATTTTATTTGGCCATACGACATTAAAAACAGGGGCTTTAAATGAAAGTATGCATTTGAGAACTTACCGCAACGTGATGAGCAGCCTTTCTGTGGGCCTCCCTCATGGTGGTGTCCTGATGGCGTAGGTGTATTGCCAGAATCCGCAGTAGTCTGTCAAAATTAAACCATAGTGTACACAGTATATTGTATAGTTGACCCTCAAGACTATTGCTGCGCAACATGTCCCATACTGACCCTGTCACACAGTCTAATCTCCCATAGTCTCTACACATTTTTTTTTTTTTTTTTTTTTTTATAGTACACGACTGGCCCTAATATATCCTGGTGCCGCCTATATAAATGACTCTTAAATTACAAGGTATATAAGAGTACAACTACACGCTATGTTATTCTGTACAATTGATTGTGTAGAGAAAACAGATGGCACTGCTACAACTTTAAAGAGACAAATCCATTTTTTCTGTTTATAAACAATTATTAAATAGTTCTTTTTCACCTAGCCAGTCAGATGGACAACCATATGTTATTGAAAATATTCAAGGGTGGTGCTCAACGTCCCATTGCAGCAAGAGGATATCTTCAAAGAAAGAAAGAAAGGGGGGCACTCACCACTCAGACAAATTTTTCTTAAAACAACGTCCTTTATTAGGTAACAGTGTTAAAACCATCCTTTTGGAAGGGAGAAAATGCACATATAGGCGTGTAGAGGCAACAGCCGTTTCGGCTGAAAAATCAGTGCCAAAATCAGCGAGGCTTTTTTCACGTGTGAACTAACCCTAAGTCATATAAAACCCAGTGAGAAGAGGAATTTACTAAGCAATATTTTTCCCTAGCTGTGAATTCTGCTGTATATTGTGCTGAAAAATAGTTTTGTTTTTTTTTTGTTTTTTTTTTAGGCATGCTTTATGTTTATCGGAATTTTACAAATGGGGCTCTTAACCCAGTTATGCCGGAGGATGAAATTTTTGAGTTGTGTGCTATGAGGCTGCCATTCCAATAATGGAGCTCTAGGCACAAACGGGTTAACAGTCCTACAGATGTACACAAGCCGCGAGTTGTCAAAAAATAATCCAATAAACATTGTTTTGTGTCCTTATAGGTAGAACCTGGTTCAACTTGTGCCGTATTTGGTTTAGGAACCATTGGGCTGTCTACCATTATCGGCTGTAAATTATGTGGAGCTTCAAGAATAATAGCCATAGATATAAACCGTGACAAGTTTGAAAAGGCAAAAGAGTTTGGCGCTACTGAATGCATCAATCCTAAAGAATACAGCAAGCCTATAGAAGAGGTGATAATTGAAATGACTGGGGAAGGAGTACATTATTCTTTCGAGTGTATCGGAAGAACAGATACCATGGTTTGTATACTTAAATATCATTATACTTAGTTGTTAGATGGTCCATGTGGTGTTACAAATAAGCATATTTCAGAAAGGTACCTACCTAATCATTAGTTTTATTTTATTTTGAGCCAATCATTGGATTTTAATGCATTAGTGTAGCAGCAAAGGGTCATTCTTAAAGAAAAGGATATGTAAGGCAATGAGGGCAGTTTTTAAAATAAGTGAAAGACCTCATTCAGAGATGATACTGCCAATTGCTGATTTCAGTTCCACTGACCATGGACTGATTTTTTTTTTTTTTTTTTTTTTTTTATCTATCCACTAGAAGTAACAGAAAGAATGACGGTAAGCAGAGATCTAGAAAACTGTGAGGAATAGATACAGAAATTATATTGGAAAATTTTTTACATCTCTATTATACAAACAATACCATTTGTCTCTCAATATTGGTCTGAAAATTGTCAACTCCTTTAATGGTAGTGGCATACTTAAGGTAATATCATAACAGGGTTACTATATACCAATTTATAACCTTTAACTTATGACCCCAATTCCAAAAAAGTTGGGACATTGTGTAAAATGTAAAGAATACAGGAATGCAATGATCTGAACATCTTATAAGTAGAAATGAACGAGTAGTACTCGATCGAGTAGGTATTCGATCGAATACTACGGTATTCGAAGTACTCGATTGAGTACCACTCGCTGTTCGAATGTAAAAGTTCGATGCAGAACCAGCATTGATTGGCCGAATGCTATACAGTCAGTCAACGCTGGTTCTTCTCTTACCTTTAGAAGTCTTCTTCGTGCAGTTTCCCCGCGGCATCTTCCGGCTCTTCATTCACTCTGCCAGGCATCAGGCCGCTTGTAATGCGGGCATGCGCAGTCGGCTCTGCCCAGGCCCGATGCCTGGCAGAGTGAATTCAGAGCCGGAAGATGCTGCGGGGAAACTGCACGGAGAAGACTGCATGGAGGATCCAGCCCGACCCTCACTCGTGGACTTGGTAAGTATAGTTTGATCGAACGTTGCCTAACGCTGAAACGAGCATTTTCCCCCCATAGACTATAATAGGGTTCGATATTCGAGTAGTCGAATATTGAGGGGCTACTCGAAACGAATATCGAACCTCGAACATTTTACTGTTCGCTCATCTCTACTTATAACCATATTTTATTTCCACATCAACATAGAACACGTGTGTGTGTGTGTTTGTGTGTGTGTGTGTGTATATGTGTGTGTATATATATATATATATATATATATATATATATATATATATATATATATATATATATATATATATATATATATATATATATATCTATATCTTATTTAGAATTTGATGGCAGCAATACATATCAAAAAAGTTGGGAGGGGCTGCCAAAAGGCTGGAAAAGCATGTAGTACTAATGAAAACCAACTGATGGGTCAATTTTTAGGTTAAAGGGGTTGGCCACTTTCAGACCAATATTGAGAAACAAATGTTATTGTTTGTACAATAAAAGGATATACAATTTTCCAATATACTTTCTCTATCAATTCCTCACGGTTCTCTAGATCTCTACTTGCTTTCATAAGTCTGACCATGGTCATGTGATTTACAGTCCATGGTCATGTGATGAGCACACAGGTGCACAGCTGATTACCAGGCAGATGTCTTATTACAGTGCCATGACCATAACGAGTGGCACCTGTGTGCTCATCACATGACCATGGACCATAAATCACATGACCATGGTCAGAGTTTTATCCACTAGAAGTAACAGAATGAATGACAGAAGGCAGAGCTCTAGAAAACTGAGGAATTGATACAGAAAGTATGTTGGAAAATTGTACAACTTTTTATTATACAAACCATAACATTTGTATCTCAATATTGGTCTGAAAGTGGACAAACCCTTTAAATCACAGCCACATAACTGTATAAAAAGAGTACCTCAAAAGTAAAGATGGTCATTGTTTCACCAATCTGTGAAAAACTGTCTAAAAATTGTGGAACAATTTCTGAAAAATGTTCCTCAATGTAAAATTGGAAAGACTTTGAATATCTCATAATCTAAGGTATTATCAATCGCTGTTAGATTTAATTGGCCACAGCAGCCATATCTATTAACAAAACAACAAATAACAAAAATATACATTTAGAAATTAACATAATCTGGGTAAAGTGACCTAGGAGCTAAAAATACCATTGCGCCTGAAGTATTCACCACAATCTTATATATAACTTTATTACTAGCCAACACCAAGTAGAAAAGATGATCAACGTGTTCAACACAACAGCTCCCAGGGACACAACCCTGTAAGTATCCCAGTATGCCCTAAGCAGCAAACCATAACTGTATAGTTACAGGTGACTGAGAGCGGGGCATAACCCCTTCAACTCTCTTCATGTGCCAATTTACCACCCACTCCAAGAACCCCAATACGCCACAGCGAACATGCCTTAAAACCTTAAGCATGTCAGACTTATCACAATACTAGGGCCCTCTGATTCCACCTTAAATTTCCAACACTCTCAGGTTAATGCCAACTCGGCCAACCTTGAAAACCTGTGTATGTCTGGCAGGACATACTCCAAACTATACCTCTAATCTCAATCCACCAAATTATTGCTACATCCCTCGAAACCTAAGTGGCAACAGTCTCAGGAAACATCAGCCCCGTCTGTACCCCAAAAAATGAAGGAATTTCAGAAAATCTAAATCAAATTAGCAAAAGTATATAAAACACAAAAGGGGGGAAATGAAATAAGAATAAAGGTACCACCACCAAATATGTGATCCACACAATACCACCAGACTTGTGCTAAATGAGGACAAATATATGACCTACTAACCTCTACCCGTGACTTCGTCTGCATGTTGTTGGTGTTGATGATCCCCCTATATTCATCAAATTGCTGCTGTCAATGGCTTGCCTGCTCTGGCATTTTGGCAGCTCTCAAGCTGGCCTGCTGCTTGTTCCTCACGCCATACTTGTGATTGTTCCGGTATCTCAGCAGCTTGCTGGAAAGCCATACAATGAGCGTGTTGGTGTCGATTATCCGCATGCTCCGGCGTTTCGGCAGCTCTCAAGCTGGCCTGACACTGAAGTTGTTCCTCGCACCGTACCTGTGACTTTTCCAGCATCTTGACAGCTCACTGGGACACCACGTAATGTGTGTTGGAGCTGATGAACTCCGCTTGAGGAGAATTCTGTTGACGTTTGGCTACCTTCATAGCTCTCGTTTTTTCCCACAAATTAGATTTTCTTGGGGCCACATGGTGGCTCAGTGGTTAGCACTGCAGCCTTGCAGCGCTGGAGTCCTGGTGTTCAAATCCCGCCAAGGGCAAAAAACCATCTGCAAGGAGTTTGTATGTTCTCCCCGTGTTTGCATGGATTTCCATCCCATATTCCAAAAAAAGACATACTGATAGGGGAAAAATGTACATAGTGAGCTCTATGTGGGGCTCACAATCTCCATAAAAAAAAAAATTAGATTTTCTTTTTCCAGGCATGTTTAAAATTAGCAAACTGCCAATTTGGATTAAAGGTGTTTTCCCATGCCAGTGTGTCAGCACTGCCTGTAGCAGATCAGATAATATGCAAATGCATGTACACAATCAACTGATGGTTAGCTGTGTGTTTACATAGAGGGATAACGGACCTGGCTTTATCAGAACCTGAGATAATCTGGTGCAAGAGCAGTTTAATATAGTATGTGAACATAAATTCATAAGTCGTGAAGCCATGTCATTTACCGGGATAAAAAGTATCCCATGTGTTAATCGAGGTTACAATCTATCGGTGCCAAATTTCATTCAAATCCGTTCAGCCGTTTTTGCATGATTAAGGAACAAATATCCAAACACACAAACTTTCACATTTATAATATTAGTAAGATGACCAAGTCAGGGCTCATTCCCCATGCTGCCACTTCAGTGGCTGCACCTATCCTAACAGAATGAGAATCATACTCCAGGAGGTAATAAGGGTCAATAATTAAACCAGTTTTTTATAGGAAACCTATATCAGCTCCCACAACGCCCCCAATTTTTTACACACTTTCCACACCATAGCTGGTCAGTCTTTGAGTGGCTAATCTATATCTCAATAAAGCTGTCGGAGATGACTACATACCCCACTCGTTTTACTGAAGGAGATACCAATTCTCCAGTCCTCATTGCCCCAAAAAATGGCAAACAAAAAAGTGAACACATATGCAAAACTACATATGCTATCCTCCAATACTCGACCTAATCTGTCCAAGAGCTTATATGTAACTGGGTGATGGGCATCACACTGCTGTCACCCTCAACAGATCCTTATAATACACTCTGTACCAGAAAATGTTTTGTAAATTCTTCAACTCCTACGTTTCAAACTGAACAATAAAGCTGCCACCATGCTGTTAACCGTGGCAACTGACCAACATTAGGAGGACCAGTGGCCCAATAAGAATAACAAAACCCTATGAATCCTCGTCACAACTCATCTTACCTAACTTACTCACCCAAACCTTCCACACAGACCATGCTTTTAAGTAACAACCCCAGTGTTCAGAGCCGAGAAAGCCTATATTAATGACTATGCCTCGTAGAGACAACATGAAAATTCTCCCCCTGGAAATGAGTCAGCCAGAAATATCATTCTTAGCTTGGCAACACGGTACTTGATGTCACAGCAAGCGAATTACCATAGCAGAGGAAGCTGTAATGTTAATGCTCAACACAACGACATGTTATCACAGTGTACACTAACTTTTTGATTCTGGAACGCATCGTCCCAATTAGAGGTTGCAACAACTATCTCGACAATGCAGAGCAGAACACCACTGACCCTTATAAGTGCCAAACTCGTGCCAGCCAGCCATGTCCATGTTCTGGTCACAGTCAAACATATGAATAACTGCCAACTAGATTTCTCGAGGTCCCAGGAGCAGAACACCTCATGATCAGCTTGTTTCATGCATGGGAACCTTTTAATAAAAAAGAGAAAAGTATTCACAGTTGCAGACAACCTTTACTTTTACTTGTTTTTCATTTAGAAAGCCGCCTTGGAGTGCACTCATATGGGATATGGAACCAGTGTGATCATAGGCGGGGCACCTCCAAATGCACACATAACTTTTGATCCATATCTACTCTTCACAGGTCGCACATGGAAGGGAAGTATATTTGGAGGTATGTGATCACTGATCATGAAAGAGTTCCTCTTTGATGCCACTTTAGTGATTGTATTGGAGAACTGTTTTAAAATATTACTGTATTATCAATAAAATGATATTCAGAGCCAACTACAGTAGGAAAAGTCCTCTGGTTTCCACAACTTGATAGACTTAGGCAGACTTCACCACTCAGTTTCCAATGAAGGCCATTTGGTGAGGTTATCCTCATGAGATGAGGTGGAAAGGTGGTCATTCACACTTGTGGCTCTCTATTTTGATGTCTTATGACTATATCTTCCTCCGATATTAGGATCCATTCTCACTGAGTTTTTGGCCAGGATGTTGGCACGGAGTCTGTGTCCGAATCAATGTGGAAAAAACGCCTCCCCATAGAGTTCTATGGGTTCTACTAGCATTTTTTTTTTTTTTTTTTTTTTTTCCTACAAGCGGATTTTTTTTCTACTAGCAGGAAAAAAAGCTTCCTTCAGGCGGATTCCGCTTGTAAAAACCAACGCAGTCAATAGAAGGTGGAAAATCCATGTGGAAGTACCAAAAATCGTGTGGAAAAACTGCTAGCATTTTTTTTTTTTTTTTCAAGGTCCATACATTGTGCTGGAGGAAAAAACATTTCCGAATTCATGAAGCAGATTTTTTTTTTTTTTTTTTTTTCCTCGTCAAAATCCTTGCTAAACTCTGTGTGAATGGACTCTTACTATAGAGCAATATTATTAATGTTCCCTATAAACTATTTTCCCTGTAGGATAGGCAGGTCACAGGCATGCCAATTCTCCACAGCTTTCTGTCATTACTGTGGCTTTTACGGATCCCTAGCTTAAGAATTGATGGAATAAAGCTTTGCTTAAACTGCCATAACAGTTCTTTGAGTTTCTGTGGAGGCTTAGTGTTAGAAACAATAGCCTGACAATATATTTTCAAATAAAAGGGGTAACATACTATGTAAAACCATAATATTATTTAGGACTCTCCAGTTTGGCCTATTATTCTAACTAACCAAATGGTTATTTTGTGAGCTGCAGCCTTTCAAGGGTTTGCTAGCATGTTGCACTGTATTGCATCGGTTTAATGAGAAATTCAGCATTCTTAACCAAATTTGAGCTAAAGAATGGGTGAACATATCTGTAGGACAACCCCTTTGGTTCTTTGCAAGGGTAAAGTTCACATGGGGTTTTTTTGGTTGGGATTTTGAGGCCGTATTCGCCTCAAAATCCTGACACAAAGGACTGCTCCCATTGAAATCAATGGGAGCTGGTCAGGTTTTTTTTCCAGGAGCCGTTTGTTCCGGCTCCCGGAAAAAGCAAGATGCTCATTCTTCAGAGATGCTCATTCTTCCTCGCGATTCAACCTGAAGACTCTCCTCCCATCTAGGCCCATTCATTGGGCCTAATCCAGAGCGGAGTGTGCGACTGGATGCTGGTGCAGTGCCCTGGCATTCAGTCGCGGCTAACCGTTTTTTGGTCCGGAACCTGAGGCGGAGGCTGCCTCAGGTTCTGGACCAAAAAAACCCCGTGTGAACTTACTCACCTCTACACTCTGACCAGCAAACTCTATTACTAGTTTAGACTTTCCAAATAGGTATATGAAAATGGGTTTTCTAATATTGCAATCCTACTTATTTGTGACAGCATTTAAGCACCCAAGGAGGTTTCACCTTCAGCAAAACATCTCAAAGCTGTCTTTAAGTGGAGGCCCCACATTGCAGAAACTTTTTTTTCCCCCAGATTTTGCTGTCTTTTTTTCAACGAAAACTAGGAATGGATTGAGAAGAAAGTAGAAATAAGTACTTTATTTCCCATTCCTCTTGTAATCATTCATTGATTCATCTTAAAAAAAAAAAAAACTGTAGAAAAGTTTCACAGCCTTTCTGCAGGTATAATTGACACGCTGTGGTTTATAAAAACACAAGCGTTTTTTAAATTGCAGCATTTCCACTGCAGATTTTTTTTTTTTTTTCTGTAATGTGTGCATGGGATTAGCCAGAATCCCATCCACTTTGCAGGCACTGTAATACTGTGTTTTTTTGCAATAGCGTTTGTGCCACAGCCAAAATGCTGCATGTACGCAATGAGGCCCCAACTTTAAAGGGATTATGAGCACTGTCTGCTGTGTGTACACAGGGGGAGGCTGCTGCTGATCATGACAACTCATCAGCCTCCCTGCCCTCACCTCCCCCTGTGTACACACAGCAGACAGTGTTCAGTGAACTTCCGATGCTCGTTGCTGGCTAATTAGCATATCAAAGCGGGCTAATTCAAAAAATTGCTGGGAGGATTAACAAACAAAAGGTATGTGTGGAATAGCCTTTCTAAAGGTTATGCAAATAAATGCTTAGTTAAAAATGAGTTTTCCCAATGAGAGGTTATAAAATCCTTTTTAAAGGGATTGTAACCTTACATTATTGAACTTAGTCCCATGGGGTTATGTGAAACTGACCCTAGCCTAGAGGCCACTGAATATGTCATAATGCTGTGCCATTCATCCAAAGTGTTTATTTTCAATTTCCAGGCTGGAAAAGCAAAGACTGTGTTCCCAGATTAGTTTCTGAATATCTGTCAAATAAATATAATCTGGATGGACTGGTGAGCCACACTTTGCCATTAGACAACATTAATGAAGGGTTTCGTCTTTTGCAATCTGGAAAGAGGTAAAGAGAACAAAGGATGCTAAGATTGCTGTATATGCACACATGTATTCAAGTTCCATATTGTTAGCTAAAACATATTTATGCTAGTTTCACAAATGCACTCGAGTCTCCGTTCAAAACTCTGTCCCAGAATCTGCTTAAAATCAATGGATAAGGAGGACTTTTCTCTCCACTGATTTCAGTATAAAATTGTCGAGAAACCGGCGGACGCTATTATAGTCTATGGGGTCTGTGGTTTTCCACATTTAACTGCTTTTTAAGCGTACAGGGTTTCCTCATTTTGGGTCCCCATGCAGACCCAAAGGACGGAAACCCAAACTGTAGTGTGAACTTTGTTAAATGCATACTCTAGATCAGGGGTGCCCAATACGTCGATCGCGATCTACCAGTCGATCGCGAAGGACGTATGGGTCGATCGCGGGATGCAGCCAGGGATCCCAGGTGTCTGCTTGTTCACAGCGCAGGCTGAGAGTCATCTCTGGACACTGGCAGGCCAGGGCCGCCGCAGCCCTTACTGCAAACAAGTGCAAGGCCCTTGCACTCGTTCGCAGTCAGGGATGCGGCGGCCCCGGCCTGCCAGTGTCTGGAGATGACTCTCAGCCTGCGCTGTGAACAAGCAGCACCCCGGCTGCTCCCTCCATCCCTAAGAGCGGGGAGCACGTCATCCCCCGGAGCTGCTGCTGCCCGGCCTGCAAGTGTCCGGAGTGCTTGTTCACAGCGCAGGCTGAGAGTCATCTCCAGATGACTCTCAGCCTGTGCAGTGAACAAGCAGACACCGGGGATCCCTGGGCAGCCACCTTGCTTCCGTGTTGTGGGTGTTCTGTGGCTTCCCATCATGCTGAGCGAGGTCCTTTACTAGGCAACCACATAATGCTGCTGCCTCCTGCTCTCACGCTCTGCCCCGCCCACAAGAAGTGGGTAGTAGATCTTTGGACTTGGTCATGTTATAAAGTAGCTCACATGCTGGAAAAGTGTGAGCACCCCTGCTCTAGATAGATACAATAGAGAGAAAATAGAGGAATATACATTTAGTGTATATATATTTACCTTCTCATATTAAGCTTTTAAATATTAGAAATAATTGTATTTTGTCTTTCAGCATCCGAACAATCCTGATGCTTTAACCTGAAGGTCTTCCATATGAAATTATCTTTTGTAGTATTTGAAAACTGAATTATTAAAAATAGTAATAAAAACATTTCTATAAATTTAGTAATGTTGTTGATCTAGAGTAATATAATAATGCTTATGAAATGACTGTTGAAATTATAGCATCAGCATGTCTGTGTTCTGTCATCTACAATGAATTCTCTGCATTATATACATGTAAAACTATTAAATAACTGTTTGCTGTCTATTCTCGGGTCTGTACTTATTTATAGGGTTTGGTCAGGGTCTGTTTTTGAATCTGTGATAGAACTTCCAGACATCTCCATTCTTTGTTGGTGGGAAAACATAGAACAGGTCCTATTCTTGTCCTATTGTGCGGCCCTTGCTTCCATGGCTTCTATTCGTTTAATGAAAGGCACAATATTTATAGCATAAAGGTGGGATTTTTTTTTTTTGCTATTCCTGTATATAACAGTAAAACCAAACACAGGGAAAGATCCATTATGTTGCTCTAGCTACAGACCCATCTCTGTTGAATATACATATGAAGTTGTTGGACAGGATACTCATTATCAATCGGCGCCCTGTTGAATGATGTTATTAACCCAAAGCAGGCAGGGTTTATGGAGGAAAAGGGGATAATACAATTAAAGCTACAAATCTGAATTACAAAACAAAAGTAGAGGAGGTCATTTTAGTATTTGTCTACCGATGCAGAAAAATTTGTGGAAAAAAAGTTTCTTGTTGCAGAAAAGCTGCTTTTTTTTTTTTTTTTTTTTTTTTTTTTTTAAAAAGCCAAACTCTGAAGTGAATTTAGCAGAAAAGAAATGTAAGTGCTTCCTATACATTTGCCATTCTTGCCTTTGACTCAAAAAAAATAAAAAATAAAAATGCAGCAAAATCTGAAACTAAGAAAAAAGCTTATCTGCAATGTGGGCCGTCTATTTCCACTGCAGCCCCTATATCTACGACTTTGACTATAGGACCTTTTTCACGCTCCACTTTCAACCTGAGCGCAGCAAGGCTGAATGCAGGAGACCTTCTTTAAAACTAGGTCTTGGGATCAAATGATGCAGTGGATTATGAATTTGTTCTCTAGGCCTAATGCTACAGTCTGAGTGTATAGTGTCCTACCTGAGGAATTTGATATTCAAAATCTTAGTTGTCAAAGTTGTGCAATTTTGCCTTTGATACAGTACATATCCTCACTATACAACTGTTTTTGCACTATATATGTACAGTCCTATGAAAAAGTTTGGGCACCCCTATTAATCTTAATCATTTTTAGTTCTAAATATTTTGGTGTTTGCAACAGCCATTTCAGTTTGATATATCTAATAACTGATGGACACAGTAATATTTCAGGATTGAAATGAGGTTTATTGTACTAACAGAAAATGTGCAATATGCATTAAACCAAAATTTGACCGGTGCAAAAGTATGAGCACCTCAACAGAAAAGTGACATTAATATTTAGTAGATCCTCCTTTTGCAAAGATAACAGCCTCTAGTCGCTTCCTGTAGCTTTTAATCAGTTCCTGGATCCTGGATAAAGGTATTTTGGACAAACAATTCAAGTTCAGTTAAGTTAGATGGTTGCCGAGCATGGACAGCCCGCTTCAAATCATCCCACAGATGTTCAATGATATTCAGGTCTGGGGACTGGGATGGCCATTCCAGAACATTGTAATTGTTCCTCTGCATGACTGCCTGAGGATTTGGAGCGGTGTTTTGGATCATTGTCTTGCTGAAATATCCATCCCCGGCGTAACTTCAACTTCGTCACTGATTCTTGAACATTATTCTCAAGAATCTGCTGATACTGAGTGGAATCCATGCGACTCTCAACTTTAACAAGATTCCCGATGCCGGCATTGGCCACACAGCCCCAAAGCATGATGGAACCTCCACCAAATTTTACAGTGGGTAGCATGTGTTTTTCTTGGAATGCTGTTTCTTTTTGGACACCATGCATAACGCCTTTTTTTATAACCAAACAACTCAATTTTTGTTTCCAAAATGAAGCTGCCTTGTCCAAATGTGCTTTTTCATACCTCAGGCAACTCTATTTGTGGCGTACGTGCAGAAACGGCTTCTTTCTCATCACTCTCCCATACAGCTTCTATTTGTGCAAAGTGCGCTGTATAGTTGACCGATGCACAGTGACACCATCTGCAGCAAGATGATGCTGCAGCTCTTTGGAGGTGGTCTGTGGATTGTCCTTGACTGTTCTCACCATTCTTCTTCTCTGCCTTTCTGATATTTTTCTTGGCCTGCCACTTCTGGGCTTAACAAGAACTGTCCCTGTGGTATTCCATTTCCTTACTATGTTCCTCACAGTGGAAACTGACAGGTTAAATCTCTGAGACAACTTTTTGTATCCTTCCCCTGAACAACTATGTTGAACAATCTTTGTTTTCAGATCATTTGAGAGTTGTTTTAAGTAGCCCATGATGCCACTCTTCAGAGGAGATTCAAATAGGAGATCAACTTGCAATTGGCCACCTTAAATACCTTTTCTTATGATTGGATACATCTGGCTATGAAGTTCAAAGCTCACTGAGGTTACAAAACCAATTTTGTGCTTCAGTAAGTCAGTAAAAAGTAGTTAGGAGTATTCAAATCAATAAAATGATAAGGGTGCCCATACTTTTGCACCGGTCAAATTTTGGTTTAATGCATATTGCACATTTTCTGTTAGTACAATAAACCTCATTTCAATCCTGAAATATTACTGTGTCCATCAGTTATTAGATATATCAAACTGAAATGGCTGTTGCAAACACCAAAATATTTAGAACAAAAAATGATTAAGATTAATAGGGGTGCCCAAACTTTTTCATAGGACTGTAAATATATGGATATTTCTGGCGAGATTTCATGTTGAATGGACTACAAGATGGCAGCATATGAGGACCATTTTATTTTTTTATGTGATTAAACCTAATATTTCAATACTGAATCTGATGCAGGAGTTTCATATTTGTGCTGACCAGCAAATTCTAAGATAAGTCTTTTAAAATCTGAGGCTATGAATTTTACTATGTCTCCTTCAGATTTTAGACTGTAAGAAAGTTCATACTTTAAGATGAGCAAAAAGTGCTATTGAATACTTGGGGATTAGCCTGCCATCAAAAGTGGAAGATATCTACCAAGTGAACTTTCTGCCTGTAGAATTTGAAAGGACTGCGACAAATAGAAGATATTTTTACTCGGTTGAGAAGATGTGACATATAAAAGATGAATTTTTTTATCTAAATATTTATACTTGTTTCAAACACTTCCTATCGCAGTTCCTTTTACTGTGTTGTTGTTTTTTTTGTTTTTTTTTCTTTGAATATTAACGCCTATACAAGTCTCATTTATTTGGGTAGGGAAAGTGGAGAGACTGAAACAAACATTGCTTAGTTGATTCATAAAGTTAGGAAGTTTAGCACTACCAGACCTTGTATGCTGTTATAGAGTGACTCATTTGGCCAGAGTAGTAAACTGTTGTAACCTACCCAGCATGTAAGACATGGATACAGATAGAACAAGAGACCTCTCCAATTGGATTACAGGTTATCCCATGGCAGGAATCTGCCCAAACATGGTGTTTATCATGCTACAATAGGTCCAACACTTAAATTCTGTAACAACTCACTGGTCCAGCACCACTTATTCTCAAAAGGATCTAGCTTTTATCATTTCTTGGGGAAAAGCCCCGGAGAAGCCATGTGCCCTCACCTATCCTCAACCTGTCTGTCCTTTTCTGTTCCCTCAGCCAGAGAAGTACTCTATGATAAACCATTTGCAAATTTGGCTTTCAATACCATATTTATGCAGATGACACCCAACCATATACCTCATCCTTTGACATCACCCCTGTTCTACTATAGGACACAAGTGACTGTCTCTCTGCTGTCTCTGTCTTCTCTTTATCTGAAATTGAATCTTTAAAAAACTTCACTTCTTGTGTTCCCTCCATCTTCTAATGACCTAGCCCTGATATCTCCATTTCTGATGCCTGCTGTCTTCGGGTTGTCAGATCTCACCTTTACCCCACATATTCAGACACTTGCATGCTCTTGCTTCCAGCACCTCAAAAATATCTCTAGAATTCACCCTTTTATTATCGTGGAAAAATCAAAAACCCTCATTATTGCTCTGATTCTCTATCCTGTTCACTATTGCAATTCTCTTCTAAATGGGCTTCCTCCTACTAAACTCTCCCCACTACAATCTGTCCTGAATGCAGCCGCCAGACTCTTCTTTCTGTCAAACTGGTAAACAGATGCATCCATTGATGTATTGGTTGCTCATCCATCACAGTATACAATATAAATTATCACTCTGACCCACCAATCCATAGTGCTGAACCCCCCTATATCTCCACTCTCGTCACGGTCTGTACAGAGCTTGATAAAGTGCTGAACAGCGCAAAACAGCTGTCGCTCTTCCTCGCTGAGTGTGCCTCCTCCCATGTATGTGTTTTTTACCTGGACATCTACAGTTTGGGCTTTTTAACACAGAGGGTGAGTGCCAAGTTTTTTCTATTTTTTTCTATTAAAAGATGGCTGGACCATTGTAGCAAATAAGCCCTCTGACCTCTTGTCTCCCTACCTCCTTATAGAATGTAAGCTGTTGCGAGCAAGACCATCACTCCTATTGTTTGGTATGTTTATTTCTTTGTCACATTGTAATGCCTCATATTGTCTGCTCATGTGTCCTCTGATTTATAAAGTGCTACGGAATATGTTGGTGCTATATAAATAAAATTTATTATTATTACTGCCCAGCCAAGATAGGAGATGTAGGAGACATCTGCCGCTTCTTCTGCTAGTGATGAGGAGAGTGGCGTGGGAGCTGGTGTTGCGAGTCATCAGGCTCCTGGCTGAGAGACCATTGAGGAGGACATCAGTGATGTGCAGACCATACTCTGATGCTGTATCGATTGCAATTGGGAGCCAGGTGATGAAGGGGTTTCATCATCATCGGAAGAAGAGGGTGGCAGCTTGTGCAGGGTGCAACGGCGGAACCAGCAAGTCGGTAGCATGGCCAGGAGTCAGCAGGGTGGCAGCAGTGTGAGGTTGGGAGCCAAACGTGCCTGGGGTAGACCACCCACAACGCAGGAGCCTACTTGCCTAGAAAGCAGTGGTGAAGGGGTTCACGGAGACAGTGGCCGTAGCAGTCAGTCAGTGTGGAGTGTTGGGGGTAAAATCACATATTTGCCAGTGTGGCAGTTTTTTGTTAAGCCGCTGGCGGAGCTGAACATGGCCATATTTCGAATCTGTGGGCAGAAGGTGAAGCGTGGCCAGGGTGCCAATGTTGGCACCACAGTCCTGCGTCAACATGTGCACTACCACCATAAAGTGGCCGGAGAGAACTGTACGTGCGTATCACAATGAAAGCAATAGGGAAAAAGCCTCCAATTGATTTCAATAGGGAGCACGCGTATGCCGGCACCCATTCAAGTCAATGGGAGCTGCTTTTTACATGCTCATTCTGAACGAGTTTTACGTTCAGAATGAGCGGAGCGTATCTCCGTCTGAAGGCAGCCTAAGGCTGTTTTCACACAGAGTAACGCCAGGCGTTTTTTGTGTGCTTTTTGCACTTAACGCCGCGTTATCACCGCGTATACGCGGCGTTAACGCCGCGCTATTATATGGTGGCATTGCCCGGCGTTAACGCGGCGCTAAGTGCAAAAAAACACACAAAAAACGCCTGGCGTTACTCTGTGTGAATACAGCCTAAGGGTGCATGCACACTACGTAACGCCGGGCGTGTATGAGAGCCGTACACGCCGGCGTTACAGCAGGGCTGCCGAGCACTTCCCATTCGCTTCAATGGGAGCGCTCGTAAACGCCGCTGTTACGAGCGCTCCCATTGAAGTGAATGGGAAGTGTTCGGCAGTCTGCTGTAATGCCGGCGTGTACGGCTCTCATACACGCCCGGCGTTACGTAGTGTGAATGCACCCTAAGGCTGTATTTTATTTTGGTCATTTTGTGCCTGAAGTAAAGATTTTATTTATTTTCTTTGTTTTGTTTTTGTTTTTTTCTAAATAAACCTGTTTCCTGCATATTTTGCATCCCTGTCTCTGAAGGGTTGGGTCTGTACCACTGCTGCTACCAAGCTACCTTCCCCACAATCTATTTTGTGTGCTCCCACCCACTTTAGCTATATTGCCTGATGAAAGCTATCTTGTGGAAGGGGTTGCGTTCTTTGCTAAAACGCAATATGGTGCTCAGGCATCAGAAGCGGCTGGGTGCAGATGTTTCCATGCTGCAGGAGACGCACATATGTCACCAAGAATTTTTTTTAGACTGGAAGGGATGGGTAGGAGAGGTTTCTGGTTCCCCACTGAGGGCATCAAAGGCACACCGCCCTCACCCCTGCATGCCCACAGGAGTTGAGCTAACTGAAACATACTGTATATAGATTGGCTTGACTTGTATATAGTTCATTGCAGTAGATCCTAAAAGGATTTTTTTTTTTCTTCTCTTTGCCGCTAGTTGTCTTCAACCAGTCAGGAAGGTGGTAAAAGAAAGAGAAAATCTAAGCACAGAATGTGTGGAAATTGTGATCAAACCAGTAGGTTTGAGCCGATCTTGACTTTTCAGGATTGATTTTGAAATCTGATTTCTGATCATTTTTCATTCGAACCCGATCTCTATCCCAATTCCGATCCCAATGCAAGTCAAAGGGATTTTTTTTTACTAATTGGAGATTGGATGTTAAAAACAATCCTATTCACTACACAGCATGGAATCTAACAATTGAACGCTTTAATTGTTAGAATCCACGCTGTGTAGTGATTTTTTAAAAAAAATTATTTTTTTTAATCCTCTGGCTACTTAGTCCCCCCTGGTTTCCACTTACCTGCAGAGATGGCTGGTAAGATGCCCGGTGTTCTCGTTCTTCTTCGCCTCGCTGCCCCCTGCCTCCCAGGTTAGCAGAGTGTGGGTGGGTACTGGTAGGGGAGACGTCACGGGCACCGGACCAGTCATCTCTGCAGGTAAGTAGCTAATAGAGATGGAACCTATGGAACCGCATCGGAGCCTTCACACTGAGTATACACTCTGCTCAGAATGAGTGGAGCATACTGTATACTCAGTGTGAAGGCTAACATTGTTAACTTTTCCCACAATGCTTGGCCAGTAGCAAAGTATTGTGGGAAATAATCACCGATCTCGATCCTACCTAAAAAGATCGTATTCAGAATTCCGATCGCGATTGTGAAATTTTCTCGTTCGCCAATCGGAATCTGATCTTTTCCGAACACGATCGCTCAACCCTAATAGTAAGATACGATGTGCCTAACTAAATCGTGAAAAAAGAAAGAAAATGGGTGAGTAACGATCAAAAGGACGTCTAAAACTATAAATTTTATTGATACGATTAAAATTGTATAGATAACCAAAATGCACAATTCTAAAATACCAGACCAATCTTCCTATGTAAGAGGACAATTGAAGACCATCTGTACTATTAACCACTAGAATTTGCTGACAGTCTACACTCCACCCAGTTAATTGTATCTACTAGTAATAAAGGCATATAACATAGGCATAAATCTATCAGGACGCTGCAGCTAACAGCTACAATAAGGTAAGAATCTATCCTGATATATGAGTTAACGTATGCCTAGGACTCTGCTATATACAGCCCCTATACTAGTAGTGAAAACGTCAGTATTGTGCGTTCCTATGTAAGCACCTATCACTGACAGCTATGGAGGTGTAGATATCATATTAATTGATACTCTGACAGGAAAGATTTCTAGCCTGATCCGTTTCAAAGTGCTGGTGGGTGATTTCCCCCAACACAGATCATCAGAGGCTTAGTAAGGTGACTGCTGTGCTGGGGTTGTTATGGAGACTGTTTTTGAATCTAACCCGCCCCGTGTTTGTGATATGTCACTTGTTATGATTAGTAAACTTTATATAAATCGGGGGCACGTGGGGTTCAGGTCTCTTACCCTTCGTTCAGTCCTACGTGAGGAAACGGCTCCCAGTTACCCATCAATGGCTGACCTAGAGAATTTAATCGTGGAAAAAGCAAAGGAGAGAGGACATCGTTGGATCGCAGAAATAATGGAGAGAGCAGCGGCCCAGCTTCCCCTTGAGCTGGCAGTTCAGACAGAAGATGCCACTGCCCCTGAGACCCCCACCCGCACCTCAAGAAGGCCGCATTGCCAGGTCCGTAGGCCTGCCTGCCTCAGCCCCAGGCCGCCAGGGAGGGGAGGTAAGCAGATGGCCCCGGCGACTGACGGTGGAGGGCCGCCATCGCCCCGGTACATGGAGACCCAGTCCCAGCGGACCTGTCAGCTAGGCCGCAGCCGTGGCCTAAATTTGGGGATGTCGGCCGCCGTGCGGCCTGCAGCAGCACATCCCTTTATTACTAGTAGATACAATTAACTGGGTAGAGTAGACTGTCAGCAAATTCTGGTGGTTAATAGTACAGATGGTTTTCAATTGTCCTCTTACATAGGAAGATCGGTCTGGTGTTTTAGAATAGTGCATTTTGCTTATCTATGCAATTTTAATCATGTCAATTAAATTTATAGTTTTAGACGTCCTTTTGATAGTTACTCATCTATCTTCTTTCTTTTTTCACTAAATATTGATCAACCATTATCAGATGATTCGCTGAATAATATTTGTCCTGTATGTATAAATCTAGGGCAAGATACTCAAAGGTCTGAAGGGGTTTTTAGCCTGGTTCAAGGTCCAGTTGTTTTTAACTTTTGATGAGATTAGATCTTCCCATAAGAAACAAAAAGTTGTTTCATACACTAGACAATCATTCTCTTTATTTTCTCCTGAGCATATTCCTTCCTTATCCAAATGGGATTGGGTATCAGTGGAAGAAGATGCAATAGATCCAAAAGATCTTTTTTTGTTGAAAAAAGAGAATATGCCCGTGGCAAAATTATAAAAACAATCAATGTTCCCCTCTGTGGCATCATCTCTGCTTTCAGATCCATGATATTGGATCCAAGACAATATTGTCAAAGATATTGCATCTAAGACAAATTGTTGTAACCTTTTTTTCAGTCAATCTATTTGGGTCACAATTAATTGAAATATTGAAATTTCTCTCAGATGGTAAAGGTCATTTTTCCCTCCTGTAGGAGGAAGACTGAGTCTCATTTTATCAGAATGGTCTATGACTTCATCAGACGAATAGGTATACTCTTGAGAGTTTAGTTGCTTTGCAAGGAACAGATTTGTCTGCAAACAAGAAAACCCAGTCTTCCTGGATTTCATAAAAGAGTTTCTAGGAAAAGCTGCATTGGAAGCATTTCCACAAAACCAACAGAGAAAGGGTGTTTACTCAAAAGAATTCTTGGTGCCAAAGCCAGGGGAAAAAAGGCGTCTGGTTATAGATTTAACTTATCTCAACAGATATTTAGTAAAGAGAAGTTTCAAGATGGAGACAATTCATTAATTTCTGACATTAGTTCAAGAAGGAAGCTTCATGGCGTCAATAGATTTGACAGATTTGTATCTATATGTGCCGATTCTTCAAGCACATCGAAAGTTTCTGAGGATAGCTATACAAACACAAGTAGGAGTTCTCCATTATCAGTTCAAATGTCTCCCATTTGGAATCACTTCAGCACCTCGGGTTTTTACCAAGATTGTAGTGGTGCTTACAGTAGTATTGCTTCTGTAGGAAGTCTCACAATAGTACCATATCCAGACGATTGGTTGCTGATCTCACCCAACGAAGCATTGTGTTGTACCCATTTTCAGACGACACTGACATACCTAAGAAAGTCGCACTTGCTTATACTACAAGAGATAACATTTTTATTTTTTTTAATCAACTCACAAACCATGTCAGTAAAGTTGTCCTTAAAGAGAAGACAGGAGATAATTCAATAAGTATCTCGTCTAAGGCACTACTGCAAGACTTTTATCAGGAATGCTATGAGGATTTTAGGCCTACTAATATCATCAGTGGATGCGGTTCCTTGGGCAAAAGCCCATATGAGGAGTCTACAAGCAAATATTCTTTCAATCGATAGGTCAAAATCATCTGGATATAGAATTTGCACTAAGCCATTGGTGCAAGATAGATCTAGAGTGTTGGAGGATAGCCAGAAAGCTGTCAGTAGGGAAGAAGACTCTCCTACTTCCCCAGATCATCCTCACCACGCATGTGTCCTGCTGGGGCTGGGATGCCCATGTTCAGAATTCATGGGTAAAACATCAGTGGTCAGCCCAGGAGATTTATCTGTCCTCCAATACGAAGGAATTAAGAGCAATCAAGTTAGCCCTACATCACTGTCAACCATTGTTGAGAAACTGCAATGTCCTAGTCCAGTTGGGCAATCTGGTCTCAGTCTATTATATAAACATACAGGGAGGTACCAGAAGTCAGCTGGTAATGAGTCGTCAGTTTGAACCAATTCTTTAATCAGATATTAAATTGTATCTCTCAAAACGTTATTTTTGGTGGCTATCACTTTGCCCTGTAGAATTAGTGAATTGAAGGATGTTTCATGTAAGGATCCACGGGACAGGACACCAAATCCGTGAATATCCCACGGAATCCGGGACGGTTGGGAGGTATGCCCTTATGCTGGAGCTATATGTCAAGAGAATCTGCCAACATATATTCCAGTCAACAACTGTGATACAGTCCTATGAAAAAGTTTGGGCACCCCTATTAATCTTAATCATTTTTTGTTCTAAATATTTTGGTGTTTGCAACAGCCATTTCAGTTTGATATATCTAATAACTGATGGACACAGTAATATTTCAGGATTGAAATGAGGTTTATTGTACTAACAGAAAATGTGCAATATGCATTAAACCAGAATTTGACCGGTGCAAAAGTATGGGCACCCTTATCATTTTATTGATTTGAATTCCCCTAACTACTTTTTACTGACTTACTGAAGCACAAAATTGGTTTTGTAACCTCAGTGAGCTTTGAACTTCATAGCCAGGTGTATCCAATCATAAGAAAAGGTATTTAAGGTGGCCAATTGCAAGTTGATCTCCTATTTGAATCTCCTCTGAAGAGTGGCATCATGGGCTACTCAAAACAACTCTCAAATGATCTGAAAACAAAGATTGTTCAACATAGTTGTTCAGGGGAAGGATACAAAAAGTTGTCTCAGAGATTTAACCTGTCGTCAGTTTCCACTGTGAGGAACATAGTAAGGAAATGGAAGACCACAGGGACAGTTCTTGTTAAGCCCAGAAGTGGCAGGCCAAGAAAAATATCAGAAAGGCAGAGAAGAAGAATGGTGAGAACAGTCAAGGACAATCCACAGACCACCTCCAAAGAGCTGCAGCATCATCTTGCTGCAGATGGTGTCACTGTGCATCGGTCAACTATACAGCGCACTTTGCACAAATAGAAGCTGTATGGGAGAGTGATGAGAAAGAAGCCGTTTCTGCACGTACGCCACAAATAGAGTTGCCTGAGGTATGAAAAAGCACATTTGGACAAGGCAGCTTCATTTTGGAAACAAAAATTGAGTTGTTTGGTTATAAAAAAAGGCGTTATGCATGGCGTCCAAAAAGAAACAGCATTCCAAGAAAAACACATGCTACCCACTGTAAAATTTGGTGGAGGTTCCATCATGCTTTGGGGCTGTGTGGCCAATGCCGGCATCGGGAATCTTGTTAAAGTTGAGGGTCGCATGGATTCCACTCAGTATCAGCAGATTCTTGAGAATAATGTTCAAGAATCAGTGACGAAGTTGAAGTTACGCCGGGGATGGATATTTCAGCAAGACAATGATCCAAAACACCGCTCCAAATCCTCAGGCATTCATGCAGAGGAACAATTACAATGTTCTGGAATGGCCATCCCAGTCCCCAGACCTGAATATCATTGAACATCTGTGGGATGATTTGAAGCGGGCTGTCCATGCTCGGCAACCATCTAACTTAACTGAACTTGAATTGTTTGTCCAAAATACCTTTATCCAGGATCCAGGAACTGATTAAAAGCTACAGGAAGCGACTAGAGGCTGTTATCTTTGCAAAAGGAGGATCTACTAAATATTAATGTCACTTTTCTGTTGAGGTGCCCATACTTTTGCACCGGTCAAATTTTGGTTTAATGCATATTGCACATTTTCTGTTAGTACAATAAACCTCATTTCAATCCTGAAATATTACTGTGTCCATCAGTTATTAGATATATCAAACTGAAATGGCTGTTATAAACACCAAAATATTTAGAACTAAAAATGATTAAGATTAATAGGGGTGCCCAAACTTTTTCATAGGACTGTATATTCCTTTGTATAGCCACTGCAATTTTGGACCATTATCATTTATGTTAATAGTATATACACTACGTGACTGACAGTGTATGGTCCTGTTAGTTTTACGGTACTGTCGTATTTTTAGCAGGTCTATATTTTCTTTCAGGGCTCATGTACTTTATACCCGGCTATAAAACAGTTTCTGTATAACTACTGTAGCCTTCAGAATCTGTGTAGCCCAGTCAGTGCAGGGGTTTATATGGTACGCTTCATGAAAGATAACTTTTTTGTCATTGAGTAAAATCTACTTGTCACACAAGAAACACTTTTGAAGCATTTTTTTTTTTTTTGTAATATCAATTTAGTAAGGGGGTATTGTAAAAATCGGCCTGTCTCAGCACAGAAGTGTTAGATTTTCACAAAATTTATCAAATATTGTCGACATTTCATAAAGTTGGTGTAAAAATAACTGCATATGACTTCCTGCTGCCGGTTGGTTGAATAACCGCTCTTTTGATCCTATTAACATTAGTTTTTGATTGTGGTTACTCTCAGGGACCCCAAAGTTTTATAGAGTCTTACAATGTCCATTTTTCAATGTTGTGAATTAAAATTAAGTTTATTGCTTTTTTTAATATGGCTTCTTCTGGCACTTATTTATCCTTAAAAGTGTATATTCTGTGTTCTTTGCAGAATTGGCCAGTAAACATAAAGTAGTTATTGTATGAACCTTTTAGTTGACTGATAAAGGAGTGTTCGCGGTAGGGCAGTCCAAGTAGTCCTTCCAAGTATTATAGAATTTGGCAGGAAACCTTGTCTGTATAACATTAACTCCGAACATTCTTGCTCAATGTGAACATAGGTGAAAGGAGATAAAAAAACAGATTTAGCTGCAAAATAAGGCCATGACCCACATATGATAGGACAAAATTGAGTAGAGAGTTGAGTATACTAGTTTTCTTTGCTCAATAAGCAGGGTGGAATTAGATTTAGTAAACCAGTTTATGAATCAAGAAATGCAGTCTGTTCAGGTATCCAGTGTATCTTCTAATATTGATGGGAGTTGTACATTAAATATTTTTATGATAATGCGTATGTTTGCCTTTTCATTTTATAATAGCGTTGAACCTTGGACTACCTCACAAAATGCTGGAGCATGTATACTGATGTATAAAATCATAGAAACAACTCACATTTTCATGGTTTCTATTTATGATGCTGACAGTAAATATGCGACCAACAAATAAATATAAATGTATAAAATAGTAGGAGATATTGAAAGGTGGAATGGAGTGGTAATAACGCCCTAAATATGTAAGTCACTCAAGAAAAGGCCTTAATATTCGACCTATAAAATCCACCTGACATAGACTCACTAGCCTTAGGCTGGGTTACTGCTCCAACTGGTTTTTGTTATTTGGTTCCATGAATCACCCACAACCACCATATGCTAGAGGATAGGCATGCATACAATCGGGCTGAGCCGATATTAGGACCTAATACACACTAGCAGGGAATGTAGTTGTCACTCCCTCCTATTTAAAACCCTCCACCTCACACACGCTCAATTGTCAGCATATTAGTAGATTAAAAGCCTATTTGTTTGTAAGCTTAATTGGAAAAAAAATTTCAAATTAATAGACAAACGCAGGTGTGAGGAATTGGGGGTGACAGAGGAGGATCTGGAATCACTTAATATCTTAGGGGAGCTGTGGGAGGAAGGGCAAAGAACCTTAGGAGAGGGTCCTTTTACAAAAAGACGACCCCCATCAAAGAAATGCCCACCAATGGGTGATGATAGTGCCGATGTTTTTTTGAGAGTGGTTACTGAGCAGATTAAAGAATTGAGCTCTATGGACCATGGTGATTTCCCCTGTAGCAATCTAAATGATTCAGAGCGAGCAGCCCTATATAACCTTGAGAGTGATTTGGGGATCATTATAAACCTTATTACAAACCTATTGAGAGAAATTCTGGATACAGCTCTTGAAAAACACTTGATTAATAAATCTGAATACGACTTTATTCTGCCTGCCTTTCCTATACAGGCAACGTTTTATGCCCTACCAAAGATCCATAAGCGGCTTAGTTCCCTTAAAGGACTACCCATAGTGGCCGGCATTGGCTCTGTTACACAGGGAGCTAGCCTCTATGTTGATGACATATTGTGTCATTTTGTTGTCAGTCTTCCATCTTCCGTCAGGGACACCATGGATGTCCTCCGTCGTTTGGAGGGCATCCAGGTGTCCCCTGACGTCCAACTGGGTAGCTTGGACATTCAAGCACTATATAGCTCTATACCACATACTAAGGGGTATGAAGCTGTGGGGAGCTTCCTGGCCACTAGGGGGAGTTACATGTGCCCCCAGTTTTGCAAATCTCTACCGGGGCTGGTGGGAGAGGGAGGTCGTTTTTTTCTGAGGCCATGGAGAGATGGACTAGGAGTATCTTGCTCTGGGTCCGTTTCATTGATGATATATTGATTCTTTGGGATAGGCCCAGGGATGAATTCCTCTCCATGGTCCAAGCGTTGAATAACAATAATCTAGATCTCTTCTTCACTTCAGAAATTAGTTCGGAGAAGATGGTCTTTCTTGATCTGACCATTAGCAAGGGGCCCTCTGGTCATTTGAGGACCAATGTGCATAGGAAATCAATGGCAACAAACTCATTGCTCCTGTGGAACAGTTGTCATCCGCCATCTCTCCGTGCTGGTATACCAAAGGGTCATTACCTTCGTATACGGAGAAACTATTCGGAGATGTCGGATTTTAGAGTTATGGCCAAGGACCTACAGGATAGATTCAAAAGACGTGGGTATCCCAATGGTGTTCTTAAGAGAGCGTACCATCATGCCTCTAGTGTTGAACGTAACACTTTGTTGAACCCGAGGGGACCCACTGACCCAAGCAGGAATCATCACAAATTCGCATAATAGCTACATATGATCAGACGAGTGAAAAAATGAAAACAATTTTGAGTAATGCTTGGAGGATTTTGACCCTGTGATTGGTAAATTAGTTGGCCCCCATCCTAGTATCACCTTTAGGAGGGGTCCGAATTTACGGGACAAACTAGTGCACAGCCATCTTAATCCATATATAGGTGAGCCTACATGGCTGGACCAGTTATCAAAGACAACTATTGGTACCTTCCCTTGTGGGTCCTGTAAAGTCTCTGGCCACATTCAAAAAGGGAAGAGATTCAAGAGCACTAGTACTGGCAGAATATTTAACATACGTCCGCTTATTAATTGTAAAATGACTGGTTTGGTTTATCTGGTTACCTGCTCCTGCGGACTCCAATATATGAGTAAAACCACGAGGGAGTTCCGCAGGAGGATTAGGGAACATATCAATGATACAGTACGTATGGAACCTACACCCATATCTAGACATCTCTGGGAACAGCATAATGGTGATGTCTCAAATTTGCGTCTCCAGGGCATTGAGCTGTTTAGTAGACCAATGAGGGGGGGGAATTTTGACCAAAAAGTCCTGCAAAGGGAAACACGTTGGACCTTTGTTCTTGATACTGTTGTACATCCAAAGGGCTTGAATGAGGTCATTTCTTATAGTTGCTTCTTATGACTTGTCCTGGCCGTTTACTATGCAATTGTCTTGATCCTATTGTTTCGGAGGATTAACCCAATATACAGTATATTCTCTTTATATGCCTCTAATATTTTGTAGTCCATCAGACCAATTTATGGGGTTGAGTTAGTGTTTCTGTAATGGGGACATATAGTATGTTTTCCAATATACTTTTTACCATTAGCTTTATTAGAAATATATGTCGCTTTAGTCATGTCTTGGATATTTACCCTTATAGAGTGTGTCCATGATTAGTTCGCCTGGGGTTACTAATGACGCTCTATGAGTGTTGCTATTTGCTTGGAGACGGCATATATGGTCGTGTCTTGGCATTGGGTGTAGCTCCGTCATCAGAATGGGTGGTGATGATAGTTTAGACACGCCCTCTATTGTGAGGTGAGCGGCGATGTCAGTGTGTATTAGGTCCTAATATCGGCTCAGCCCGATTGTATGCATGCCTGTCCTCTAGCATGTGGGGGTTGTGGGTGATTCATGGAACCAAATAACAAAAAACAGTTAGACCAGCAACCCAGCCTAAGGCTAGTGAGTAGAGATAAGCAAACGCCGTTCGATCGAATATCAGGCCGTTCGGGATATTCGATTCCAATCGAATACAAGGACGCAAACACAGTAAAAATTCGTATCCCCTCCCACCTTTCCTGGCGCTTTTTTTGCACCAATAACTGTGCAGGGGAAGTGGGACAGGAACTACGACAACGGAGGCAGTGAAAAAAATTTAAAAACCCATTGGCTGCCGAAAACATGTGACCTCCCATTCATAAGAACGGCCGCCGCCATATTCATGTCATTTAGTTTTGGAGTGATAGGGAGAGCTTGTTCTGAGGGCGATACAATGCTTTCATAGCTTTGGTTAGGCAGAAAATAACAGCTCTTTTCAGCGTAGCAGCAGGGGACGTGCGCGAGGACATGGACGTGCATACCCAGCTGTATATCCAGTCCACAGTCCAGGTACTGGAGAGGGGCTGCCAGCAGTGCCCCTCATTAGTAGCAGCAGGGGACGTGCGCGTGGACGTGGATATCCAGCTGGGTATCTAGTCCACAGTCCAGGTACTGGAGAGGCGCTGCCAGCAGTGTCCTTCGTCACTATGAGCAGGGGACGTGGGCTAGAATGTGGATACCCAGCTGTATATCCACTCCACAGTCCAGGTACTGGAGAGGGGCTGCCAGCAGCAGCAGGGGACATGGGTGAGGACGTGGATATCCAGCTGGGTATCCACTATGTAGTTTAGGTACTGGAGAGAAGCTGCCAGCACCCAATTTACTCTTCCTCCTCATACTCCTAATCCTCCTCCTCCCCTACTTCTGAATGTGAATTTTTATATATATATATATATATATATATATATATATATATATATATATATATGAAATATTTCCATTATCTCCCCCCCAGGGGGTTGCAACTCAGTTTTTTAGGCCTCACCCCAAGGGCCTGAAAATTAATGTTTTAGGGCTCACCCCAAGGGCCTGAAAATTAATGCTGCTGCTGCATGGCTCTAGTCACCCCAAGGGCCAAAAAATAAAACACTGCTGCTGCATGGCTCTAGTCACCTCAAGGGCCAAAAAATAAAACATTGCTGCTACATGGCTCTAGTCACCCCAAGGGCCAAAAAATGAAACACTGCTGCTATATGGCTCTAGTCACCCCAAGGGCCAAAAAATGAAACACTGCTGCTACATAGCTCTAGTCACCCCAAGGGCCAAAAAATAAAACACTGCTGCTACATGACTCTAGTCACCCCAAGGGCCAAAAAATAAAACACTGCTTCTGCATGGCTCTAGTCACCAAAATAGCATAAAACACTGCTGCTGCAAGGCCGTACTCACTCCAAGGGCCCAAAACACTGCTTTTTAAAGGCTCTACTCACTCCAAGGGCCAAAAGCACTGTATTTTAAAGGCTCTACTCACTCCAAGGGCCAAAAGCACTGTATTTTAAAGGCTGTACTCACCCCAAGGGCCCAAAACACTGCTTTTTAAAGTATCTACTCACTCTTAGGGCCAAAAGCACTGTATTTAAAAGGCTCTACTCACTCCAAGGGCCAAAAGCACTGTATTTTAAAGGCTGTACCCACGCCAAGGGCCAAAAACTAAATCTCTGCTGTTTAAAGGCTCAACTCACCCAAAGAACCAACAAATCTCTGCTGGTGCAAGGCTGAACTAAGTTAAAGAGGACCTTTCACCATTTTGCCCACAGCCAGTTCTATATACTGCCGGAAAGCTGACAGTGCGCTGAGTTCAGCGCACTGTCGGCTTTCCCGATCTGGGCCCGGTGTGAAGAGCTTACGGTCCGGTACCGTAGCTCTTCTATGGTCAGAAGGGCGTTTCTGACTGTTAGCCAGAGACGTCCTTCTTCACAGCACAGCCAATCGCGCTGTGCTGTGAGAGCCGGGAGGAACTCCCCCCTCCCTCCCTGATAATGCTCGTCTATGGACGAGTACTGCGAGCAGAGGGAGGGGGCGTTCCTCCCACTTTGATAGAGGTCCCAGTTGCATTCCAGGGTGTTGGCATCATTTGCTGATGTGTGATAGTGGACTTGGTGACCCTCCTGAGTCGAATGGTGGGATCCCCTGAAACAAAGCATTTTCTCCCATAGACTATAATGGGGTTCGATATTCGTTTCAATAGTCGAATATTGAGAGGCTTTTCGAAACAAATAACGCTCATCTCTACTAGTGAGCCTATGTCAGGTGGATTTTATAGGTCGAATATTGAGGACTTTTCCTGAGAGACTTACATATTTAGGACGTTATTACCACTCCATTCCAGCTTTTAATATCTCCTACTATTGGTGGTAGTCAAACGGTGCCACTATTTTTGGGGCTTTTAAAATTACTAATAAAGGTCAAGTTTTAGTGCATTTCATTTTTTGGTTTGACAGTAAATATGGAATATGTATACAAGTCACGTAAAGTATTACACATTTTTGTAAAAGTTGCATGTGGTTTTTTTGCATCCATCATGTTCCTGCTAACCAACATGTTCTCTACAAATGACACTTTTATATTCAGTTCTGGATTAGCCAGAAAAAAATAAAATATAAATATATTTTATTGAGATTTTAAGTGATAGAGCAACATAAAGTAGCAGATAATTGTGAAGTGGAAGGACAATGATACATGGTTTTCACAATTTTAATCAAATAAAAATCTGAAAAGTGTGACATGCAAAAGTATTCAGCCCCCCTATATCAATACTTTGTAGAGCCACCATTCACTGCAGTTACAGCTACAAGTCTTTCGGGCTTTGTCTCTACCAGCTTTGCAAATCTAGAGACTAAGATTTTTGCCTATTCTTTGCACAATAGCTCAAACTCAGCCAGATTGGATGCAGAGCATCTGAGGACAGCAATTTTCATGTCTTGCCACAGATGCTCAATGGGATTTAGGTCTGGACTTGGACTGAGCCATTGTAACACATGAATATTCTTTGATTTAAACCATTTCACTGTAGCTCTCTCTGTATATTTACGGTCATTGTCTTGCTAGAGGGGGAATCTCCTTCCCATTAGCAAGTCTTTTGCAGCTTCCAACAGGTTTTCTTCCAGGATTGCCTTGTATTTAGCTCCATCCATCTTCCTATCAACTCCCCTCAGTTTCCCTGTCCCTGCCGAAGAAAAGCCTCCCCACAGCATGATGCTGCCACCACCATGTTTCACAGTCATGATGAGCAGTGTTACTTTTCTGCCACACATTGCGCTTTGCATTTAGGCCAAAAAGTTCAGCTTTGGTCTTATCTGACCAGAGCACATTCTTCCACATGTTTGCTGTGTCCCCTACCGTGTTTCCCCGAAAATAAGACAGTGTCTTATATTAAATTGTCACTCTAAATATAGGACCTGTCTTATTTTCGGGGGGTGCCTTATTACACGCGGCAGTCATGCCGGCACTTCCTTAGTGGAGCGTCAGCATGACTGCCGGTTGTAGGTAGTGTAGTGTAGGGGAGGGGGGAAGGTATCATACTTACCTTTCCCTTCTTCCTAGCAGCGCTGGTGCTGCTGTTCGTCCTGGAAGTGGTGAGCGGGGCTTAGCTAGGCTTCGGGGGGGCGGGGCTTAGCGGAGCTTTGCAAGCTCCACTTCACTGACACAGCAGCCCGGCTCTGTGCTCCGTGTGCACAGGAAAGCCGGCTGCTGCCTCTTCTGTATGGCAGCTGCTGTCTCTGCCTCTGGGATGAGCTGGGAGAGCTCATCCTACAACAGCAGAGGCAGCAGCCGGCTTTGCTGTGCACACGGAGCACAGAGCATGGCTGCTGTGTCAGTGAAGTGGAGCTTGCAAAGCTCCGCTAAGCCCCGCCCCCGAAACCTCCGCTCACCACTGCCGGGCATGCCTTTTTTTTCGGGGGATGCCTTATATTAGGCGAATCAACAGAAACCCCCGCATGCCTTACTTTCAGGGGGTGTCATACTTTCGGGGAAACACGGTATATGGCTTGTGGTAAACTGAAAATGGCACTTCTTATGTCTTTTTTTCAACAATGGTTTTCTTCTTGCCACTCTTTCTAAGGCTGCTGCCACCTCCACATTATGTCACCTTGCCACTCTGTGGCCTCCTCAGAACACGAATTGTTCATGCAGGCAGTGTGCGGAAGGCACACGGACCCCCATTATAATCTATGGGGCCCATGCGCTTGAACTGCACAGCGCTTGCAGTTGCGCTTGTGTTCTGTCCATAGGGGTCCTCATGCGGACCTTTACTGACGGAACACATCAGCATGTGTAAACCGGGCATAATAATCAGTGCCATCAACACAAAATTACTGCTGACACCCTCTCCACTCTATCAGGGGCTCTGCTTGTATAAGCTTTTAATAGAACAGGTTCTGTAGACATCTGTGTGTAATCAGCAGACAACAGTGTAAAAGGAATGCGCTCTTTCACGTTACAGAAGGATCTTGGTCCTCTGCACGGTTCGTTATACCTGGCACTAACATCGACCTGTAAGGCTGAGTTCACACTTGAGTTAGTTAGTTTTAGCCCCATAATTGGCAAAATAAATGTGCATTAGTTCTAAGAGCGAAGCTGATGGTGCAGAGCTGGATTTGATAGGTGATGAGAATGCCAAATTTACATGCTACAGGACCAAGAATCAGCTTGCAATAAACTCACTTTTAGGTCTGTGTTTACATACAGAGATAACACACTCCCTGTCTCAGCCAAAAATTCAATTAGCAGACCTGATAACTGGAAGAGGGAGATAAACAGCTCAGAAATACAAGCTTGCTCTCAAGTCCTGAGCACTCAGCTCCCCCTCCCCTCCAGAAAGCAGGGAGCTATGTTACTTGTCCTGGGCGGAAAGATAAGATCATCCCCAGGTCTGTGCTTATGGAAACGCTGTGTAAACAATGAAGTGTATAATCTCAGATAATAGCCAAACAAAGCAGTTTTGCTGAAACAATGTATTTAGGAAAACTCATACATCCACATAAGCTAGCAGTATAGATAGGATCCTTGAGATGGGACAACCCCTTTAAGCACAATTATGCTGTACATGAACATAACTGCGCTAAACCCAACAGCAATGATTGCTCGGAAAGAGTGGGATCTAGAGAAAAATTCCACCTGTGCCAAAATCAGTGACTAGAGATAAGCAAACACTGTTCGGCACAGCCGTTCCGAACAGCACGCTCCCATAGAAATGAATGGACGTAGCCAGCAAGCTGGGGGTTAAGCGACCGGCCGCCAGCAAAGTGTACGTGCCAGCTGCTTCCATTCATTTCTATGGGAGTGTGCTGTTCGGAACGGCTGATCCGAACAGTGTTCGCTTATCTCTATGAGTGACATAACTGCTTGTCTGTGTCTAGTAACATCAGTTATTACATTTTTCAACTACATAAACAGCAATGTGAATAAAGTTCACATCTAAAAGGAAAAAAACATAGTTATAACTGTTAATACATAAAGGATCATTACCTTTTACACGTTTTATCTTTCACCTATCACTGTTGCAATACTCTGTAATTACGATCAAGGGAGGGTTATTTATTTAAGGAGATTAAAATGGGAGGAATGATTTGGAACCTTTGCAAATGTGAATTGTGATAGTGGTTTACAATTATCTCTGGATAGTTTGTGGAAGGGAATGTGATATGGCTACTGCTGGGAAGGTAAGTATTGTTCTAAGGTGTTCAGGGTTTCTTGATTTGTAACAAAAGTCTTATCAGGTCATATTTATATGTTTTTTTACATTAATGATTATGTGAGAATTTTTGATCTTATAATTATTCTTTGTATCTAAAGGCTGGATTGACACTATGCTTTTATGCTGAACTGCATGCAGTTTTTATTTGCAGGAATTACCTGTTTCTAGTACTATGCAGTAAGGCTAGGGCTCCATAGCTGTGATTTATTTTTATGCGACCAAAGATCACTGGGTCACCTTGTCACTTCTTTAATAATTTTAGTACGTGGAGTTACTTTGCAACCTCTAGTTTGTAGCAACAGTGACTTCAAAACGCTGAACATTGTTCAATTTGAAGTCATAACACCCCTGAGGTCGCAATGCGACTCCATTCTCTAACATTAGGGAAAGAGTCGCAAGATGACTTTGTGCTCTTTGGTTGCATGATGGGAATCACAGTCAAAATCACCATAAAACTCTAGCCTAATCTAGAGGTTTTCAATTCATTGGCCGTTACCATACAGGTGAAATACAGGAAAATGTGCCAGGCATTACTGCAAAAAAGGGCAGTGTAAACCCAGCATAAATGTTCTTAAAGGGGCTATATCATTGGGAAAAGTCATTTTAAACTAATCACATCCTTGCATAGCCTTTAGAAATGCTATTCCACACCTACCTTTAGTATGTAAATTGCATCAGTGGTTTTTTAATAAGTCCGTTTTTATTCATATGGAAATAAAAGCCTCCCATCGATTTCAATGGTTCTGCTAGCTTTTTTTTTTTCCACTAGTGGAACCTGAAGATTATATGTCTCAATAGGTTGTCAATAGCCTCATCCACCTTCATGTAACTTTGCGAAAAACACAAATTATTTTTTGAAAAAAAAAATGCACTAAAACACATATTTGCACCTAAAAATCATATTCAATCTCACAATCACAAACAAAATACACTTAAAATAATAGCTCAAGATGTAGACTATATATATATATATATATATATATATATATATATATATATATATATACTATTTGTACCGCAAACTTTAACTACAACAAGAGCTTGGACTCTCAAAAGCACAAATACACAAGACAAGCAAGATTTTGCTGTTATTCATTAATATGTTAAAAATCTATACTGCACCTAGCAAACTGACTGTGACACAAAAATCTAACTTTTTAAAGATTGCACAGCATACTGTATATAAAAACAAAACTTAATATGTCATATATACAACCACCTTCATGCAACTTTGCAGCAAACAGAGATTACAAGCAAAAACTGCACAAAAATTCAAATTTGCCACTAAAGTTTATGCACAGTCCCTTTCTGCATACAAAATGTACTTTACAAAAAGTACAGTGACAGTGTCAATACACTTCCTGGTTATGCTCAGAGGGGTATTACAAAAGAATACCCCTCTAGTAAGGCTCAGAGGGGTATTACATTTTCCATCTATGTGACAATCAGAGACAAAAGTATAGTATGCCCTCTGATTGATAGGAGAGAGGTAACATAGACAGAAGTCCCCCCCCCCCTCCACCCTGGATCACATACAGGTTATGCACAGATAATGACACTTCTTAAGATTCTACCTGAGGCAGGAAGGGGGGGGGGCTACACGTTATCTCAGGACTGGTTGGGGCTATGAAGATGATTTTGGATTAATTTTAAAGATAAGAATATCATCTTTAAATAATACCAAGATCTTATTGATAGCCTTTACAGATTCTGAGTGAATTGCTGTTAAAAATGTTATCAGGAATTGAAATCTGGGAGCCTAATGCTTAATAGAGTTTTCAACAGTGAATTGCTCCAGAGCTGTAAGAGTTATCTTGAAGATCTTGGTATCACTTTAAAGAAACTCCAATCATCTTCATAGCCCCAACCAGTCCTGAGATATCGGCATTTGTAGTAAGGACATATTAGATACATCCTCGGCTACAGAAATGCAACCCAGGGAGGACATACAGATACATTGTTTCCAGGGAAAGGGTTAAACTTTGGAGCCAAAAATAGGAATAGACCAAAATGTAGCATATATATTTGAATTATATTTACACAAATCCAGTAAGCAGCAACTCTTTCTCGACTATTAACCTTCTAAAACCTCGGTCAAATATGACAAGTTGCCATTTTAGAGTGGATCACTACCCCCTGGAACAAGATCTGGGGGTGGAGATCCATTACCATTTTCTCTAATTCTGCCTTATTCTGAGTTGTTTTTTCCCCCCAACTTCCCAGTACATTGTACAGATTGTACAATATTAAATGGTACCTACAAAAATTGAAAGGGTTGTCCTCTTTCAGACCAATATTGATAGAAAATTGTTATTATTTTTATGATAAAAAGTTGTACAATAAATTAATATCACATGACCCTTATCTTCCCAGGTGGGACCAGCAGCATTGACTGCTCTCTATCCCTAGTAAAGATTTTTGTATTTTTTTGTGAGTGTTTTTCAGGTTTTTGTTATGTTATTGTCAGGGTCTGGGGTTGCTAGGTGGGGTGGCATAGACACAAAAGTCCAGCTTCTTTTAGTCCAAAACAAAGGTAGAGTTTACTTACACTCAAAAAGGTAGTGCAGCAACAAAAGGAAACAATACAAAAATAAATACCTGCCCGGCTAGGCTCTAACTAAACATGGAATAGGTTACCTCACCTAGAATAACAGAAATCAAAAGCCAGTAGAATCATTCAGGACACAGCTCCAAAAATATGACCTCTCTGTCAGCTCTCCATCCAAACTGCCAAAGTGTTGCTGCTGGAGCTGGCTTCTTAAGCCTCCTTGACGAGGAGACTCTCTGCAGCTGAGTCGTTGCCGGAACATCCCCAAAGTGTGGACTGGAGGAGGGGGATGACAGGTCCCACTACCAATCCTACCTGTCATTCCTAAAAATCCAGCCGAATACTGAGCATTTACCAAAATGCTCAGCAGACGAAAGTTGTCTGCTGAGAACAAACATTCCTGGAGTTTTCTCATCTCACCCACCTGAGTAGTCTGGGTGAGATGTACACCCCCTCCATTACCTGACCAGCTATTGGCTTACATTATGTATGATCACATAGTTGCATTTATGTACTTGCAGCTTACTATCATTTGTTAGTACCAGCATGTAGGGCAACCTAGAACATACCCACTGTGAACCAAAGGCACCTGCCACCCTTCCTGTTGCATTCAGCTATGCCCTCCTCTCTTCTGTTTCTATTATTTTTGGGTGTATTAATTTAGGTAGGTATTGGTTATGAGCTTTGTTGGGTACTGGATGAGCACCCATAGGAAAAAGTATAGAAAACTCGGTTTCCTGTAGTCTGACAGTTAAGTCTTTATGTTTTTCTACTGGTTTGTACAAAATATTTGATTTATCATACAACCTTTCAATGAAATTGGGTTAAATATGAGATATTTATTTTAGAGTTATATAAAAAAAACACAATATAATATCTGATACAAGTTCATTCCTGGGTTTGAGGAGACTGTGCAAAAGACATGTATATATATTGATCTAAAATGGTGGATGTCACATGAGCATATTCAGTTTTATTATCAATTCACATTCAGGTAATCAAATGTAAGGCAGCCGTGTGCTGGGGCCCTAAACAACCATTCAGCATTGAAGAGATTGAGGTTGCTCCACCAAAGGCTCATGAAGTTCGCATAAAGGTGAGGTTTATACTTGCAAACAATTTTATTCCAATATTTAGAACAAATACTCCAAATCTACCTGGGGTGTGCCATGGTTCTTACAAGAGAAGTGCGAATCTCTGAAGATTTCTTTTTGGGTTTGAGTCATTCGGTCCAAAGATTAGTTTTGGTTGAACTTGTTCGTTATGAACCAGAAGTGCTGTTATTGTACCCTGGGGTCTTCAGAATCCCTTCTCTCACCTCCCCTGGGAATGACATTGGCTTATGCTATGTGACTGATGAGGGTCAATCGCAGGCCTCAGAGATCATCCTGGAAGAAGTGATGTCACCCAGAAGACCCCCCAAGGAGCTCCAAATGTTGAATCCTACCCTAGAATTGGCTCAAAAAAATGTAGCAACATTTGTAAAAAAACACCCCCCCCCCCCCACAGCTTTAAGGGGATATTCCCATTTGATTATTATTATTATTGTTTATTTACATAGCACCATTAATTCCATCGGATCCATCTCATTCCAGCGGATGAGAGTAGAGCGGAGTAGGAGGTCATTGTAGGATCTGAGGTTACGTGTAGGCCAGTAGCGGGAGATTAGTTCAGAGATATATGGAGGGGACAGGTTGTGGATCACTTTGAACGTTAACGTTAATAGCTTGAACTCAATTCGCTGGGCTATAGGTAGCCAGTGGAGGGACTGGCAGAGGGGAGCAGCCGTTGAAGATCGGGGGGGTGAGGTGAATTAAGCGAGCAGCGCAGTTTAAGGTGGACTGGAGGGGGGGGGGCGAGGGTGTTTGCTGGGAGTAGGGTGTTGCAGTAGTCTAAGCGGGAGATTATGAGGGCATGGGCGAGCATCTTGGTAAACTCATGGCATATTACTAGGATATTTCATCAAGTTATCAATGTTGAGGTCTAGCTTCTTAAATCCCATGGATTCCAGATTTTCACTGCACACTGGTGGCCCCAGTCCCCAGCTGTGAAGGAGAGCTGCAGCAAAGCTCAATTTAAGTGTTGTACAGTAAAGTCTGGGTGGGGAAAACTTGAGTTTTCATGAAGCACTGCATATTTCCAAAGAGTCCATTATACAACAATTCCCTCTGATAAATAAATGAAAGTTCTTATAAAACACCTTTGTGGAGAATGAACTGGCCTTTCTGTTGTACATGTAACCACAAGATACACTGTGTCATATTTTAGCTGGATTCCTGTCAGAATTTTCAAGAATATAATCTTAAATATTATGTATTCCTGCAGATTGTGGCGACTGGAGTTTGCCGATCAGATGATCATGTTATAAGTGGATCATTAGATGTAAAATTCCCTATAATACTGGGGCATGAAGCTGCTGGCGTTGTAGAAAGTGTTGGTGAAGGAGTGACAAATCTACAACCTGGTAAGGGTAGAGGGCTGTAAATATAAAAGAAAAAGTAGAAGCTGATATTAACATTGATCATCAAAGGCAGCTTTGAAAAACTAGAGAGGATTGCTATAGATGCAAAAAATTAAAGGCTATGAACAACTTTGTGACATTATTTCATTCCTCCAAGTTAACTGAAATAAAGAAGAAGCAAATTAACAAATAGTTTTCATTAAAAAAAATAAAAAATTCCTTCCATTTTGTGTATACAAATCCTATGTATATCTGTTTACATGGATACCAGCTTCAAACAGACCCTGTGTAGTCTGATCCTATCTATCTCTACAGTCAGAAACGCCTTCCCTATTATGGCTCGGCGTTTATACATTTTAGACAGAATTGGCTGTCATTCAATGAGTAGGACTTCCCACTAGAGTCGACTCATAAGCCGAGAATAAATAAGTCCATATATTACACATAATAATACAGATTTCCAAAAACTATGTATTTGTCTGGTTCATGTAAAAGATGACAATTCCCCCTTCAAAATATTAAAAAAGATCATCTACTGGAGTATACACACAAACTGAGTTTTTTATATGAAACTGTAATGTAATGATATTTTTACTTATATTCCTTTTCTTATAGGGGACAAAGTAATCCCATTGTTTGTTCCTCAGTGTGGAAAGTGCAGATGTTGTATAACTCCAGAGAGTAACCTTTGTTACAAGAATGAGTAAGTATTTCATTTAATACAGGGTTCTTGAAAGGGGATTTATTATAAGCTAATACACATAAATGGCTAACTTAAGGGCTCGTTCACACCGGGCAAGAGGAGGCGGATTTTGGTGCTGAATCCTCCTCAAAATCCGCCCCCTCACAATAGAGGTCTATGCAGACTGCTAGCGTTCCTTTTTCTGCTAGCGGAAAAAAGAAGCGAGCTGCCCTTTTTTCAGGCGGATTCCGCAGCACTCTCCGGACTAGGCCCATTCATTTGGGCCTACTCCGGAGTAGGAAGACGCGACTGTGGGAAGCTGCGACAGTCGTGGCAGGCGCATTTTGGTCCTATTCTGATGCGGCTTCCCGCGTCAAAATCAGGACCAAAATATATGGTCCCGTACCCCGTCTGAACGGAGCCTTAGGGACAGGACACAGGGAAAAACACACACAGGTCATACATTACGTCCTTTGTTATACCTTCATGTAAAGGTAAAACAAACTTGCAGGACAGGCCAAAGTAGGCCTTGGTTCCCTCTACATCTTTGAGAATACCTCGGGGGTAAGGACATTCAACTGTTCCAGATTCTTTCCTAAAAGATAATGTTATTTCTGTCTCCAACACTGCATGAGTCTATAAAATGTTGGGCTTCTGCTATAATAGAGGCAGTTGCGCTATTAGTAGCAGATTATGCTACTTGGATTTTTGTAACAAAAAAACCTCAAAACAAAACATGCATTAATCTAGAGAGCTACCTTCCAAAACATGGTCCTAGACTCCTAGAGCCAAGTTCACTCTTACAGCAAGGAGCAGATATTGTATATTCCTTATTCAGCATTCTTAACAGGGGATGCATGGTCTAATAAGTCCCTGTAGCATCTCTTCCTAATGAGACTTAGTACCCCTTCTAGACCTCCAACACAGCCAGCCAGTCAGTAACCCTGGAGGACCCTGGGTCTTCCTTTTTAGTGGTGGGGGGTTCCTAATTTGGCTCTGGTTCAGACAACCAATTAACTGTCACTTTTATTTGTTTTATGTTCACATTACATACAGTAATAATAAAATACACAATAGCCTATAGTTATAGGTTATTTTATTAGGTTAATCTATAGGTCAAACCGTCTTATTTTCTAGGCAGTATGTATACAACCAGTAGATCTGGCTCTACTCCTATTCAGTGGACCTGTCAAATATCTACATCATAATTGCCTTCAGGGGGTAGATTTTTCAGTTTTACATTTTTTTTAAATGACTTGTTTCATGGCTGGTTTCAAGTCTATCTATAAATTTTCTAACTCTCTAAGGCAAACACAGCCAAAGTTATGTGAAAATTAAAGTGACTTGTATGTCTATGGAAAATGAAATGTAAGCTTTAAATACAAACTCCAAGTTTACGAATGCACTGCGCTGCCACTCGCTTTTACACAAAAAACGTATTTCTCCTACTCCTAAACTCTATGGCAAGCTTTGCAGCACTCAGTGCTCTGTATCATGCAGTTAGATAAATATCACATCCATCCCTACATCCACCATTACTGAAATGCCTTGTGTTCTAGCCCACCCAACCTTATATAGTGTATGTGACATCAGCACTGTAAGGTGTACACCTACCGCTGACTATCGCCTTGGAGGCTGAAAGGTGGCACCAGAGCATCACATTCATTTACAAGACACATGCCTCCTGTATTTTTACTGTGCAATACATGTGGCGCCAGCCATTTTAGTTTGTCCAACACGGATTCTATTTGTTCGGTTTTTGTTAACAACTAAATTTGTAATATTCAGGTCAAACTCAACTTTTGATGAATTGGTTTACCCTTCTCTAGTTATATTCAGTATTTATGGATGAACTGAATCACAAGTGTGAGGTTAGCTTTAGCTCCGCCATGAGTATTTGCTTGACACGTCTCTTCAGATTTCTGCCAAACCAACACATCCTTCCTCTGCCTGTTTCAATAAATAAGTTCCTCTGTGATTAGATGTCAGTAAGCTACAAGTACGCCGAGTCCTTACTGCTTTGTGTCTGAAAATCTTCATCTGAAAACATTGTATTTTAGAACCCAAAATACTTCTATAATAATGAGCACCTTGCACAGTCATACGCTACACTTGGTCACTTCTTCTTTGTGTTGGGCAAGATGCGTATATAGAACTCATATATGCATCTATATGTAATAGTGAAAACACAATAGAAAAAATAGTAAAAATTTCCAGTCAATTATTTCCTTCCATTATTTTCACAGCATTGGAAAATATAGTGGCATGCTTTTGGACAAAACTACTAGATTTACTTGCAAGGGGAAACCGGTTTCTCACTTTGTTGGTACCAGCACATTTACTGAGTACACAGTGGTTGATGACATTGCTGTGGCTAAGATACACAAGGATGCTCCGCTGGATAAAGTCTGTCTCATTGGCTGTGGATTCTCTACTGGATATGGTTCGGCTGTGAATACTGCTAAGGTAAATACTAGATTTATTTCTATATGTGTATGATTAATTTATTCAAAAAGACTTGCTTATTTTTTGTCGAAAGGGGCTCTATTAAGTAATCCCTACATCTATCTCTGCTAAACACAGCTTTCTCAAAGACTAACTCACTTGATATAGGGATCTGCTTTAAATATACACATCACATCTGTACATAAGTGCTGCTTGTAGTACTTTCCTCTCTGCATGATTCCTGTGGACACCACATGGAAAACACATGGACCCCATTATAGTCTATGGAGTCTATGTGCTTTCATTGCTCACCGCTTGTCAATGTGTTCAGTATTCCGTTTGGGGGGGTCCCCAAGCAGACTCCCCGAACGGAATACCTAACGTAGATGTGAACCGGGCCTAAGATCTTATTTACCAATATTTGTACAGTTCATGAAATGGTGTTCAGCAAAAGTTGAAACTAAAGCAAAAATGTATCATCATTTACACATTAACAATAACTAAAGCAGTGGTTACAAATGTTTTACTTACTACAGGTTAAACCCGGCTCTACCTGCGCAGTATTTGGTCTTGGGGGAGTTGGATTGTCAGTGATTATTGGATGTAAAGTAGCTGGCGCTTCCAGGATTATTGCAATTGATTTAAACAGCGACAAATTTGCAAAAGCCAAAGAGTTTGGTGCTACAGAATGTATCAACCCCAAAGATTATGACCGTCCTATCCATGAAGTGCTGGCAGAGATGACTGATGACGGAGTGGACTATGCCTTTGAGGTCATTGGAAACACTGGAGTCATGGTACATTGATAAATTATTTGCATAGTACTAATTATATTAATCTTATGAAATGTATTAGGAATTTTCCAGGAATTGGGCAAAAGATAAATATGTCGGTGTACTAGCAGTAATTCATTTCTACATATAAGAAGTGGGGGCTCATGGTGCCCATGGGCATATACAGTCCTATGAAAAAGTTTGGGCACCCCTATTAATCTTAATCATTTTTAGTTCTAAATATTTTGGTATTTGCAACAGCCATTTCAGTTTGATATACCTAATAACTGATGGACACAGTAATATTTCAGGATTGAAATGAGGTTTATTGTACTAACAGAAAATGCGCAATATGCATTAAACCAAAATTTGACCGGTGCAAAAGTATGGGCACCTCAACAGAAAAGTGACATTAATATTTAGTACATCCTCCTTTTGCAAAGATAACAGCCTCTAGTCGCTTCCTGTAGCTTTTAATCAGTTCCTGGATCCTGGATAAAGGTATTTTGGACAAACAATTCAAGTTCAGTTAAGTTAGATGGTCGCCGAGCATGGACAGCCCGCTTCAAATCATCCCACAGATGTTCAATGATATTCAGGTCTGGGGACTGGGATGGCCATTCCAGAACATTGTAATTGTTCCTCTGCATGAATGCCTGAGGATTTGGAGCGGTGTTTTGGATCATTGTCTTGCTGAAATATCCATCCCCGGCGTAACTTCAACTTCGTCACTGATTCTTGAACATTATTCTGAAGAATCTGCTGATACTGAGTGGAATCCATGCGACTCTCAACTTTAACAAGATTCCCGATGCCGGCATTGGCCACACAGCCCCAAAGCATGATGGAACCTCCACCAAATTTTACAGTGGGTAGCATGTGTTTTTCTTGGAATGCTGTTTCTTTTTGGACGCCATGCATAACGCCTTTTTTTATAACCAAACAACTCAATTTTTGTTTCCAAAATGAAGCTGCCTTGTCCAAATGTGCTTTTTCATACCTCAGGCAACTCTATTTGTGGCGTACGTGCAGAAACGGCTTCTTTCTCATCACTCTCCCATACAGCTTCTATTTGTGCAAAGTGCGCTGTATAGTTGACCGATGCACAGTGACACCATCTGCAGCAAGATGATGCTGCAGCTCTTTGGAGGTGGTCTGTGGATTGTCCTTGACTGTTCTCACCATTCTTCTTCTCTGCCTTTCTGATATTTTTCTTGGCCTGCCACTTCTGGACTTAACAAGAACTGTCCCTGTGGTCTTCCATTTCCTTACTATGTTCCTCACAGTGGAAACTGACAGGTTAAATCTCTGAGACAACTTTTTGTATCCTTCCCCTGAACAACTATGTTGAACAATCTTTGTTTTCAGATCATTTGAGAGTTGTTTTGAGTAGCCCATGATGCCACTCTTCAGAGGAGATTCAAATAGGAGATCAACTTGCAATTGGCCACCTTAAATACCTTTTCTTATGATTGGATACATCTGGCTATGAAGTTCAAAGCTCACTGAGGTTACAAAACCAATTTTGTGCTTCAGTAAGTCAGTAAAAAGTAGTTAGGGGAATTCAAATCAATAAAATGATAAGGGTGCCCATACTTTTGCACCGGTCAAATTTTGGTTTAATGCATATTGCACATTTTCTGTTAGTACAATAAACCTCATTTCAATCCTGAAGTATTACTGTGTCCATCAGTTATTAGATATATCAAACTGAAATGGCTGTTGCAAACACCAAAATATTTAGAACAAAAAATGATTAAGATTAATAGGGGTGCCCAAACTTTTTCATAGGACTGTAATTGTAAAAAACAAAACATAAGCTCAATTCTCAGATGCTCCACAATCAACTGCAAAAACTGCAAGCACAGACCCCAAAAATAGCAAGCTCCACTTCTGACTCCAACAATGTCTCTCCCCTGACTTCAGCCCCTTCTGAAGCAGGAAACCCTTCCTAATGCTGAGTTCACACAGAGTTTTTTGGACTAGATTTTGCCGCGGAATCTGCCTCAGAATCCCCTCCAACAAGCACCTCCCATTGACTTCAACGGGAGCCGTTCACTTCTTTTTTTCCGTGAGCATTTTTTTCCCGCTTGCAGAAAAATTAAGCGAGCTGCCCTATCTTGCTGCGGGTTCTGCGGCTGAATCAGCTGTGGACATCCGTGGCGCGACACTCCCTCCTGACGACGTCCATTCATTTGGGCCTAATCCAGAGTGGAATACCGCGACTGTATGCAAGTGGTGTTTTTTGGAGCGGATTCTGAGGTGGATTCCCGCCTTAAAATCCGCTCCAAAAAACTCAGTGTGAACTCATCTTAAGGCTGAGGCCCCACGGTACGGGAACACAGCTTTTTTTGCTGCGTTTTTTTCAGCCAAGGTCAAGAATGGCAACAAAAGGAATCGAAAATATAAAAGAATTTCTTATACTTCTATCATTTGTGCAATCCACTCATGGCTTTGGCTCAAAAAACCTCCGCAAAATCTGCAACAAAGAAAAGCTGTGTTTCTGCAACATAGGGCCTTAATCTTAGGATGGATTTTAAACAGACAGTAGAATTAGTGGCCATTTTCTTTTTTACAGTCATACCACTATAGGAAAAATGAGTTCATGCATAAGGTTTTGTAGGCATCTATCAGGGCTAATACACTGACATGATTTTTTTTTTTAATTGCTACATTTCTGGAGTATCTCTTCAAGTATTATAAATTGTATTATTTATTATAAACTGAATTTTTGTGTTTTTCCACCAGACTTCTGCTCTATTATCCAGTCACTTTGGCTGCGGAAAAACTGTGATTGTAGGTTTAGCTCCTTCATCTTCTACCATTACATTTGATCCATTGGCAATTCTAACCGGGCGAGTTCTGACTGGAGCTATTTTTGGGGGTAATGTATATGGAAATTCCCTTACCATAGCTTATGTTATAATACATTACAACTCAGGTGTAAAGGCTGCGCCATTGATAAAGATCTTTATTTTATATAAAGTGGATCTTGAATCTGTGGTGGCAGAACGTGGAACAACTTTTTGACTGACAATTCATTGAAGCAGTCACATACTAAGTCCTTTCTATTAATGGCTAATGCATCTGTTGGGTGGCAAAACTGACTTTCCAAGTACTGGCTATGAATGGCCCTGAAAAAAAAATAAAAAATTAAGTATTGAAAACATTAGACCCAGCAATCCACAAATATCTACCTTCAGCTTGTATGACAGCAAAGGAGTCTGTGCAGTAGCATAACAATATATGGTACAGCAAAGCTTGTGATAAGTCTGGAAGTGGTTCTGGCAATTGTAGGCAGAAACCTAAAACAGTGATGTGACCGTGATCAGCAGCCACACACAATAGCACAAATCCAGTAGTAAAGCTGCACAGGACAAGGCAAAATAGCGTAAAATAACTAATAGCATTTTGAGAATTTTTCCTCAAATCATGGGTTCCTCCCTTTAATCCTTATAATCTTTCTCATATTCAGAACAACTCACATGGACATGTAATATATTCAATAATATACTTTAATAACAATCTTGTTTTTGGGGCAGGTTGGAAGAGTAAAGATGATGTACCAAAACTTGTGTGTGACTATATGAATAACAAATTTAAGTTTGATGGACTGATAACCCATAGACTACCATTTGAGAAGATCAATGAGGGGTTTGACCTCCTGCGCAAAGGAGAAAGGTATGCTTTATGCATTAAAACTATACTAGCAATGAAATCCCTTGTACCAAAAATCCCTGCCCCCTAATATGTTATCATATCACCTCGGAAAGTCAGCATGCAAATTAGCTGAGATAAGTCACCCTGGCCTGTTAGAGGAGATGAGTCACACTGGGAGGCTGAAAGGGGGCATCACTTTATATGGCAATATGTTGGGTTCTGTACCATGGTCCCAATGATTTACGATGAAATTGCCCGTTTTAAAATCCCATCATGCTTGCAGTTCTATGCGCTACAGAATTGGAGCTATCAGTTGTTAAAGACCCGGTGATGGGGCACATCCTAACCAGAAATTATTGGGAGTTAGCCACCACAATGTTAGTGCAGGTATAAGACTTATGAAACTTGAGGTTGCATTGAAACAAGGTAACCTGTAACTTTACTTGAGGCGGCAATGCAGTAAAACAGCTTCCAAGAATGGAGCTACAGTTCTTGTAGTCACCACTATGAGTCGAGAATGAGCTTGTCCTCCACTTTTATTATTTGCCACTTTTTTTTTCTCTTATTGTTCTCAAACGTACAGCCCCAACAGGGTATCCACTGTATGCCGTGTCCTTTCCATGACTTGGGCAGGGTCGTTGCACTGACACTTATGTCCAACTTATACTCCGAACCCAAGTCTGGCACTCTCTTTAACTATATCAACTAGGTATACAGTCTCGCTCCTTCTGACTAGGGCTGACTGGACTGTCTCGACACCAGGCAGGGACCTTGTTCAGCCCACTACTTATCCCTCCCTGCTCAACCTCTCTTTCAAAGCTCTTGTCCTCTCCTTCTCTGCTCTAGAACCCTGTACTAGGAACTTGACAAAACTGTGCCACCACTCACAATACAGAAATATCAAGCTAGGAGAGCCATTCACAGGGTGATTTGCAAGTGGAAGATTGCTGCAAAAGTAGGAGGGGCCTTTTCAAGAGGCTTGGCCTTTAAAAAAAAGTGAATAGATACATATATTCAGACCCCATATAATAGTATTAGATCCCAGATTGTTGCTAGTTAAATAAAATAATTGTGCCATTTTTATTTACATCATTTAGTGATAATGTTAAATATTGTGCTAATTTTATTGTGGGGTCCATAATGGTAAGGGTATGCTCACGTGGTAAAATTTGACAATTTCATCCCAAATCCGGGGAAGATTCCACCCAGAATCCATCTATAATGCAGTGGCTCCTATGCATACCGCTGAGTTCAATTCAAGTCCACACGGACCCTTACAGCAATAGCAAATATGTCTGTTACTTGCTTTGTTTTGAGAACATTATTTCATAAAGTGTATTAGTAAAATGAATTTATTGTAGTTTACTTTACTATTAAAGCTTTAGTAACTAGAGATGAGTGAGTACTGTTCGGATCAGCCGATCCGAACAGCACGCTCGCATAGAAATGAATGGACGTAGCCAGCACGTGGGGGGTTAAGCGGCCGGCCGCCGTCAAAGCGGAAGTACCAGGTGCATCCATTCATTTCTATGGAGCGTGCTGTTCGGATCGGGTGATCCGAACAGTACTTGCTCATCTCTATTAGTAACCTCAAATAGGGCTATCTGAGTCACAGCGGAACACTTAATAGGGTCTGTCAGGTACCATATGTGGCCAAAGTTGTAGTGATTCACTTATCGGTTGTTCAGGTCCTCTAACAGACCAGAACAACAGATAGGCCTACACTAGTGTGAACCTAGTGTAAAAAGAACATGGCGTTAAAACTGTATATCTTTCAAGTTTCTTAAATTTTCTCAAAACAATAATATGGAACGCTTTATGTAGTACTGTATTTCCTCAGAAAACTATGTATAATCCGTAGAGTGTGAATATTTCTTTGTAGATGGATTGTTTATTTTACATAATGTTATGCAGTGTGATATGTAAAAGGTGGAAAATAGACTTACTGTTGATAGGTTACGGTATATACTATAAAAGGCTATAACAATTGTATTTTCTTTTTAGTATCCGAACAGTGTTGTATCTTTAAAGAGCCTGATCCTGGAAGACATATAACAAAGAAATATCTAATGTCATCTGCCTGCAAGATGTAATATTCATTTATCATAAGAAAAGTTATTATATAATTGGAAGGTCTAAGGCCTGGTTCACATCTGAGTTCAGTATTCTGTTTGGGGAGTCAACACATTGACAAGTGGTGAGCTCATGAAAGCATACGGCCGCATATACTAAAATGGGGTCCATGTGCTTTCTGCGCGGTGTCATGGAACATGCAGAGAGAAAAGTAAAGTACTTCATGAACTACTTTCCTCTCCGCATGACTCGTGCAGAAAACACACAGACCCCATTATAGTCAGTGGCTTAACTACCGCCATAGCAGCAGAGGCAGCTGCCACAGGGCCTGGGACATTAGGGGCCCGGTGACAGCCGCTACCGCTGCGTTTTTTCATTTTTTCTTAATAGGTTGTGACCCTATTTACTTACCAATCCTAGCAGGGCCGGGATTGGTAAGTGACACCGCCCCACAAACACTATCATTATACTCGGGGGTCTTTTCAGACCCCCGAGTATAATGCTCGGAGGCCTGGAAGAGGTAAGAAATATAAAAAACACTGTTACTTACCTCTCCACGATCTGAGCAGGCTTCAGGCCTAGTCGTCTGACATCTCATGACCCCAGCCTGCATCCTGGGTCATATGACGTCTGACGTCATTGAAGATGGACTACAGCAGAGGCCGACAGCGTAGGTTTTTTAAAATGTTTTTCTCCCCCTGGGTCTGAAAAGACTCCAGAGTATAATAATTGTTTCTGGGTGTCCACAGTGGGGCATAATACTGTGTGCAGGGGCCACTATGGGGTACAATACTGTGTGCAGGGGCCACTATGGGAGATAATACTGTGTGGAGGGGCCACTTTGGGGGATAATAGTGTGTGCAGGGGCCACTAAGGGACATAATACTGTGTGCAGGGGCCACTATGGGGTATAATATTGTGTGCAGGGGCCACTATGGGGCATAATAGAGCACGCAGGAATGCATAGTAGGGGGTTGGTCGAGGTCTTCGGTGTCGGTCGGGGGGGGGGGCTATGTGAAAAGTTCGCCACGGGACCCCGCTATTCCTAGTTACGCCACTGATTATATTCTATGGGGTGCGTGTGCTTTCACTGCTCACCTCTTCTCAATGAGTTCGGTATTCTGTTTGTGGGTCCCCATGTGGATTCGCCGAACGGAATACCGAACACAGATGTGAACCGGGCCTAATGTTACAGAATATGGCTGATGTATACTGTATCTTCAATACATCTAATCTTATTTAGACACTTTAGGAAAACTGTTTATACATCTACACATAATCTCTCTATACAACAGTGGTTCCAAAGCTTTCTTAATGGCCAAACTCAGCATCGAAAGAAGATTGCTGGCCACATTTAACATGAACAGTGTACATATGACCGATTTTACTAAAGATGTGTTCACAATAACTGTTGCATTATATTGCTGGATATCCCACCAGGCATGCTGCAGCATCTTTCCAGGCCTTATTAGAAGTTGCACAGTTGACATATGGCTGAGGCCCCACGTTGCGGAAACACAGCTTTATTTGTTGCAGATTTTGCTGCATTTTTTTGAGCCAAAGTCAAGAATGGTTACAAAAAGAATAGGAAATGTATTGGAAATACTTGTGCTTCTTCTGCTCAATCTACTCCTGGCTCTGGCTCAAAAAAAAATGCAGCAAAATCTGTAACCAAAAATAGGCTGTGTTTCTGCAACGTGGGGCCTCAGCCTAATGAAGGAGACACTCAGGCAAGATGGCAGCCCCTATAATCATGTATGGAAACTAAAAAAAAACAGATTGGAATACAGTAACATGCAAGATAAAGGTTGGAACCCCTGCTTAAGAGAGAGCTAGAGTCTTATATTTCTCTCAGCTTCAGAGTGTAGGTCATCGATACGTGGCACCAGCACCTTTGCATTGCACCAAGTGAAAGTGCCAGAAAGTACATGAAGATCTGGCAGTGTCACGTGCTGCAGCCGTCGTTGCTAGGAAAAACATTAGTTTTGGTGATGATTACATTGTAATATCTCCCTACATTGTGTGTTTCTATGTTTGAATAAGGGTGTGAAAAAGGGTAAATGATTTTAATTTTAAAGCAACTCATAAAAATGTTTTGTAATAAATATTACTTACATTTGTCCAATGAAAATTCCTGTGTTTCTTTGTTTGTTGTATCCATGGTGAAACCAGAATGAATATTTATTTCCATCTATCCATAGGATCTTCCATAAATGTCTGATTAATGTTGGTTCTACCTTTGGGATCTGCACCTATCCTTAGAATGGAGGCTCCTTGATCTTGTCCAGGTAGCCACTGGTAGAGGTGGCTGAGATTGCAGAAATAGCTAAGCTCGCTGCTCTATGCTTTCCTTAAGGCTGGGGTCCCACGGGACATAAATGCCGCGATTTGCACGCAGCGGAGATGCGTTTTACAGTGCAAGCAAAGGGGATGGGATTCATGCGAATCCCATGCCCACTTTGTGGAAAAAAACGCAGTGCGGACACGCTGCAATTTGCAAAGCCGTTGCAAATTCCCATAGATATAATTGTAACAGAAAGCCCACGGAGGAAAACTCAGCGAAATTTCTGTTGAAAGCGCTGCGGAAAGAACCTCAGTGCGTTCACGCAGTGGTTCTTTTCGCAGTGCTTTAGTGCTGTGATTGCAGCCCGTGGGGCCTTAGCCTAACTCTGAAAGAGGTGAAAGGGAGCTAGGTTCCCTATCTTCCAATAACTTTCATGAAACATATACCTGCCAGACTACTGCAGCCTACTGCAACCATTGGTGTAACGATTGAGAGAGTGTAACCGCAACTAAGTATGGGCCCACGGCCAGATGGAAATGGCCCGGGCGCTGGACCACAGTGGTTGGGGGAAGCCTTGTTCCCCGACCGCTATACATATTGTTAATGCAAAGGGGCCTGACTGGGCCCTTATCCATTAAATGCCATCCCAGGGGAGGTGTATAAAAAAAATAAAAAAACTTACCTGTCCTTGGCTGAGCATCCCCTCCAGGGCTTTTCCCGCGGTAGATGCTAAATCCTAGTGGGCTAAAGGACCTTTGATGGTGCCATGACCATGTGATCAGACTCTTGTGTGGGTGGAACTATTCTGGATTGTAGAGGACAGTGTGGAAGCTGCTGAGAATGAGACTGATGGAAGGTAAGGAGGAGAAAAGAGAACATGTGTGAGCAAGAGGGGGACATGGGGGTGCAGGCTGTGTGTGAGCAAGGGGAGGGAATGGGGGTGCAGGCTTTGTGTGAGCAAGGGGAGGGAATAGGGGTGCAGGCTGTGTGTGAGTAAGAGGACGTATATGGGGGTGTAGGCTGTGTGTGAGCAAGAGGGGGGAATGATGGGTTCAGGCAATGGTGGGGGATTGGCACTGTTAGCACAAAATACTGTGTGGGGGCCGCTGTTAGTATTATATGCTCTACAGTGGCTCGCACGCAGCATTATATGCTGTGTGGGGACCACAGTGGAGCACATAATACTGTTTGGGGGCCACTGTGGGGCATGTAATACTGTTTGTGGGCCACTATTGAGCACGTAATACTGCGTGGGGTCCTCTGTGGAGCATGAAATCTGTCACAGTATTGTTTACATGCTGAGCACTGTGCTGCTCACTCACCGTATTCTTGAGAACTACAGTTGTGGGTACTAAAGCTGTACCCCTTTCAAGTAGCTGAGATATCGCTTCAGCGCCCATAACCACCACTATCAAGAATTTGCTCTAGGAAAGGGGTAGGGGGCCCTAGATAAAAGTTTGCACCCATGCCCACAAGACTTTAGTTATGCCACTGACTGTAGCTAACGACTGTCCTCAGTGGTATACACCAAATGGCCACAGGCCAGTAATTGCCTGCAATGATGATGTGAGTATATGGCTATATTACGGCTTCAAACAAATAAATAGAAAGCTGCAAGCAGGACAGGAGTAAAGGGGTACAGAAGGGGGAACGATCAGGATAGTAATCCTTTTTATTTTATTTTTTAACATTTACCAGCACCACCACCGTTCCTTAGTTTTGTCTCTTAAATGCAGAGTTGGGAAATGTAATAGCAGCAGGTCTACTTACATTGAATTCTTCTAAAGCAGGGGTCTCAGCCTAACAGGCCGCATGCGGATCGAGTGTTTGTCATCTGTGGCATGAGGCTTTCTCCCTGGTTCTATCAATTCAGTTATGAATAACAGAACCCTCATCCCAGCTTTCCTACTTTGTAGATGAAAGGCAAGCTTCAGGGTAGATACCTGCCTCATTGCATCCCTCTTGGTACACTGCTGGGATGTAGGTGCACCTGTTGCAGGATCAGAGAGTGTGCCTGGTAGCAGTGAGGTAAGTACTGATTGGGGGCCCCTGATGGGGTTGTTTAATCACACAAAGATCAGGCCCATCAACTTCAAATGTGCGGCTCATGTTCCCAACCAAGTTTGAGAGCCCAGTGTCAAAACAAGGCTTGTCCAAGAAGCTCAAAAACTAACACTGACTTTAGCCGACAGAGGTTTTGTAACTGGACATCCACATCACGGCTACGTTGATTATTTATTGGTTCCTTTATAATTTATGAATCACATCCAAACATTGGACTTTGAGGGCAGGACCATCAGGCCAGCTACACTTTTCATCTTTTTTTTTTTTTTTGGCATAAATGATGCCTAAAATCTATTCTAGCTGTAAACTGGCTTAGATTTCTGTGCAAACACACGGAGTTTTGGGGACTTCCTGAATGGAATACCAAATGCATTGATAAGCGGTGAGCTTATGTGAGCTTTTGGAAGCACATTATAGTCTATGGGGTCCATATGCTTTCATAAGCTCACCGCTTGTTTTCCGCGCAGTCTCCGCACGAGTATTTTAAATACCCCCTCCCTTGTATTAATAATGCCCCTAAAAGCCCTTATATAAATACTGCATATCATTAATAAAAGGGGGGGGGGTTATATAGGGGCTATTAGGGGCATTATTAATATAAGGGGGGTATTATTATAAGGGGAACTATTTAAAGAGGACCTTTCATGAGTTGGGGCAAATGCGGTGTTATATACTGCTGGAAAGCCGACAGTGCACTTAATTCAGCGCACTGTCGGCTTTCACGATCTGTGCCCTGGGTGAAGAACTATCAGTGCTGGTACCGAAGCTCTTCACCGTCAGAAGGGGCGTTTGTGACAGTCAGTCAGGAACGCCCTTCTTCACAGCAGCGTCTATAGCGTTGTACTGTGAGAGCGGGGAGGAACGCCCCCTCCCCTACTGATAGTACTTGTCCATAGACGAGTACTAGGGGGACGTTCCTCCCTGCTCTCACAATACCTCAGGCAGCAGAAAGGCTAGGTTCACCACTGCCCAGGACTACAGCGCTGCAAGGCTACAGTGCTAACCACTGAGCCACCGTGTTGCCCCATAGTCCAAGCTTTTATCCATAATTGCAGATAAAATGTATGGTCATGAACATTATAGTTTAGCAACTCAATGTGCCTTATATTAATAGCAATTAACCCCATCATGTTCCTCACATTAACCACTGGGTGTTTCTCATAAGAGTTACTGATACGTGAAAGACATGGAGGTAAAAATAAAGCATCTTCATCACTGAGGTCCTTTATTAGTACCGCCCTATGTATGTCTCACATATTAGTAACTCTAAGGGTCCATTCACACAAAGGAAAATGGTGACTAATTTGGTGTGGAATTTCAGCGCTGGAAAAAAAAGACTCCCATTGAGTTCAATGGGTTCCTTTTTCAGCTAGTAGAAAAAGGATCCCATTGAAGTCAATGGGAGGCTTTTCAAATCGCATCTCCAAGGCTCATCTGGAGACAGCCCAAAGAAAAGGGAGTTTTCAGTCAGGCGTTTGGACTCTGCAGGGAGGAGCAGTGGAGCCCTGTGACAGGAGTTGTTTACTCGGCACCTTATCTAATGGTAACCAGATCCCTGTCAGGACTACCCTGCACTACAGTCCCCAATATGTACAGCTGGGAGGGCACAGACCAACTGTATTGGATCCTTAAAATACCCCCTCTCTCCAGCACCTGCACCTTGAAGGCTCTGAAGAGGCTAAGGAACCGGCCATAGACTGCAGGGTTGTTTTTATTTTTAAAATAGGTGACGCTTTACAATGTAAGAGTATATGAGCGTATGTAATGCACTGGAGAGCACATAGGCGGGGCCTGACCTTCTGCCTGTCTGATGAGAAATACACCAGCCCACCCTGCCCTTTTTATATGGTGTTCTTGGTATTTTTTGTTTTGCATTGTCTTTCTTTCTTTGCAAATGTCACGGCATGGTGGGAGACCATGCCCAAATAAATTGTGGTTAGGGAAAGAGGGCCTACTTGCCAGCTGTTTCACAGCGGGGCATTCGGGTAAGAAGGTGTTTGAATTAGTAGTATCAAATATAACACTGACACTGATATTGTGGGGTTGGCCACAGCTTTATTAAATAAATTATAACATATAAGAAGAACCTTGTTACTCCATAACGACCTATATAATGTGTCACCAGATGCCAGCCACCACGTCCACAGTGGGCATGGATTCAATTACAGGTGAAAGAGGACAAGGTCCTTCCATATGCCGCAGTGACACCTGAGAACAGAAATAAAAAAATAAAGTAATAAAAAAAGGACAACCACAACAATAGTGCAAATAAAACAGGTGAAGATGTGAGGGAGAAGGTGATTCCACGATGCTGGTGGGGATCTGAGAGGGCCCTTCCACCACACCAGCACAGAGTAGAGTGGTCCCCTCTCAAACTAGAAGCACCCCGGGGGAGACTACTATCACCACCATTAGCGGTGTCCGGCCTAGGAGTGGAGCTGGGGAGCGTGGCTCAGTGTGCTTGGCCTAGCTGGTGACATGTCATCCACCACTACTACTCCCATCCTCTGGTTCCCTCCCTCTGGATTGCAGCAGTCACACTTGCAGTTTTTAGATTGCATTGGTCAACACAAAATAATTTTCAGGAAAGGTAATATGTCTGTTTTATGGAGTTTGATGTCCTGATTCCAAAAATAAGCTCTATCACATAAAGTTTCTGAAGCATTTTTGTTATTATGTTATTTCTGCATTTTCAATGTATGTCTAATGTCAAACACTTTTAATTTCTGGTCATATTTTGGTTTCTGTGTCGCACGTGAAATTATTTTGGTTCAATAAAATCAGTTTTGTAAGGTCAAGTATTTTTTCTGATATGTACTTTACTGTTTTCTTAATGTCACCAGTATATTTCCTATACCTTATAATAATGATGCTCCTCTGTGGAAACTATACAGAAAAACTACTGTATATACATTTTTGAAATCAGGTCAAAAAGATGATTCAGAAAAGTACAAAGTAACCTGCAATCATTACAAAAATATATTTTCTTGTAGACAAGTGTTATCAAACAAATTTTAATATCAGTCAAAGATAACCCGAATATAAACAAAATGCAGTTTTTCATTTTTTTAAATTTCAACCTGGTCCTATGTGAAATAGCAATCGCACATAAACCTAATTGGTTGTGATACCTTGGTCGGCAACAACTGCAATCCATCTTTTGTGATAACTGGCAATGAATTTTTCACATCTGTTGGAGGAATTTTGGCCCACTCTTGTTTGCAGAATTGTTTTAATGTAGCCACATTGCCAGGTTTTCAAATATGAATGGCCTGTTTAAGGTCATACCACAGCATCTCAATTGGGTTTAAGTCCTGACTTTGACTAGGCCACTCCAAAAATCTTTAATTTTGTTTTTCTCAGCCATTTGGAGGTGGACTTGCTGGTGTGCTTCAGATCATTGACCTTCTGCAGAACTCAAGTATGCTTGAGCTTAAGTTCAATGATGGTAATTGTGGTAGAGAGCAGAATTCATGATTCCATCAATTACAGAAAGTCTTCCAGGTACGGAAGCAGCAAAGCAGCTCCAGACCATCACACTACCACCACCATGTTTGACTGTCATGATGTTCTTTTTCCTGAAACGCTGTGTTTGTTTTACAGCCTTTGTGTTCTTTTTGGCCACCAGTTGAACCTCTCCCATGGATACCATTTTTGGTCACACTCTCCATTATTGTTGAATCATGAACAATGACCTTAACTAAAGCAAGCGAAGTCTGCAGGGCTTTAGATGTTGTTCTGGGTTCTTTTGTGACCTCCAGGATCAGTTGTCAGTGTACTTTTGGAGTAATTTTGATAGGCCAGCCACTTCTGGGAAGGTTCACCACTGTTCCATGTTCTCTCCATTTGTCGATAATACCTCTCAGGGCTCGTTCACATCTGCGCCTGGTCTCCATTCATACAGGTTTCCGTTTCCTGCACAAAACAGAGCAGGAGATGGAAAGCTGCAGGACTCTTTCAAACCGATTCATTTGAAAGAGCGCCGGTGAGCGTTTTATGCTCTCCGCCGCGAAACCGTTTTTTTTAAACCGGACACAGAGTCGGACATACAGTACTCTGTGTAGTTCACTGAAGTTCCCAAGCCCTCCAAATGACCTTGTATCCTTATTCAGACTTTGTCATAATGTGTTACTTTTACCCTACTTTATGTTGTCAGACAGGTTCTATCTAGTTAAGTGTTTCATTTTACAGGTCTGGCAGTAACCAGGGCTGGGTGTGGTTGGCGAAATTGAGTTTAGCTTTCCAAAAAATGTGGTTAATAGTTATGTCATGGGGGAGGCATTTTTTTTTTTGTTCACACCAGGTTGTTTGTGATAGCTTTCTCTCATTAATAAATAAAATCATAATTTAAAAACTGCTTTTTGTATGTTTTGTATTTATTCAGGTTATCGTTATCTGATATACAGAATTATTTGATAATCTGAAACAAATGTGACAATGTACAATACAAAAGAAATTTGTAAGAAGGCAAATACTTTTTCACAGCACTGTACAGCTCATTCTGCATCATATGTAACTGTAGTATGTACAGAATTTATGCCCTGGGACCATTGTGCATGTATTACAACACAAATGAGCTCAGTGTGTATATACTGCAGCAGTGCAATTGCTAATATAATCAAGTTGCAATTATATAATATGGAAACTCTCACCTATGGATTAGACACCCATTGTGCCCAGCAGTGGCCAAGACCAAGACAACCACAGAAGTATTATCAAACATATGTAGAAGCTCCTGCATGCTCAATTATGCCCCATAGTGGCCCCAGTACACAGTATTATGCCCCATAGTGGCCCCAGTACACAGTATTATGCCCCATAGTGGCCCCTGCACACGGAATTATGCCCCATAATGAACACCCATGAACAATTATTATACTCTGGGGACTTTTCAGACCCCAGAGTATAATAATCAGAGACCGAGGGGAGATACAGACATTTAAAAAAAAGTTACTTACCTGTCTCCGGCTCCGCTGCAGTCTTTGGTAGTGCTGGCCATCTTTAATAACACACTGATGTCACATCACATTTCATGCCCTCCCTCCATCTGCCCCCAGTTTCATGTCCTCCCTCCATCTTCCCCCAGTTTCATGTCCTCCCTCCATCTTCCCCCAGTTTCATGCACCCCTCATCTCTACCCCCATTTTCATGTCCTCCCCTCCATCTCTGTCCCTGTTACTGTTGCTCCTCAATTGCTCCACACCACACATACACACACACTCACACAGACACACACTCTCCATCCTGCATCTCATATTACCCCTCCCCTTCAGTACGTAGCACCACATCTCTCCTTCTCTTCCAGGACTGCAGGGGCTATAAAAGACACGCCCACCTACTCATGTGATGGCTGACGTCACACAAATGTCCTTCAGCTACAGGTCCTACAAGCTTTCCCCCGCTCTTATCGCAGTTACAACATTTTGTCTATTATAAGAACGGGGGAAAGTTTTTTAATAAGTAAAACACCACAGGGAGCTGTGCGGGACAGCAATATAAATGTGGGCCATGCAGGGAGCTATTCTGTTACCGGCTGGACTCCAGCCGGTAATAGCCTGTTAAGAAAAAAAAAAAACCCGCAGGGGTAGCGGCTGTCGCCGGGCCCCCTAATGTCCCCGGGCCCTGTGGCAGCCGCTACCACTGCTACCACAGTAGTTACGCCACTGCTATATACATTCACTAAACTGTAACAGTAATAAACAAACACAGAGCTCAGAAGGCAGATGAAATTTATCTAGTCACCAGGCTACACAAGTGTATGTGTGAGCTGCTGTGAGGGTTGACCTACTGATAACAGTTACACAATGCTGCTAGAACTGCTATAGTATATAGTGTGACATGAATGGGACCCCATGATTAGGGGCCTGGTGTAAGCTCTGACCTCTATGGCTATGCCACTGCTTTACACACTTGCACACACTTAACTACCGCTATCATTTCTTCTAACCCACTTACTGTGTACAATATGCATTTTAGTGGCATAGTGAATATACCTGTTGGTGTCAAAGTTCAATCTTGTTGTTGAAAAAAACAACTTGTACTTTATATGCATATGAGTTGTTTGGTGCATTTAAGCCAGCCAGAACTTCTGTTTTTGCCCCATAATATACAGTTGTACATAGCATTTGTTAACATGACATTGTGCTAGAAGACAATTTTTTTTATTCATATGCTAATTATCCTTCTCCATGCAACTGTGCACCCTCTATTCTCTATGTGTGTGAGAGCAGAGAGGCGGCTGTGCTGATGACTCATCTCTCTGCTCTCACACACATAGAGAACAGCAGACACAGACACTTCCGATGCACGGAGAAGGCTAATTAGCATATTAATAAAAATTGACTTATTCAAAAACTACTGGGGCAATTTACATACAAAAGGTATGCGTGGAATAGCCTTTCTAAAGGCTATGCAAGGATGTGCTTAGCTAAAAATGACTTTTCCGAATGATAGAGCCCCTTTAACTAAATTGCTGTCCATTTCCTGCTCCTAAGGAAATACCATCCATATACACATCAGGTTTAAAGGGGCTCTATCAGCAAAATCATGCTGATAGAGCCCTACATATGCGTGCATAGCCTTTAAAAAGGCTATTCAGGCACCGTAAAAGTTAAATTAAACTACCCCCCCGTTTTAAAATAATAACTTAAAAAAGAATGTTCTCTACTTATGGAACGTGCACCCTGGGCGGGCATTCAGGGTGCGCCGTCTTCTTCTTCCCCGCCTCTTCTTCCTCTGACGTCTTCAGGTCCCGTCCTCCTCCGGCGCTTGCTCGCGGACACTGATAAAAAAAATAGCCCGGGCTACTGCGCATGCGCCCGGGCTATTTTTTTTTTTTTTATCAGTGTCCGCGAGCAAGCGCCGGAGGAGGACGGGACCCGAAGACGTCAGAGGAAGAAGAGGCGGGGAAGAAGATGAAGACGCATCCAGAATGCCTGTCCAGGGTGCACGTTCCGTAAGTAGAGAACATTCTTTTTTAAGTTATTATTTTAAAACGGGGGGGTAGTTTAATTTAACTTTTACGGTGCCTGAATAGCCTTTTTAAAGGCTATGCACGCATATGTAGGGCTCTATCAGCATGATTTTGCTGATAGAGCCCCTTTAAGATGGCTTCACAGTGAGGGGAAGGAGGAGAGACTGTTCTGTTTTCATACAGTGAATGTAAAGAACAGGTTGTTTTCCTCACAGCTTGTCTGCAAACAGCTTTCTTTGTGCACTGGAGTGAACATCTTGCAGTGCATCACAGCTTACAATGCTGCAAAAAAGTATTTGCCCCCTTACAGCTTACATTGCTCAGAATATCAAACAAATTTCAATTTCAGAGAATAATAATTATAATGAATACAAAATGCAGTTTTTCAAAGATGGTTTCATTCAATAAGGGAAAAAGATCATGCCACACCATCTCAGGGCTCGTTCACATCTGCGTTCATCTGTCCTTATTGCAGGTTTCCGTTTCCTGCATAAAACAGATGCAGGAGACGGAAGCCTGCAGGAGACTTTCTCACCCATTCATTTGAAAGCTGTCCGGCCGTGAGCGGCAGTGAGCGTTTTGCGCTCTCCGCCGCGAAACCGGGTTTTATAATCGGACACAGAGTCGGACATGCAGTACTCTGTGTCCGGATTAAAAAATCCGGTTTCGCGGCGGAGAGCCTAAAACGCTCACCGCCGCTCACGGCCGGACCCGGTCTATGGTTTCCGTCTTCAACCATAGAACGGAGACATGAACGCAGGTGTGAACCTAGCGATAATGGGATTTAAATCCTGACTTTGACTAGACCACTCAAAAACCTTCATTTAGTTTTTTTTCCAGCAATTCAGAAGTGGTCTTGTGCTTCAGATCATTGTCCTGCTGCAGTACCCAAGAAGGCTTGAGCTTAAGGACAGGAGCTGATGGCCAGACATTCTCTTTCAGGATTTTCTGGTAGAGAGCAGGAGTCATCCTACTAATATTGTAAATGTGAAAGTTTGTGGGTTTGTGTGTTTGTTATTCTTTCACATAAAAATGGCTGAACGGATTTGGATGAAATTTGGCACATAGATAATTTTAAAAATGGGGGGGGGGGGGGAGAAAATCTAATTTGTCGCAAAATTCTAAAACAATTTTTTAATTTCTTCAGATCAAGGCATAATGTGTTGCTTTTAACCTACTTACTGTTGTCAGGCAAGTGATGGAGTGATTTCTTATAGATATACAGTCCTATGAAAAAGTTTGGGCACCCCTATTAATCTTAATCATTTTTAGTTCTAAATATTTTGGTATTTGCAACAGCCATTTCAGTTTGATATATCTAATAACTGATGGACACAGTAATATTTCAGGATTGAAATGAGGTTTATTGTACTAACAGAAAATGCGCAATATGCATTAAACCAAAATTTGACCGGTGCAAAAGTATGGGCACCTCAACAGAAAAGTGACATTAATATTTAGTACATCCTCCTTTTGCAAAGATAACAGCCTCTAGTCGCTTCCTGTAGCTTTTAATCAGTTCCTGGATCCTGGATAAAGGTATTTTGGACAAACAATTCAAGTTCAGTTAAGTTAGATGGTCGCCGAGCATGGACAGCCCGCTTCAAATCATCCCACAGATGTTCAATGATATTCAGGTCTGGGGACTGGGATGGCCATTCCAGAACATTGTAATTGTTCCTCTGCATGAATGCCTGAGGATTTGGAGCGGTGTTTTGGATCATTGTCTTGCTGAAATATCCATCCCCGGCGTAACTTCAACTTCGTCACTGATTCTTGAACATTATTCTGAAGAATCTGCTGATACTGAGTGGAATCCATGCGACTCTCAACTTTAACAAGATTCCCGATGCCGGCATTGGCCACACAGCCCCAAAGCATGATGGAACCTCCACCAAATTTTACAGTGGGTAGCATGTGTTTTTCTTGGAATGCTGTTTCTTTTTGGACGCCATGCATAACGCCTTTTTTTATAACCAAACAACTCAATTTTTGTTTCCAAAATGAAGCTGCCTTGTCCAAATGTGCTTTTTCATACCTCAGGCAAGTCTATTTGTGGCGTACGTGCCGAAACGGCTTCTTTCTCATCACTCTCCCATACAGCTTCTATTTGTGCAAAGTGCGCTGTATAGTTGACCGATGCACAGTGACACCATCTGCAGCAAGATGATGCTGCAGCTCTTTGGAGGTGGTCTGTGGATTGTCCTTGACTGTTCTCACCATTCTTCTTCTCTGCCTTTCTGATATTTTTCTTGGCCTGCCACTTCTGGACTTAACAAGAACTGTCCCTGTGGTCTTCCATTTCCTTACTATGTTCCTCACAGTGGAAACTGACAGGTTAAATCTCTGAGACAACTTTTTGTATCCTTCCCCTGAACAACTATGTTGAACAATCTTTGTTTTCAGATCATTTGAGAGTTGTTTTGAGTAGCCCATGATGCCACTCTTCAGAGGAGATTCAAATAGGAGATCAACTTGCAATTGGCCACCTTAAATACCTTTTCTTATGATTGGATACATCTGGCTATGAAGTTCAAAGCTCACTGAGGTTACAAAACCAATTTTGTGCTTCAGTAACTCAGTAAAAAGTAGTTAGGGGAATTCAAATCAATAAAATGATAAGGGTGCCCATACTTTTGCACCGGTCAAATTTTGGTTTAATGCATATTGCACATTTTCTGTTAGTACAATAAACCTCATTTCAATCCTGAAGTATTACTGTGTCCATCAGTTATTAGATATATCAACCTGAAATGGCTGTTGCAAACACCAAAATATTTAGAACAAAAAATGATTAAGATTAATAGGGGTGCCCAAACTTTTTCATAGGACTGTAGATCTGGTAGGAACTAGGGCTGGGTGTGGCTACTGAAATTAAACTGAGCTTTCCAAGAAATGTGGTTTATCCCAATTAATTGTCTTCCCCATCAATAATTCATGGGGAAGACAATTATTTTCACATAGGACCAGGTTGTTTGGGATAGCTCTGTGCCCTTAATAAATGAAAACATCATTTAAAATCTGCTCTTTGTATTTACTCAGGTTATCTTTGTTTGATCATCTAAAACATTTGACGAATGTGTATTACAGATGGGATATTATTCGCAGAGAGCAAGCAGTTTTCCCGACTGTTCTTATAGATTGCCACTTTCCAGTTTTAGGCTAAGGCCCCACTGGGCGTAAACGCAGCGCTAAAGCGCTGAGGAGAGAACCGCGGTGTGAACGCACTGCGGTTCTTTCCGCAACTCTTTCAACAGAAAGTTCGCTGAGTTTTCCTCCGCGGACTTCTTGTTACAATTATATCTATAGGAAAGCCACCGGAGTTTCTGTAGATATAATTGACATTCTGCGATTTACAAAGCCACAACGGCTTTGCAAATCGCAGCGTGTCCGCACTGCGATCTTTTCCGCAAAGTGGGGATGGGATTCGCATGAATACCACCCACTTTGCAAGCACTGTACAATGCTGTGATTTTTCCCGCAGCGTCTCCGCTGCGGGCAAATTGCGGTGTTTATGCCCAGTGGGGCCCCTGCCTAAGGCTGCGTTCACACAGAGTTTTTTGGTCAGGAATTTGGTCAGGAATCTGCCTCAAAATCCTGACCAATAAACGCCTCACCATATAGTCCTATGTAATCTTTTTTTTTTTTTTCTGCTAGCAGATTCTCCACTAGCAGAAAAATCCGCTATTGAAAAAAAGAATGAACATGTCCATTCTTCAGGCGGATTCCACCTTAGGAAATCAATACAAGTCAATGGGAGGCAGAAAAAACGCTAGCGCTAACAAAAACGCCTCAAAAAACACCAGGCGGATTTTCTATCTCCCATTGACTTGCATTGATTTTTCTCAAGCAGAAACGTCTGATAAACGATTTAAAAAACTCCTCAAAAAATGCCTCATGAATTTTCCTGAAGCGGATTTTTCCTGACCAAAAAATTCAGTGTGAACGCAGCTTTAGGGCACATTCACACGGAGCAAAATAGTGATGAATTTGATGTGGAATTTTCCACGTGGAAAAAAAAGCCTCACACTGATTTCAATTGGTTCTGCTAGCTTTTTTTTCCACTAGCGGAATTTTCCACTAGAGGAAAATTCTGCTAGTAGAAAAAAAAAGCTAGTAGAACCCATGTGCCTGAAGACACTCCCTCCTCCAGACTAGGCCTATTCATTGGGCCTAATCTGGAGCAGTGCACCGGCTTTCAGTCATGGCTGCCCGGTTTTTGGAACGGAACCTGAGGTGGCCTCTGCCTCAGCTTCCGATCCAAAAAACCCAGTGTGAACTTACCCTCAGTGTTCTGATATTACCAGAGGAGCAATTTCCAAAAAGTGCAGAACCTTTATTTGTTTCAAGAAGAAGAGGATGATGACAATGGGGGGGGGGGCAATAAAATAGTAAAAAAAAACAAAAAACGAGAAAAGCTTTAAAAATATATAATAAAAAAAAATGAAATAAATAAAAATTCTAAATCACCTCTTTTCCCTAGAATACATATAAAAGTAGAAAATCATATGTCAAACATACACATTAGGTATCCCTGTGTCCGAAAATGCCTGGTCTACTAATAGTTTTCCTGTACGGTGAACGTCAAAATCAAAAGTGCCAAACCGCCAAGTTTTTTTTTTCAATAAAAGGTGATCTAGGCAATAGACATTCCCCAAAATGATATAACTGAAAAATACATCTGGCCCCGCAAAAAAAAAAAAAACGCTCTATGCATCCCCGTACAGCTGCAGGGTCACCTGTCAATGTGGCCTTGCAGCTGTTGCAAAACTACAACTCCGATATATTAAATATTTTACCATTTTTTGCTTCCAATTTTTTTCCCCTATTTTCCTCCTCTAAAACCTAGGAGCGTCTTATAGTGCAGTGCGTCTTTTAGTCCGAAAAATACGGTACTTGCCTCTCTTCCTTGCAGGCTTCTTCCTGTGGTACAGCCCTGCCCTGTTTTCTGTGCACTACAGACTCAAACCAGCTCTATAGCCAATAATCCACCTCTACTGTGCAGGCCCGATGCCTGCACAGTAGAAGTGGTTCATCGGCTGCAAAGAACAGAGCAGCGCTGGAACAAGCTTTTTTTGGAAAGTTCATCCAAAAATTTGCTGTGAGTCAGGTAAACTGGGAAAAGTCTAAGGTGAAGTGGTCCAGATTCAACAGGATCAAAATAAATTAACATATTCTACAAAAGGGGGGGGGGGTTAATAGAAATGATAGTTATTTGGATAGTTTAAACTTACCTTACATATAAAGACATGGTTTCACAAAGGCCCATTTGCACAACTTATTACTTACCATTTATACCAATTACCTGAAATAAATCACAAACACACCAAATTCTTCATTGGATAAAAATTGGCCGCGATGCCTTTATTAAGGGGTTACATGAAAAGTTAAATAACCATAAAATAAATATTTTATTAAATAATAAATAACCAATAATTAACCAAAATCAATATTAACCAATTAATGATCACCAAATCAATTAATTAAACACAGTCCCCCCAGCATTAGCTGGGGGACAATTCCCCACTAACAAAGCATCGCGACAGGTAGGAAAATAGGATCTTCAAGGGAGGGGAGGCGGGTGCTGCTCCATCTGGATCCTGGGTAAGCTGCCACAGATCCCTCACAAACTGCTCCTTATAAAGCTCCATTTTCCCGCCACTGAAACCAACGGACCAATCATCTGCCGTATCCGCTACCAGGCAGAAAACCTTCATAACCTGCTCATGCCTTAGAGACACAGCTGACCCAATCAAAACCTCTGCCACAGCTTCCAGCTGTCCAATCAGCTGATGCTCCTGCTGCTGGGCAAACTTCAAGAAACTTCTAGAACCTGCTCATGCCATGGCACAGCTGACCCGAAGATGACCTCCCATAAGGTAAAATCACTGTGAACATAAAATAGGGAGGGAGAAACACACAGAAATACCATACCATATAATTAACATAAATTCATCATTAAGACACCGTGCCAGGGCCTGTGAAACCATGGGGCCCATTCCTTATGATTCCATGGGCCCTAACATTATGCGTCCTTTCTCTAGCAGAGTTGGGGTCCATTCACACGGAGTAACGCGAGGCGTTTTTTGTGCTTATTTTTACGGCCGTAAAAAGACGTTTCCATTGAGTTCTATAGTAAAATGCGCCTGTATTTTTACGTCCGTAATTTTACGTCCGTTATTTTACAGACGTAAAAATACAGGCGTATTTTACTATAGAACTCAATGGAAACATCTTTTTACAGCCGTAAAAATAAGCACAAAATAAGCACAAAAAACGCCTTGCATTACTCCGTGTGAATGGACCCTAAAGAGGCATTGAGATCCTTCTGTAGTAACTCTTTATCAGGGTCTGATGGTCCACCCTTTGAGTACTATGGGAGATATAGTGATGCCTTATTGTTTATACTTTTGAAGGGATTTAATCTCTCAAACATGAGGGTAGACTTACTCAGTCCATGATAGAAGCTTTGATTGGGGGATTAAGTGTCCTTAGGGTCTCATTGTTCATGTTTGGGGCGTGTGGGTGTCGGTGGGTATGGGGTAGACAGGTGATGGGGCGGCTTAGTGGTGTTTGGTTGGGGGTTTAATAGTACATGGGAGATGGGTGGTTTGATAGTCCGTGCGTCTCATCTTCCTCTTGTTTGGTGACCGCTATATGGGGAGGTGGGGTGGGGCGGGTGGTTTGGGGTATAACAGTCCATAGAGTCTCATCTTCCTCTTAGTTGGTGACCGCTATATGGGGAGGTGGGGTGGGGCGGGTGGTTTGGGGTATAACAGTCCGTGGGGTTTCATCTTCCTCTTGTTTGGTGACAGCTGGACACATATTGGGCAGCGATCTCCACAGTGGCCTCTTCTTCTCCCAGTAGAATGTAGAGTTTCCTCTTCTCGTCTGCAAACGTGAAGTCTGGGATGTGGGTATAGAGTATTTGGTAGTAGACGGCTCTCACAGCTGAGTATTTGGTGCAGTGTAGCAGGAAGTGGGTCTCGTCTTCAAGGGCCCCCTGGTCGCAGTGCTGGCACAGTCTGTTCTCCCGTGGTTTGTACGTCTGCCTGTGCCGCCCTGTCTCTAGGTTGTGGGCACTCAGTCTGTACTGGCTCAGGGCTTGTTAGTCCACAGAAAGCATGTCAGCTTCTCCAGCAGCTCAACACAGCACAGGCTGCCACAACACAGCACAGGCCTCCATCCAGCACAGCTCTGGCTTCCACAGCACAGGACCCTTCTTCATACAGCACCCACTTCCTGATTTCTGCTAAGTGGTGATGATGCAGTTGCCTATCTCCAGTGCAAGGCATCAAAACTGCAGTCCCAGCACACTGTCAGGCTTGTAGGGGTCCAAAATGTCCCAGTAATTACCTGTAATCAGACTTTGCAATCTAGTACAATATTTACATTCACAAGAATTAATTGCATTAATTCCCTATGGGCAGTTTATCAATTTGCTGCCACCCACTGACCAAAGTTAGTTACTGACGATTTGTTACTTCACAACCTTACAGAAGCAGGGAGAAACATAATCCTATGTATGTTAATGGCTTACAGAACAATTTGAACAGTTGTCCAGCCTGGCGATTAATTGGATTATGTCAAAATTGCTACCTTTGAATACTGTTAAAGTAACCTCAGAATTTTGAGCATTTGGAAAGTAAAATAAATGTTAATATTAAAAAAATAAAATAAAATCCATGTGGCCTGGCATGTGAGCATCTGTTTTATATTTTTTAAAACTTATTAATTTTTTTTTACTATTTTATTGCCCCCCTCCTTCCCCAGGGTGCTTGAATCTGCTATCTTTTGACAATTGCAGTCTATGGGAATTTCGCTTTGCTACTATTGAGGCTGGCCATAGAACATCCTATCCTACTAATATTATAGTTTGGATGTTTGGATGTTTGTTACTCAGTCAAAAATGGCTGAACGGATTTGGCTGAAATTTGCAACATACATAGATAGGAACCCCAATTAAAACATAGGCTACTTTTTATCCCGGTAAATGACGACACTACATGACCGTTAAGCACGAATTTAGACACACACTACGTTTGAGGACCTTTGATGATGTCATCACAGGCCCTTCAGCCATCCCATAGGATCATGCTATGTGGTGGGCGGAGCTACTTACTGCTACTACTTACTGCTAATTTGGGGGCGGAGCTAAATAGGAGGGAGTCAGACAGTGTGAAAGTTGAAGAAAATTGCATCTCATGGAAGATCAAGAGGCTACAGAACATACAGGCTGTGTGTGGCCAAGAGGAGTGTATCGGCTGTAGAGTTTCAGTAAGTAGGATTGGGAATCTGTTGTTTTGTTCGGATGGGGGAGGGGAGAGAACTGTTGCCCATTTCAGCAACATCCATTCAGCCGTGTCTAACACAGAAGCTGCTCAGACACTCTCACATAACACAAGTCCTGTACTCCAAGTTAGCAGATGTAGCAGAGCTGAGGCAGTGCGCTAGCAGTTTGTGTGCATAACACAAGGTCATGGTGGGGGGGGGGGGCAAACTGTGTTAAATTTCACCAGCAGCCATTCAGCTGTGTCTAATACAGACGCTGCTAGGACGTCCGTTGTAGCAGAGCTGAGGCAGCGCGGTACCACAACTTCCTCTGCTCTCCACACAGATGTGCATTCAGCTGGGGCTGCTGCGCATATGCACAAATGTAGCAGATTCGACATGTGGACGCAGGCGGATCACCGCCAACCACATTTGGCTAATTATAAGCGGCTCATCGCCAACAACAACCCGCAGACGAAGTCGCGGGCGGAAGCTAATATCAGTATAAATATTCATCTTTGGGTGGACCAGTGATGGAATTTACTATGATTCAGTGCCGCAGTAAGATAAGGCTTGATGAAAAATGAGGAAGAAAGGAATATAAAGTGCCAATGAGGGCCATTTTTAAGACTTGTATTATAACTAGAGGTATGTGCAAATACAAACTATCTTTTGTTGCCTTGTTTTGTACATACTAAAAAAACCAAAACAATGGGTTACTGTTAGAGATGAGCGAACAGTGAAATATTCAATATTCGTTATTCGTTTCGAATAGCCCCTCAATATTCGACTATTCGAACGAATATCGAATCCCATTATAGTCTATAGACTATCAACTAGACACTTTACAAACTCAATAGAACCACTATGAAAGTGGAAAAGTACTTGGAAACCTTCTTTCCTCCACAATTGTATGGACAGAACAAGTGATTATGAAGATAATCTTGTTTCCCTTAGTCCTAACAGTGGCACAATGTGGGGTATTTCTGCCTCTGTGTGCTGGTAGGACAGGCGGATATTTAATTAGCCAATCAAATGCGTGGCAGGCCCTATAAGAGGGCACAAGAACCTCCCCTCTGCGTGTAAATACAAAAGTACCTCCATTACATTTATATACAGTTTTATACATAAGATATGATTCCCAGGGTGGGAAATCTTGTGCCGCTGTTAGGACTAAGGGAAACAAGATTATCTTCATAATCACTTGTTCCCTGTCGTCCGTACCAGCGGCACAATGTGGGGATATAGCAAGCAGGTCCCCAAGATGGGTGGGACAAACCCATGACCGAACTTAAAACGGTCTGGGCAAAGGCAGTGGAATCTGCCACTTGGTCCTTCAGGCGGTAATGCCGAATGAAGGTGGATTCAGATGCCCAAGAGGCAGCTGCGCATATTTGGTCCACAGACAAAGCACTTCTTTCTGCCCGTGAAGTGGACACTGCCCTGGTTGAATGGGCATGAAGGAAAGATGGAGCCGACAGCCCTTGGGCGGTATAGGCGACTCTAATAGTCTCGGTAACCCACTGGGATATTGTAGCTTTGGCGGCTTTGGCGCCCTTGTTTTTCCCCGTGTAGCTGACCAACAGGTTTTCAGTCCGCCTAAAGGGGCGAGTGCGCTGCAAGTAGATCTGCAGGCATCTAACCACATCCAGCTTGTGCCATCTTTCTTCTTCAGCAGAAGAAGGGAACGGAAAAAATACTGGAAGGGAAATCAGTTGGTTCCTGTTTACAGCAGATGGCACCTTGGGACGAAACCCAGGGAGGAACCTAAGCTGTACATGGTCAGAGAAAAAGGTGGTATATGGCTCCTCAGCGGACAAAGCTTGTAGTTCACTAACGCGTTTGGCAGTTGTGACTGCCAATAGCAGCGCCATTTTGCCAGAGGTTCAAATGGCTGGCCACATAGGGCGTTCAGGACCGGAATAAGGTCCCATTGGTGGACAGGGGTGTTTACCACCGGTCTCAGCCTAGTTGCCCCTTTAATAAAGGTGCTCACTAAGGAATCCTGAGACAAACGCCTCCCCAGATAGGCGGACAGGGCCGCTACGTGTACCTTGAGTGTGGCCGCAGCAAGACCTCTGTCTAGTCCGTCTTGAAGGAAGTCCAGGATCGCCTCCGTAGGGGGATCGGTGGAGTCCACTTGATGCTGCAGACACCAGGCATTAAAGATGTTACCTATTCGACGGTAGTTCCTGTTAGTCGAATCTGCTCTGGCGCTGGATAGGGTCTTCAAGACGGCTTGTGACAGTCCTCTATTTCTCAATAGGGACTGGTCAACCTCCAGGCTGTCAGGTTGAGTCTCCTCAGATCCTGGCATCTCAGCTCTCCTTGGGTTACCAGGTCTGGGAGTGGGGGAAGCCTCCAATATATGTCCTAACTCATTTGTATGAGCTGAGCAAACCAAGCCCTTTTTGGCCAGAACGGGATTATGGCTATTCCCGAGGCTTGGTCCTGTCTTATTTTTATCAATACCTTCGGTATGATTGGAATTGGAGGGAATATGTAAAACATGGGATGGACAGGGCATCCACCGCCAAGGGATTGTCCTCCTGGTACAGAGAGCAGAAGGTCCCCACCTTGGCGTTGAGTCGGGTAGCCATAAGATCGACCTCCGGGAGACCCCATCTCTGGACGATCTGTTGAAATACGTCTGGATTGAGAGACCATTCTCCTGATACGGTAATACCCCGACTCAGCTGATCCGCTACTATGTTCAGGGAGCCCTTTATGTGAACAGCGGATAACTGGACCAGATTCTTCTCCGCCCAGGCAAATATGAGATTCGTCTCTCTCAGCAAAGTTGGTGACCTGGTGCCCCCTTGTTTGTTTATATAGACTACCACCGTCATATTGTCTGACCGGATTTTGACAGACTTGCCTTTCAATTCTGGGGCAAAGTGTACTAGGGCCAGGTACACTGCTCTGAGTTCCTTGAGATTGGATGACCCCAGCTCCGGACATCTCCATCATCCTTGTACAGTTTTGTCTTGACAATGGGCTCCCCATCCCCACTGGGATGCATCTGTTGTCAACAGGGTCCACACTGTCGGGACCGTGGACCTTCCGTCTTTCAGGTGTATCCACCATCTGAGGGAAAGACGGGTAGCGGGAGAAAGGCAGATCTTCTTGTGCAATCCCCGTGGAGACCTGTTCCAGGTTCTCAACACTTCCATCTGCAGAGGACGCAAATGCCATAAAGCCCAAGGGACTGCCCTGGCCGAGGATGACATCAGGCCCAGGACTCTCATGGCAGTCCGGATGGTTACCTGCCGAGTGCGCAATAGGAATCGTGCACTGGCTTGGATTCTTTCCTTCCTTGGACTGGAGAGGAAGATCTGCATCGCTTCTGAATCCACTATAAATCCGAGGAATTTTCTTCGGGTGGATGGAACAATTTCGGACTTCTCCCAATTGATAATCCTAACTCCTGTAGGAAGTTGATGGCAAGGTTGAGCTGCTGGAGGAGGGCAGCAGGAGACTGAGCTTTCAGTAGCCAGTCGTCTAGATAAGGGACGATGAAAAGACCCTGAAGTCTGAGGGCCGCGGCGACCGGAGCAATCACCTTGGTGAATACCAGTGGGGCGGATGTGATGCCGAATGGCAGAGCTGTGAATTGATAGTGCTCCCTGTGGCCGGCCACAGCGACAGCAATCCTGAGGAACTTCCTGTGGAAATGAGCAATGGGGACATGTAGATAGGCGTCCTTCAAATCGAGGGTAACCATCACCTCTCCTGGCTGAAGAAACACAGCCACGGAATCCACGGTTTCCATTCGAAATGACCTCTTCCTGATAAACCGATTGAGGTACCTCAGATCTATTATCATCCTCCAGCCCCCGGTGAACTTGGGGACCAGAAAGACGGGGGAGTAGACTCCCAGACCGTGGTCTGAGGCTGGTACCTTCTCCAGGGCACCCTTGGTAACATATTCGGCAACCGAGGCTTCTAGACTGGCCTGCTGAGAAGGTGGAAGAGTTTGGGTGGAAACAAACCGATCTGGAGGTGGAAGATGAAAGTCGATGTGATACCCGTGCTGTATGATCTTCAACACCCATGGGTCTTGGATATGGGTGAACCATGCTCTGGAAAAGGAGGAAAGACGTCCTCCCACAGGAAGTGGGGCCACAGGGAGCTGCCCCACGTCAAAACTCAGGCTTCCTCTTGGTGTCCTCCTTGGAAGCGCCATGACCAGCTCCCCTAGGGCGATATCTAGAACGCCGTTGTTGGGAAGGGAGTCTATAATTAGAGGAAGAACCTCTGCCTCTAGAGGGAGCACGTCTGCCCCTGGATGCTTGAGGTAGGGACCTTCCCCTACCTTCAGCTAATCCCTCCATAATGGCGTCTAAGCTTTGGCCAAACACCCTTCCCGGCTCAAAGGAGAGAGCACAGAGAGCTGCTTTAGACGCAAAAACTGCCCACCAAGGCTTTAGCCAAAGGGGTCTACGGGCCGCAGTAGACAACACCATAGATTTGGCAGAGATTTTTAATTGATGGCGGGAGGATTCCGCCAAATAATCTGCAGCCCTATGAACTCTTTTCATAGAGGCCAGAATCTCATCTCTGTCTACGCCCGAGTCTATATCCCGCTCCAAGGCGGCTAAGCGGTTGCGCAAAAAGTCACCAACCGTAGAGGAGGCTATGGCCACAGAGGCTTGCGCGGAGGAAGCTGAGTAGACCTTCTTCACCTGTACCTGTACACAGGTACCTCCTAATAATATTGAGAAATGTTTACTCCCTGCTATTCTTGTTAATGGTAATAAAACTTTTGCATGTCAGGCGATGGTGGATTCAGGTGCCGCCATGAACTTCATCCATGAAGTTGTGGCACAAGCTCTAGGAATTGAATTGATTCCCTTGAAATACCCATTTCAGGTATCTGGAGCAGATCTAACCCCTTTGTCTGAAGGGAAAATCTTAGCCCGTACTGCTGAGGTGCAGTTTTTTGTCGGCAGTTTACATGTTGAAAAAGTGTCATTTTTTGTTATGAAAAAACTTGCTGCAGACGTTATTCTTGGTTTACCCTGGTTGCGTGTACATAATCCAGTGTTTAATTGGGAAACTTCAGAGTTGGTTAGATGGGGAGATTCCTGTACTTCTCATATTAATTCTGTTTGTACTATCAAAAATGATAACAAAATTCCGGAATTTATTACCGAGTTCAAAGACGTCTTTGACGAGCTCAATGCGGAGGCCTTGCCTCCAAATCGACCTTATGACTGCGCAATTGATTTGGTTCCTGGACCTAAACTACCCAAAGGTCGCATTTTTAACCTTTCAGCTCCTGAGCGCGAGTCCATGCGCCAGTACATTAAAGAGAGCCTATCTAATGGACATATCCGTCCTTCAGTTTCTCCTGTGGGGGCGGGGTTTTTCTTCGTTGAAAAAAAAGATGGTGGCCTCCGACCTTGTATTGACTACAGGGAGTTGAATAAGATTACGGTCAAAGACCAACATCCTCTGCCACTCATTCCGGATCTTTTTAACAAGGTGGTGGGGGCTCGATGGTTTTCTAAAATTGACCTCCGCGGAGCTTACAACTTGATTCGGATAAGAGACGGGGATGAGTGGAAAACCGCATTTAATACCCCTGAAGGTCATTTTGAATACCTAGTTATGCCTTTTGGTTTGAGCAATGCTCCGGCGGTATTTCAACGTTTTGTGAATGACATTTTTAGGGATCTGTTAGGTAGATATCTAGTAATTTATTTAGATGACATCCTCATATTCTCACCGGATTGGGAGTCACATCAGCAACATGTAAAAGAGTTTCTTCTTAGGCTACGTCAAAACCACCTCTGTGCTAAGTTATCCAAGTGTCAATTTGGAGTCCAGGAGATAGGTTTTTTGGGATACATCCTTACTCCTGGTATCATTGGTATGGATCCCAGAAAGGTATCTGCAGTACTTGAATGGGAGAAACCTACTACCTTAAAAGAAGTTCAGAGGTTTCTAGGTTTCGCCAACTATTACCGAAAATTTATCCGAAATTTTTCTTCTATTGTTAAACCTCTCACCGATTTGACCAAAAAGGGGGCGGATCCTGCCTCCTGGACACCAGAGACGGAGGTAGCGTTCACCACCTTAAAACAACTTTTTACTTCTGCCCCAGTCCTGGTCCATCCTGATCCTGAATTGCCCTTTATTGTAGAGGTTGACGCTTCAGAAGTAAGTGTAGGAGCCGTCCTGTCTCAGGGCACTGAACCATTTACCAACCTCCAACCTATCGCCTACTTTTCCAGGAGGTTCTCCACTACAGAGGCCAATTATGATGTTGGCAATAGAGAGCTTCTGGCGATTAAGTGGGCCTTTGAAGAGTGGAGGCACTTCCTGGAGGGGGCCAGACATAAAATTACTGTACTGACTGACCACAAAAACTTATTATATTTAGACAAGGCGAAAAGATTAAATCCCCGTCAAGCCAGGTGGGCTCTATTTTTCACTAGGTTCCACTTTGTAATTACCTACCGTCCCGGCTCAAAGAATACTAAAGCAGATGCCTTGTCCAGAAGTTTTGGTCTTAGTGGTAGTTCTGATGGGGAACCTGAAAATATACTTGCTCCTGGGGTGGTAGTGGCAGTTGTGACCTCGGATCTTGAAACCCGTATCCTCAACACTGAGGATGCTGCCCCTAGTGCGCTACCGCCAGGTAAATTGTTTGTCCCTAGTCACCTCCGCTTGGAGCTCTTAGAGGAGATCCACTCCTCTGTTCTGGCAGGTCATCCAGGCATTACTCGTACTGGGAATCTGTTATCACGTACATATTGGTGACCATCTTGGCAACGGGATGTTAAAAAGTTTGTTCATTCTTGCGAGACCTGTGCCAGATCTAAGGTGCCCCATCACCTTCCAGCGGGTCTTTTACATCCACTCCCGCTACCCAATAGACCCTGGTCACACATCTCCATGGATTTTATTACTGATCTCCCTTCCTCTAAAGGGAAATCGGTAATTTGGGTTGTAGTAGATCGTTTTTCTAAGATGTCCCACTTTGTTGCCTTGAAAAAATTGCCTTCAGCTAAATTGTTGGCCTGGTTGTTTATCCGTCACATTTTACGTCTGCATGGTATTCCTTCTAATGTGGTGTCAGACAGGGGCGTACAGTTTGTGTCCAGGTTTTGGAAAGCCTTTTGTAACAGGTTGGGAGTCTCTCTTTCTTTCTCCTCAGCCTTCCACCCAGAGACTAATGGTCAAACAGAGAGATTGAATCAATCTTTGGAACAGTATTTGAGGTGCTTTGTGTCTGATTGCCAAGATAAATGGAGTGAATATTTGCCCATGGCTGAGTTTGCACTAAATAATCATGTCAACTCGTCGACTCAGTCGTCTCCTTTCCACATTAACTATGGTTTTCACCCCAGATTCTCCTCAGGAACAGGTAATGAATTTGCCTTTTCCTCAGTAGAGGACGTTGCTAAATCTCTCTGTACTGTATGGGCTGAAAGCCTGGCATCGCTGAGAAAAGCCCAGGCTAATCAAGTCAATTTCGCCAACAGAAAGCGCCGCCCTGGACCTGACTTTGTGGTGGGTGACAAGGTCTAGTTATCCACTAAAAATCTCCAACTTCGTGTTCCATCTTCTAAGTTTGCCCCGCGTTTTATTGGTCTATATCCCATTTCTGAAATAATCAACCCTGTGTCATTCAAATTATCACTTCCTAGGTCCCTCCATATTCACCCAGTTTTTCATAAGTCCCTACTCAAAAAGTATGTTCCGGCAATGGTCACTCGTTCCCCACCCGAACCAGTGATCGTTCAGGGGGAACTAGAGTATGAGGTGGAACGGGTCATTGATTCACGCAGAGTGCGGAATTCCCTTCAGTTCCTCATACATTGGAAGGGGTATGGACCGGAGGAGCGTGTTTGGGTGGCAGCCAGAGACCTTCACGCTCCTAGATTGGTGGAGAAGTTTTTCCGTTCTTGCCCTACTAAGCCAGGGGGTCCTCTTGAGGGTCCGGAGGCCCCTCCTCAAAGGGGGGGTACTGTCAGGATACGGAGTCGCCGCGGTCTCCTTGCTGCGCGGCGTCTCCCTGGGAGACGTGTTAGGAGTTCTATTGGGTGTGCTTAGGTCTTTAAGGGTTAATCTTTTCCTTACCTTCAGTCTCCATGCCGTTAGCCATCAGGTGTGTTCTCTGCTGCTATTTAAACTCCACCCATCTGACTCTGAAGGTAGATATATATTTGTTAAAGGCTCCATTGCATCTGAGGTTTATACGCTTGTCTCTGTATATGCTCCTAATTCTAGACAAATCCCTTGGTTATTAGAAATGCTTAGAGTGCTGAAACTATTTGCTGAAGGTTCTATAATTCTAGGGGGAGACCTGAACGTTGCTCTCAATCATGACCTGGACTCTACGGCTAAATGCCCTATTCATAGCCAGAAACTGATAGGCAGGTTATCATCTGCACTGCAGGATCTTCAACTTCTAGACTCTTGGAGATCTTTGAACCCGTCAGGTCGAGACTATACTTTCTTTTCTACTAACGCTAAAACTTACCACCGCCTGGATTATATCCTCATCTCACATCGTCTCTTGCTAAATGTTCAGGCTTCTTCTATAGGAAATATAGACTTCTCAGATCATGCACCGACCTTTCTCAAACTAAGGATGCAACAGTTGCCTAGACCTCAATGGTCGTGGACCTTAAACGAATCTCTCTTGGACTCTGACACACATACTCAATGGGTCGGAGATAAAATTACTGATTTCTTTGCCTTTAACTCTTCTCCGGATTGTGACCCTGCTATCCTCTGGGAAAGTCATAAGGCATATGTGAGAGGTTTTCTTATACAATTGGCTTCCAGGGTGAAGAAGGATAACCGGAAGTCATTAGATGAGATTCTTTTGAAAATAGCTCGCATAGAGAAAATTCACAAGCGTACCCTTGCAGTCCAGGCACAGAAAGACCTTCTGACTTTGCGGGAACAACTCCGAGACTATCTCAACCGACAAACAGCCAAACACCATCTCCATTACAGAAAATTGATCTACGCCCATGGTGTCAAGGGTAGTCGCATCATGACCAACTTGTTAAAAAAGGAGCGGAAGAAGCTTTTCATTTCTGCTATCTGCTCTTCCACAGGCTCAGTGGTTTCCTCCACTGATAAGATTGCTTCTGAGTTTCTGTCCTTTTATGCTGGGCTTTACAATCTCTCAGAGGATCCCACCTCCAAACCCCCTCCTGATCTTCAGAGTAAGATCGAGGGTTTCTTGACATCTCTGGATCTACCATGTATCTCACCTGAGGCACGTGATGGCCTTCTCTCTCCGGTCACACAGGAGGAAGTTGGCATAGTGCTGGACAGCTTTCAGACTGGGAAGAGTCCAGGCCCAGATGGCCTTCCCCTACATTATTATAAGAAATTCAGAGAGCGTCTTCTACCCCATTTGACTAACTGGTGTAACTCTCTCCTAAATGGAGCGCAACTCCCACCGCAAGCTCAAGAAGCGTTTATCGCTTTGATTCATAAGGAAGGAAAGGATCCGCTGGAATGCGGAAGCTACCGCCCCATCTCCTTATTAAACACTGACATTAAAATTTGGGCAAAAATTCTCTCTCAAAGACTCCAACCTATTATCCCTTCTCTAGTTCGAGATGAACAATCAGGTTTTGTGACAGGGAGAGAGGGTCATCATAATCTGATGAAATTGTTACCTGCTATCCATTGGGCCCAATCGTCTAACCTCCCTCTAGTGCTTTTGAGTATTGATGCTGAAAAAGCATTCGATAGGGTCAATTGGTCCTTTTTGTCTGCTTCCCTTGCTAAATTTGGCCTTCCAAGTAACTTTATATCTGCGGTCTTCTCCCTGTATCGTCAACCGTCAGCATGCTTACGCATAAATGGCACCTTATCTGATAGCTTCAAGATCCTAAATGGCACAAGACAAGGGTGTCCCCTATCCCCCACCCTTTTTATTTTATTTATAGAGACTTTGTTACAGGCAGTGCGCCAAGACCCAAGGATTTGTGGTGTGCCCCTACGAGACTCCGAGCTTAGTGCTACTGCTTTTGCAGATGATCTGCTCTTTACTATATCTAATCCAGAAGATGGTCTACCAGCCCTAGTAGATAGACTGATGGAATTTGGTAAATTATCTGGTTACAAAACCAATTTCTCCAAATCCGAGATCCTGAACATAACCCTCTCTAAATCTTTGGTTGAGAGACTTAAACCCCGCACTCCATTCGTTTGGGCTAAGTCAGAGATTACATATTTAGGAATTCAACTAACTGCCGATCCTGCTGCTCTGTACCACAGAAACTTCCCGCCCTTACTGGATGAGCTTAAACGGTCCTTTGCAACTTACGCTTCACTGCCGGTCTCTTGGTTCGGACGCAAGGCCATTATACAAACTTACCTTCTCCCAAAAATTCTTTATAAACTATCTATGTTACCAATTCGGATACCACGGACCTTCTTTGCAATTGCCCGATCGCTGTTCTCGAAATTCATATGGCGCAACAAGACCCCAAGATTGGCATGGTCCTTGATCACTAAACGGAAACCTGAAGGTGGTATGGGTCTCCCCAATCTATACGACTATTACAAATCTGCTTTACTGAGTTGGTGGCTGGAACAGGCGGCGCCGATTCAATCACCACTGTCCTCTCAAATGCTGTTAGAATTTCATGGATCCAACTATTTTCGTCATCTATGGCTCCCCCACATGGGTGTTAGATCTAAGCCCTTTGCCGACCCTTTTATGGATAGTGCTATGTTCATTTGGTCTACCTTGAATGATCAATTGGCTCCGAAACCCTCTCCATTACTACCACTGGGCCTCCTTCCAGACCTTGTTGGAGTTGACGCCACTGCCTATCCCTCCTTCTGGGACAAACTCAATCGCTTCTCTATTCTGGACATTGTAAGAGATGGTGGATCTTTATCGCTTGATAGTATTCGCTCCAAGCTTCCTGACTTACACCTTTTTTTTTTGTACGAGAACCATATCACTTACGTCCTACATAAGCTCACCTCCTCGTTCCCAGTTAGAACCGAGTTGACTCCATTCGAAAAGATTCTATGTTCTCCCACCAGAATGCTACGTAAAATCTCTCATTTATTGCACTTCCATGTTTCTCCAACAACTTTTTATAAACCTGCCTTTCTGACCTCATGGGAACTAGAGTTGGGCATCAAGCTCTCTGATGAAGAAGTTGAATCAATCTTGTCTCTCTCCCATGGTACATCGATTTGTGTTAGAGCTCAAGAGAACCACTACAAATTGATTACCAGATGGTACCGTACGCCGGTCTGGTTAAAACAAAAACGCCTTACCTCTGACGATTCCTGCTGGAGATGTTCCTCTGCTGTGGGAACATACCTACACATTTGGTGGGACTGTCCTCTCATCAAGCCGTATTGGGAATCTATACAATCATTGCTCCAGTCCATTTGCTCGTCCTCTTTCAAGCTCTCTCCAGAGTTGATGTTCCTGAACATGCCGTCTCCAGCCTATAACCCAAAGAAGGATAAACTCCTCTCCCACATGTTGTCTGCAGCTAAAATGATTATTCCCCTATACTGGCTACAAAGTGTTACTCCCCCGCATGCTGTTTGGTTAGATAAAGTGTCTCAGATAGCTAGATTCGAGGAACTCCTCAGCTGTGCCCAAAGATCTACGGAAACCTATAGACGTATCTGGACACCCTGGCTGTTAAGGCATTTACAGTATATGGTACCCACTGAACTTGGCTATCCCCCCTTGTCTGGTACTTTCTTTTTCCTTCTTTTATTTCTCTTCTCCACTCTCCCATTGACCTCTCTTCCCCCTCCCTCCCCTCTTTCATCCTTCCTCCTGGTTGGGCTTGTATTTTGTATTTTGTGTTATGTATTATGTAACTGACGTTATTCAGATCACTGCTGATTTCAATTTTGTGGATGTTGTTGCTCTATAGATCTCTTTGTTTTATCGCTTCATTTTGACATTATAATGTATTCTGTTCTTCTGCATTTGCTTAATAAAGCCTTTTTGAATTAAAAAAAATAAAAAAATAAACTCCACCCAGGCATGGATCCTTGCCAGCCATTCACTTTGTGGTTCCTGGTCCCCCTGCTCAGTCTGATTCCCTGTCTGTTAATATTCGGTCTGTTCTCTTGGTTAATCTACCCGGCTTGTATTTTTGACTATCCCTTGTCTTTTGATTTGGTACCTTTATTATATCTCCTGGCTCGACCTCTTGCTCGTCTGACCTCGCCTTCTCTTCTGTGTCTTGCTGGGACTTGTGGTCCTCCCTGGTTCCATGCTGTTTTAGTCTTTTGTTTTGCATTGCAGTTACACTGTGCTTTCTGTTTAGGTGTGACCCCCGTGACTCCAGTCCCTAGGACTTTCAGGGCCTCCTCTCCCCTTATCCTAGCCGCCGGATAGAAGTGTCAGGAGCCTTGGTAGGCGCACTTCAATTAGGAAGTGCATGGGTCTGCCTCATCTCAGATATTACAGCATAGTTATAGCTGCAGGGCCTGCGACCCCTTTTGTCATTAGCTGCACAGTGTTGCTTTCCCAGCTGTGTCACTTTGCACTGCCTGCCCCTGACTCCAATCCTTACACCTACATTGTCGTAGTTCCTGTCCCACCTCCCCTGCACAGTTATTGGTGCAAAAAAAGCGCCAGGGAAGGTGGGAGGGGATACAAATTTTTACTGCGTTAGCTGCGTGGTATTTGATTGGAATCGGATACCTTGAACAGCCTGATATTCGAACGAATACCAATTCAGCAGCAGCCATCTTCTTTGGAGTGGCCTGCTGGGTGAGTAGTATAACAACCAGGAATAGGAATAGACTAGACAAGCTGATTAGAAGGGCCAGCTCTGTCCTGGGGATCCCCCTGGACCCAGTACAGGTGGTGGGTGACAGTAGGATACTGGCCGTGGTGAGTTCCATGCTGGAGAATAACTGCCATCCTACGTATGAGACCGTGATTGCACTGGGTACTACTGTCAGTGACTGACTGCTTCACCCTAAGGGTGAGAAGGAGCGATATCAGAGATCCTTCCTCCCAACCGAGGTTAGGCTGTACAATCAACACCGGTCTAACCGTAGATCAAGCCATACAGAGAACTGAAGATCCTGAAGTTGTGATATTCCTCCTACTATCTTCTTTCCTTATCTTTTTATCTGAGCTTTTTGTATGTTGTATTCTTGTATTATTATTGTATTTATCTATGTTGCTGTAACACACTGAATTTCCCCATGGAGGGACTATTAACCCTTTCCCGACAACCGCCGTACTATTACGGCGCATGCCGGATGTGTAACTACAGCGTGCTTCTTAGGGCCTTTTTCAACTTTGTAGTGGCATCAGTCATCTTCTTTGGAGTGGCCTGCTGGGGAAATAGCATATCAACCAGGGATAGGAATAGACTCGACAAGCTGATTAGAAGGAACAGCTCTGTCCTGGGGAGCCCCCTGGACCCAGTGCAGGTGGTGGGTGACAGAAGGATACTGTCCATGGTGAGTTCCATGATGGAGTTACATAGCAACTAGAGATGAGCGAGTACTGTTCGGATCAGCCGATCCGAACAGCACACACGCATTGAAATGAATGGACGTAGCCGGGACGCGGGGGGCTAAGCGGCCGGCCGGCGTCAAAGCGGAAGTACCAGGTGCCTCCATTCATTTCAATGCGTGCGTGCTGTTCGGATCGGCTGATCCGAACAGTACTCGCTCATCTCTAATAGCAACCGATCAAGTTATAGGTGTCGTTTTCTCTTTTTATTTTTAACGTCTATAGCTACACATAAAATATAAACCACAAAGAATGTTTTGAAAATGCTATATACAATTACACATATCATAAATGCTTTAGCTGGTTCTGAACTGCCTGTTAACTATATACAGTGGCTTGCAAAATTATTCATATCACTTGAAGTTTTTCACATTTTGTCATCTTACAATCACAAACTTAAATATATTTTATTGAGATTTTAAGTGATAGACCAACACAAAGAAGCAGATAATTGTGAAGAGTGTGACATGCAAAAATATTCAGCCATCTGTACTCTGATACCTCTAAATAAAATCCAGGGCAGTTGATTGCCTTCAGAAGTCGCTTAATTAGTTAATAGAGTCCAGCTGTGTGTAATTTAGAGAACACTAGTGAACAAACAGCATCATGAAGACCAAGGAACTCACCAGACAGGTAAGAGATAAAGTTGTGGAGAAGTTTAAAGCAGGGTTAGATTATAAAAACATATCCCAAGCTTTTAGTATACCAATGAGCACTGTTCAATCCATCATCCAAAAATGGAAAAAGTATTCTCTAACTGCAAACATACCAAAAGATGGCCGTCCACCTAAACTAACGGATTGAGCAAGGAGAACAGTGCTCAGAGAAGCAGCCAAGAGGCCTAAGTTAACTCTGGAGGAGCTGCAGAAATCCACGGCTCAGGTGGGAGAATCTGACCACAGGACAACTATAAGTTGTGCACTTCACAAATCTGGTTTTTATGGAAGGATGGCAAGAAGATAACCATTGTTGAAAGAAAGACAAAAGAAATGCTGTTTGCAGTTTGCCACAAGCCATATGGGGGATACAGCAAACACGTGGAAGAAGGTGCCTTGGTCAGATGAGACCAAAGTTGAACTTTTTGACCTAAATGCAAAGCGCTATGTGCGGCAGAAAAGTAACAGTGCTCATCACCCTGAACACACCATCCCCACTGTGAAACATGGTGGTGGCAGCATCATGCTGTGGGTAGGCTTTTCTTCAGCAGGGACAGGGAAGCTGGTCAGAGTTGATGGGAAGATGGATAGAGTTAAATACAAGGCATTCCTCGGAGGCATAACTAGAGGTTGAGCACAGGGGGGTGAACATGTGAAAGTGGGCCCCCAACTTAGGTATACTGATATTATCACTATATGGTGACTGTATAGTGGTAGATATCAGCTGTACACAGGACTCTGCAGACAATTTAGGAAAATACAGTGCAGTAACATTTAGTGATTTGCAGATGATGTCTCTGACTAATTGTTCACATTCCCTGTCTCTTCCATCTGGACTGCCATGACCAATTCTTCCACTCTCTGTCCCTACCTACACACCCATCCTAATGCTACCCCCAATTATAAAATATATAATACTAGCAGTTACCCGCGACTTCGTCTGTGGGTTGGCGGTGGTGTTGAACCGCTTATATGTGTTGTCCCCACATCTCTGCCGCCAGTTCCTTGTCCCCCTATCTCTGCCCCCAGTTTCTTGTCCCCCATCTCTTCCCCCTAGTTTCGTATCCCCCCATCTCTGCCCCCAGTTTCTTGTCCCCCCATCTCTGCCCCCAGTTTCTTGTCCCCCCCATCTCTTCCCCCTAGTTTCGTGTCCCCCCCATCTCTGCCGCCAGTTTCTTGTCCCCCCATCTGTGCCCCCAGGTTCTTGTCCCCCCCATCTCTGCCCCCAGTTTCTTGTTCCCCCATCTCTGGCCTCAGTTTCTTGTCCCCGCAGTTTCTTGTCCCCCCATCTCTGGGCCCAGTTTCTTGTCCCCCTATCTCTGGCCCCAGTTTCTTGTCCCGCCATCGCTGCCCCCACTTTCTTGTCCCCCATTGCTGCCCCTAGTTTCTTGTCCCCCATTGCTGCCCCCAGTTTCTTGTCCCCCCATCTCTGCCCCCACTTTCTTGTCCCCCCATCTCTGGCCCTAGTTTCTTGTCCCTCCATCTCTGCCTCCAGTTTCTGCCCCCCCATCTCTGCCCCCAGCTTCATGTCCCCCCATCTCTGGCCCTAGTTTAATGTCCCTTCATCTCTGCCTCCAGTTTCTGCCCCCCCATCTCTGCCCCCAGCTTCATGTCCCCCCTATTTCTGCCCCAGTTTCTTGTCCCCCATCTCTGCCCCCAGCTTCATGTCCCCCCAGCTTCATGTCCCCTCCATCTCTGCCCCCAGCTTCATGTCCCCCCATCTCTGCCCCCAGCTTCATGTCCCCTCCATCTCTGCCCCCAGCTTCATGTCCCCCCAACTCTGCCCCCAACTTCATGTCCCCCATCTCTGCCCCCAGCTTCATGTCCCCCCCATCTCTGCCCCAGCTTCATGTCCCCCCATCTCTGCCCCCAGCTTCATGTCCCCTCCATCTCTGCCCCCAGCTTCATGTCCCCTCCATCTCTGCCCCCAGCTTCATGTCCCCCTCCTACGTTGGCTCCAGTGTAGTAGCACTTACCTTGGCCACGCTCCCTCACCGCTGCTTTCTCCGCTTGCGCAGTGCACATAGTCTGCAGCTGCTTCCTGTGTGTGTCCTAGCGAGGCCCCGGTGTCAGGTTGCTATGATGCCAGGCTGCATAGAGGACACTATGTGGACTGAGAGAGCGGCGGCAAGGGAGCGTGGCCAAGGTAAGTGCTACTACACTGGAGCCAATGTAGGAGGGGGACATGAAGCTGGGGGCAGAGATGGGGGGATATGAAGCTGGGGGCAGAGATGGAGGGGACATGAAGCTGGGGGAAGAGATGGGGGGACATGAAGCTGGGGGCAGAGATGTGGGGACATAAAGCTGGGGGCAGAGATGGGGGGACATGAAACTGGGGAATGTGGTTGATCCCTGGGGACACCCCCTCCCCCAGGACACCCCCTCCCCGGGACACCCCCTCCCTCCGCTGCACTGACCTGTATGTGGAGTGTTGGGTGCAGCAGCCTCCTCCGTCCGCGATGTGCGCAGGTGGCCTTGGATAGCTGCAGCTCCAGGACGATGTGGGCTGCCGATATCTTCTTCACTGTGTCCCTGCTCAATCGGCACGCCCATATTCAGCCCCCAACCTATGGTGCCGCAGCCCTTCCTCTATAGCCTGCCATGCACCAATAGGAGGTGCGTGGACAGACCAGAGCTGGCAGAATGCCAGGTCCTACAGCCAAGCCCGGAGGTGTTTTTGGGTGGTCACGGTGGCGATTTGGGGTGAGTGACCCACATTTTAAGTAGCCTACTACCTTTTCCTGGCAAATATGTGTGTGTGTGTGTGTGTGTGTGTGTGTGTGTGTGTGTGTGTGTGTGTGTGTGTGTGTGTGTGAAATTTCCCCAAAATTCATTCAGCCGTTTGGCTGTGATTGAGGAACAAACATCCAAACATCCAAGCATCCAAACACATAAACCCACAAACTCACAAACTTTCACCTTTAATAATATTAATAGGATAATAATATAACTCCCTATAATGAATAAATAAATGGAAATGGAACGTCACACTTGTAATTGTGCCAATAACAGTAGTTTATTAGGTAGAGTTAAACGTTTTTCGATATTTCATATATCTTCTTCAGACTCTACACACATAAAAATAAAACAAGAAAGAAACAAAATACATTTGCATTACTTCATGCACAAAATGATGAACAAAATTCTATATACAACAGAGCCAATCCAAATGGTGCCGATATGGGCGTGATTTCCAAGTCAAGTGAATTCATATGTCGTTCTGATGTAACGATAGGATAAGTCAGGTGAGAGGCCTCAGAGATGTTAAAGAGACGAGATGTTAAGAAAAACATAGATTGAATCTATGTAACAAATGAACAGTGACCAAATAGAAAAATAGAAAATAAGAGGAGGGGTAGAAAAAGAACTACGTGGATTATAGGTCATATACAAAACAAGGTAAATGAAATTAGAGGGAAAAAAAACATAACTAGGAAACAAAAATACCTTCAATTCAAAATCAAATTCCTAGCTAAGATTTCCTGGATATAGATACCGAGGATGATAAACTCTGTAAACCATAATAAAACAATACAAATGAATACTCAGTATCTAAGTAGGGGTTAATCCTCAGTCAGTGATATATAACAAAATTAAATAGAGACTACACTCCATAATGAACCATAAACACTGACCAATGAATTCACCATCACATATTCGGTATACTTGTGATTTTATATACACATACATGCATAATGCTGTTGCATGCATATGGTGGAAATACCAGGAAATGATTCACAGTTCTCAATAATTTTCAAATGTGTCCTATTGTTCAAATATATTCACTGAAGAGATTGATCAAATCTCAAAAATAGGATAAAAAGATAAAATATAACTTTTATTTGACTATGCTATTAAAATTTAAGCACAAACAACCCACACCAACTAGTGAGAAACAACTTAGTATCAGGGAGAAAGCATGAAATCCATGTTCAATATTACTGACTCCCTGTCTAATAGAGCCGGACTAACTCTCAGTCTAACTGCTGCAAGGGACTCTCAATGATGCTCAGCATATCATTCCCCAGCCTTCTGGAATGCCGGCTAAATGCCGCGCCAACCAGGGGGGGAAGGGTTAAATGCTGACTAGGACCCAGTGCAGATTCACTAAAGCCGATTACAAATAAAAGATGCGTATTTTCTTTGACCCAACGCGTTTCGTTTGACTCATCAGGGGTCAATCATAATGGTTCTCTCTCAGTATACTAGCAGTAAAGACTGCTGTATTAATTAAGAAGAAAGTGCGGTTGGTATTCTGACCGCCAGCAGGACCGCCGCTACCTTTATCAGCGATGAATTGCCCAGCTGGAAGGCACTCCTTTATCGTGCCCGTGGTCCCTCCCACTCCTCATAACCCGCCAATAGCCGCCGTGCGTCATGACGGCAGTGATACGTCAGAAGGGCTATACCGCCCTCAATTCTCCATTGGCCGGGAACAATAAAGCCCACTCATTCCAGCGCGCATGCGTGATACAGCTGACCCGCGCATGCGCGTCTTGTTGTCATGCCTGTTCCACCTAATTTACGGAGCTTTATGCTCCCTTCGCGTTCCACGCACCTGCGCACTGGGGATCAGAGCCCGTGCGCGCATGCGTGATGCAACTGACCCGCGCATGCGCGTATTGTTGTCATGCCTATTCAACTTGATTTACGGAGCTTTATGCTCCCTTCGCGTTCCACGCACATTCCCCTTTGCCCCATTCCGAATGGCACATTAGAAATGAAGGTCCACTTTGAGATGATTGATGGTCCAACATTTGGCCTCACTTTTTTGGGTTGTGAAGCGCTGGGCTGGCAGAGGGTTAAAATACTCTAAGCTCACACGTAATGTGAATTAGTCGCTTCACAGTAGTCATCGTTTGCGCACGGGCTTTGATCCCTAGTGCGCATGTGCGTGGAACGCGAAGGGAGCATAAAGCTCCGTAAATCAAGTTGAATAGGCATGACAACAATACGCGCATGCGCGGGTCAGTTGCATCACGCATGCGCGCACGGGCTCTGATCCCCAGTGCGCAGGTGCGTGGAACGCGAAGGGAGCATAAAGCTCCGTAAATTAGGTGGAACAGGCATGACAACAAGACGCGCATGCGCGGGTCAGCTGTATCACGCATGCGCGCTGGAATGAGTGGGCTTTATTGTTCCCGGCCAATGGAGAATTGAGGGCGGTATAGCCCTTCTGACGTATCACTGCCGTCATGACGCACGGCGGCTATTGGCGGGTTATGAGGAGTGGGAGGGACCACGGGCACGATAAAGGAGTGCCTTCCGGCTGGGCAATTCATCGCTGATAAAGGTAGCGGCGGTCCTGCTGGCGGTCAGAATACCAACCGCACTTTCTTCTTAATTAATACAGCAGTCTTTACTGCTAGTATACTGAGAGAGAACCATTATGATTGACCCCTGATGAGTCAAACGAAACGCGTTGGGTCAAAGAAAATACGCATCTTTTATTTGTAGTCGGCTTTAGTGAATCTGCACTGGGTCCTAGTCAGCATTTAACCCTTCCCCCCCTGGTTGGCGCGGCATTTAGCCGGCATTCCAGAAGGCTGGGGAATGATATGCTGAGCATCATTGAGAGTCCCTTGCAGCAGTTAGACTGAGAGTTAGTCCGGCTCTATTAGACAGGGAGTCAGTAATATTGAACATGGATTTCATGCTTTCTCCCTGATACTAAGTTGTTTCTCACTAGTTGGTGTGGGTTGTTTGTGCTTAAATTTTAATAGCATAGTCAAATAAAAGTTATATTTTATCTTTTTATCCTATTTTTGAGATTTGATGGAAATACCAGGAAAACTTAGAGCAGAAAGTAGCAGCTCGTGTCAGGATTAAAGGTCTTACCTCCGCACGGGGAGCCTGCAGGGTCCGCTTGACTGAATAGCAAATGCTATGAGTAGCGTGGTCACGCCAAAATAAATGCCAACCGGCGGGAAATCCTAGCTAGGAATTTGATTTTGAATTGAAGGTATTTTTGTTTCCTAGTTATGTTTTTTCCCCTCTAATTTCATTTACCTTGTTTTGTATATGACCTATAATCCACGTAGTTCTTTTTCTACCCCTCCTCTTATTTTCTATTTTTCTATTTGGTCACTGTTCATTTGTTACATAGATTCAATCTATGTTTTTCTTAACATCTCGTCTCTTTAACATCTCTGAGGCCTCTCACCTGACTTATCCTATCGTTACATCAGAACGACATATGAATTCACTTGACTTGGAAATCACGCCCATATCGGCACCATTTGGATTGGCTCTGTTGTATATAGAATTTTGTTCATCATTTTGTGCATGAAGTAATGCAAATGTATTTTGTTTCTTTCTTGTTTTATTTTTATGTGTGTAGAGTCTGAAGAAGATATATGAAATATCGAAAAACGTTTAACTCTACCTAATAAACTACTGTTATTGGCACAATTACAAGTGTGACGTTCCATTTCCATTTACATATTTTGGGTTGGGACCCTACGTCTACACCTACCCATTACCTTGGGCCTTGCATCCCTCAATCACATCCCTATAATGAATAACACCCCCAAAGTACATCTTTAAATTAATAGCGTCCCAGTGTACCTGCTTTAACCACTTCTGGACTGCCCATAGACTTTATACGTCTGGGAAGTGGTTTCCTTATTCTGACAGGATGTGCCAGTACGTCCTGTCAGAACACAGCTATTGTACGAGATCGTGCAATTGCTGAAACTGGAAGCCGGCTGGAACTTCAGTCGGAGCTCCCAGAGAGATGGCAGGGATAGTTTATTCCTGTTCCTGCCTTCTCGATCGCTGTGTATACAGAGCTCAATGAGCGCTGTATACAGCGCTCAATGAGCGCTGTATACACAGCTATGGGCGCCACCATCATTTGGCCACCCCCTGACCCAGCGGTTACGTGATCCACCGAGATCAGTGTCTTGCAAGAGCTGCTGGGTCCTACAAGACCGAGATTAGCTCTGTATACTGTGTATACAACGAGTAGGAGGCTGTATTCCTCCTGCAACTGGGGCTAAATGTACCAGCCTCAGTTGCAGGGGAAATCAGCTTCTCCGACAAAGAAAAAAATGATTAGATGTCCCCAAAGGTCTCTTGTGACCTTATGGGGACAACATCTGGAAAAAAAAATTAAAAAATTAATAAAAAAAGTTTTAAAAAAATTAAATAATATAATTTTAAAAAGTAAGTAAAATAAAATGCCAATAAAACGTCGTTATTAAAGGTTATAGCCCCACCCCCGACAACACCATACAAAATAAAAATTACCGTAATGGAGAGGAAAAGCTATTTTATAAAGTTTTTCAGTAGCAATTTGTGCTATTAAATTTAAAAAAAAAAGAAAAAAAGAAAACTGAAACCAGACACAATTTCCCTCCTATTTTGTTTATATGTTCCAGGATATAAAAAAAAATTAAAACACATTCGAAAATAAAAACAACATAAAAATAAAGCCCTATGTGTCCCCGAAAAAATACGCAAAAATTAGTTGAATGAGACGTATGAGAAAAACGTTACAGCCCTCAAAACCGCACATACAAAATAAACCTAAAATGTGTCTGGTCCTGGACTACAAATTGGCCTGAAGTGGTTAAATAGCATCCTTTATTAATAATGCCCCAAGTGTTTCCTATTTAAATGGTAAAAAAATTAGCAGGGTTCCAATACCTGGGACCCCCAGGATCAGCAGTTTGAATGGTCCATGGTATCTGTGCAAGCGCCGTGCTCTCTTCTCAATTTATATAGTACTAACCTCTGCCTGTGACTTTGTGTGTTGTTGGCATCGATGGTCCGTTTATATTAAGCAAGTTACTGCCATCAATGGTTTGCCTGCTCTGGCATTTCAGCAGCTCTCTAGCTGTCCTGCTGCTGAACTTGTTCCTCACGCTGTGTCTGTGATTGTTTCGGCATCTCAGCAGCTGGCTGGGATGCCATATAATGAGCGTGTTGTTGGCGTTGATGATCCGCCTGCTCTGGTGTTTCAGCAGTTGTCAAGCTCGCCTCCACTGAATTCGTTCCTCGCGCCGTGCCTGTGATTATTCCAGCATCTCAGGTGCTCGCTAGGATGCCATATAATGAGCATGTTGTTAGTATCGATGATCTGCATGCTCCGGCGTTTCGACAGCTCTCAAGCTGGCCTGCTGCTGAACTTGTTCTTTGCACCTTGCCTGTGATTTTTCTTGCATCTCAGCAGCTCGCTGGGATATAATGAGCGTGTTGTTGGCATTGATGACCCACTTCTCCAGCGTTTCGGCAGCTGTGAAGCTGGCCCGCCACTGAACTCGCACTGTGCTCCTGATTGTTCAGGCATTTCAGCAGCTCACTGGGACACCATATAATGAGCGTGTTGTTGGTGTTGATGAGCCGCCTGCTTTGGCGTTTTTCAGCAGCTGTTCCTTGTACAGTGCCCGTGATTGTTCCAGCATCTCAGCAGCTCACTGGGATGCCATATAATGAGTGTGTTGTTGGCTTCGATGATCCCCCTGAGCTCCGCTTGAAGAAAACTCTGTTGACTTCTGGCTATCTTCATAGCTCTCATTGTTTTAGAATTTTGTGACAAATTAGATTTTCTTTTTCCCGGCATGTTTAAAGGTGTTTTCCCATCCAGTGCGTCAGCACACTGCCTGGAGCAGATCAGAGAACATGCAAATGCATGTACACAATGGACTGAGGGTTAGCTCTCTGTTTACATAGACAGATAACAAACGTGGCTTCATCAGAACCTGATATAAGCTGCTGCCAAGAGCAGTTTAGCATATAGTATGTAAACTTAAATTTAGAACAGTCATGAAACCATGTCATTTACTGGTATAAAAAATAGCCAATGTGTTAATCCAGGTTACAAACTATCTATGTGCCAAATTTAATCCAAATCCGTTTTTTTTCAGCCGTTTTTGCATGATTGAATAACAAACATACAAACTTTCACATTTAGAATATTAGTAGGATCATACATCCCATAGTAGCTATGTAATGTAACTACAGCCTCGTCCTATACATGTGTGTGTGACAAGACTGTAACTACATCACAAGGTCACTATAGGCAGACAGCATGTAATATAAACAGGCGCCATGGCCCCTTCATACAGCTGATCAATGGGGAATCACTTATCTCTTATTGATAATCTATTCTGAGGATACTTTTGCAAGGCACTGCATGTCTGGGCAGTCCACTCTTAACCCTGTAAGGACGTACCTATATTGTGCAACTGTAGAACTGGGAAGCTGGCTGTAACTACAGCCGGAGCTCCTCTAGAGAAGTCAGGAAAGGTTTATTACCATCCCTAACTTCCTGATGATTGTATACACTACACTCATGGTGCTGTTTCTCTTTGACCCAGCTGTTACATGATCTGTCAGGAGCCTGGAACAGTATTTGCTGCTGTGTCCTAGATGACCCAGATCAGCTTTGTACTTATGGTTAGGAAGCTGCATTCCTCCTGTAAGGACTGAGTGTGCAAGCCAAGACACTCACGAAAGAACATCTGAGGCTCTGTTTCATTCCAATGAATATAGAGCAGGTCCTATCCTGCTCTGTGTTGTCAGCACAGAATGTATTGGAAACTTTCATAGAGGTGAGTGCATTGTGGAAAGCACTCGGAGAACATTCAGATATACCTCAGTGTCATCCGAGTTCATTCTGCTGCAAAATCAGTCACACTGCAGACAACAAGCAGGGGCTTACAGGGGCTAAATATATCAGCGTCAGTGCCAGGGGAAAATAATTAAAAAGAAGAAATACTTTCGAAATACGCCCTAATGATAGCACCTTGTAGAGGCGATTCTATAGTTTCCAAATACTCTCTGTTATTCAGCTTTGGAGCTCCATTCCCCTCATTTGCATATTAATAAAATAGTGATTTACATGAACATTGCCTTTACATGAGAATAACAGTGGCATATTTGGAAACTATAGAATCTCCTCTACAACCAATTTACTGCTGACAGACTCCTTTAAAGGGGCTGTATCAGCAAAATTATGCCATATGAGCCCCACATATGCCTGAATAGCCTTTAAAAAGGCTATTGAGGCACGGCTAATCGTATTTTAAAAGCCCCCCCCTGTTTTAAACTAAGACCGTAAAAACATATATGCAAATTATACTTACCGTGTACAGTAGGCGGTTCGTGCACTGGTGGACGTCTTCTTCCAGCGACGTCCTCCTTCCATGCCTTCATTTTCTTCTCTTCGGTGGGTTGTGTTTAAATCCCGCGCGTGCGCATTGGTGTGCCCCTTTAAGTTACAACATAAATAGGAATGTGAATAAAGTTCATATCTAAAAGGAAAGAGAATTGTTCTAATTGTTAATAACATTATATTGTGCCTCATCCCCTGTAACTACATGCAAGGGAGACGTGCTAATGCAGAGCTATATAGAAGGGAGGAACATGGGAGGAGTAATTCGGAGCCTTTCTAAATGAAAAGTGTGAGTGCTGTGCAGTTCACAGTTATCTCTGGACAAGTCTGTGGAAGGAAGTATAACATGGCTACCGCTGGGAAAGTAAGTAGGAATTTCTAATGTAATGCAAGGAGTGAAAACCTTTCACAGTGTATTCCCTAGATAAATATTCTTACTCATATACATGCAGAACACATTGAAGGGGGGACAGAAGGGCGACTCACTGCCCTCTACTGCTTCTTTGGCTCTCTGTAACTTCACCGCAAGGCTTCTCGTTTGTATTTGTCCGCACTAACCGCAAAGTGAAAAAGATTTTATCATTAAAAAAAGTTTTTAAACTAAAAGCACGTAGGAATAGCATTTAGACAGGCTAATATCTTACACAAGACCACCGCAAAATAGCCGCGGAACATGCGCAGTCTGCCGAAGAGGAGATGCGTCAGGAACAGAAGACAGAGGTGGCACTGGAATTGGGTGTGCTCTGAGCAAAGGGGGAACACACCCTGTGCCCTCTGACCACAATCAGCATATAGAAGAAAAATTCGAAAACGGCAGCATGGACATGCAAAATAAAAGTAAGCGATGAATAACCTTTATAAACACTATTCCTATGTGCTTTTAGTTTAAAAACTTTTTTAAACGATGGAATCCCTTTACAATTAAAAATGGAAGGTTCCTTCTGTTACATTCCTGTTTTGTAGATGGGGGGACTAACACTGCAATTAAAAAAAGAAATCCAACAGAAGGAACCTTTTGTTTTTTATTTTTAAAACAATGTAACCACCATGTAAAGCTAGTGTTTTACATCCAATATGGATACATTAGATCTTTGGCTATCAAAATGGCCAATTTCCAGGTATTGTTTTATGTGCAGTCCTACGAGGCAGACCTGTGATACACATTTGGCTATTTTCTAGGAATAGTACAGTGTACACATTTCTTACAACTGCATGAAAATGAAATGAACATAGAGCCCCACCCCCGAAACTGAACTGTGAATATGAAGTCTGCAATATGATTGCTGTACAACATTTTAGATTACAATGGCACGTTGGTATATTATTACATATCATATTTAAGGACTGACAGTTAAATACTGTATATACTGTGAGAAGATGACAGGTGAAGTGCTGGAGTCAAGGTATATCAGCCCCAGGTTCCTGACATATGTGTGGTCCAGGGCAGGTCAGGAGTAGACCTCAGCCCAGGTGTAGATCCTGGGCTCCTCACTGACCCATAAAAGGCTGCAGAGTCTGCAGACGAGAGCAGAACCTGGGAGTGAGAGGAGGTTCTGACTGCCCTGATATTTTGAGTCTGGTGAGACCAAGTTGGACTAGCTTGTTTTTGTTTGGGTGTCTGACAGTAAGCCACACATTTAAAGGGTCCATTCACACGGAGGAAAATGGCGCTTTATTTGGCGCTGAATTTTCCACACTGAAAAAAAGGGCTCTCATTGATTTCAATGGGCTCTGCTAGCTTTTTTTTCCGCTAGCGGAAAAATCTGCTAGTAGAAAAAAAGCTAGTGGCACCCATTGAAGTCAATGAGATATATATATATATTTTTTTTTTTTTTTCAGTATGGAAAATTCAGCGCCAAATAAAGCGCCATTTTCCTCCATGTGAATGGACCCTTAGTGAGGTATTATTTTTGTTACTGTGTAGTTAGTGCTCAGTCAAGCAGAGATTTGATTTAGTTTTGCCTAAGTTAAGGCTTTGTTTTTTTTTTGTTTTTTTTTATGCCTGAAGTCAAGGTTTGTTTTCTGTCTTTTTTTGTGTAAATAAAACCAGCCTGCTGAATTTTGTGTCCCTGTCTTGACTGTATGGGTCCGTACTAGAGATGAGCGAACAGTGTTCTATCGAACACATGTTCGATCGGATATCAGGCTGTTCGATGTGTTCGAATCGAACATCACGTGGCAAACTCCAAAAAAATTAGATTCCCCCTCCCAACTTCCCTGGCGCTTTTTTTGCACCAATAACAGCGCAGGGGAGGTGGGACAGGAACTACGACAACGGGGGCATCGAAAAAAATTGTAAAAAGTCATTGGCTGCCGAAATCAGGTGACCTCCATTTTAGACGAATAGTGGATTTCAAATCCGGGTCATAGGAGAATGTGAACTTTGTGACTATGAGACAGGGATAGCTGTACAGGCAGGGATAGCTAGGGATAACCTTTATTTAGGTAGGAATGTTATTAAAAATAACTTTTTGGGGCTCTATCGGGTGTGTAATTGTGATTTTTGTGAGATAAACTTTTTCCCATAGGAATGCATTGGACAGCGCTGATTGGCCAGAGTACGGAATTCGACCAATCAGCGCTGGCTCTGCTGGAGGAGGCGGAGTCTAAGATCGCTCCACACCAGTCTCCATTCTGGTCCAACCTTAGACTCCGCCTCCTCCAGCAAAGTCAGCGCTGATTGGTCGAATTCCGTACTCTGGCCAATCAGCGCTGGCCAATGCATTCTATTAGCATGATGAAGTAGAGCTGAATGTGTGTGCTTAGCTCAACTACGCCGGTGGAGTCAGCTCTGCTTCATCAGGCTAATAGAATGCATTGGCCAATCAGCGCTGGCCAATGCATTCTATTAGCGTGAGCTGAGTGTGCACAAGGGTTCCAGTGCACCCTCGGCTCTGATGTAGCAGAGCCGAGTGTGCACAAGGGTTCTAGCGCACCCTCGGCTCTGCTACATCTGATGTAGCAGAGCCGAGTGTGCACAAGGGTTCTAGCGCACCCTCGGCTTTGCTACATCTGATGTAGCAGAGCCGAGTGTGCACAAGGGTTCTAGTGCACCCTCGGCTCTGATGTAGCAGAGCCGAGGGTGCACAAGGGTTCTGCTGATTCTGTATACTGATTCTGTATACTGGCCAATCAATGCTGGCCAACGCCAGCGGTGATGCAGAGCTGAGTGTGTGCCGAGCTCGCACAGCAGGGCTGACCGGCACACGGTGTAGTTGAGCAGAACTGGCTCAACACTGCTGAGTCTCTGCATACCCATAGGAATGCATTGGCCAGCCTTCGGCCAATCAGCGCTGGCTCTGCCGGAGGAGGCGGAGTCTAAGGTCGGACCTGAATGGAGACTGGTGTGGAGCGATCTTAGACTCCGCCTCCTCCAGCAGAGCCAGCGCTGATTGGTCGAATTCCATACTCTGGCCAATGAATTCCTATGGGAAAAAGTTAGCTTGCGAAAATCGCAAGCTGACAGGGATTTCCGTGAAATAAAGTGACTTTTATGCCCCCAGACATGCTTCCCCTGCTGTCCCAGTGTCATTTCAGGGTGTTGGCATCATTTCCTGGGGTGTCATAGTGGACTTGGTGACTCTCCTGAGACGGATTTGGGTTTCCCCCTTAACGAGTATATGTTCCCCATAGACTATAATGGGGTTCAAAACCCGTTCGAACACTCGAACAGTGAGCGGCTGTTCGAATCGGATTTCGAACCTCGAACATTTTAGTGTTCGCTCATCTCTAGTCCGTACCACTGCTGCTACCAAGCTAACTTCTCCACAATACCCACAAGCCCCCCTGACTCATTGTGTCCCCACAAATACATCCCAGACTCTAACTACTATGAACAGAATCCCTTATACATTTATTATCACCTCTTCACAACTGAGCAAAAATACCACTAGTAGAGCTGTATTTCCATGCATCAGTCTGTATTGTGTAACTATGGTGTCACCTACTGACAGTTCATTGAAGTGCAATGTGTTTCTATGGATAAATATTATTATGCCTTTCTGTATTAGGTACAATTTAGTCTCTGTTCCCATTGTAAACACAGCAGAAATCTCCTAACTATCACTTTTGGCATATATACAATAGTATGAAATCATAGAAATCTATAGATACAGTAGGGCAGATCTACTACTGAAAAAGTGCCAGCATTCTGCTGGAGATAAGTGAACCGAAATTGATAAGGGGCATGGAAGACCTCAGTTATGAGCAGAGATTAAAGGAGTTAAATGTGTTTTAACGGAAAAAGGGTGTTTAAGGGAGATGTGATAAATCTATATAAATGATCCATATTAGAAATATGGGGAAAAGCTGTTCCAAGTAAAATCCCCTTTTATATGTGTTCTAGGGAAAGGCGTGTGATTTGAATTTTTAATACTTTTTTTTTTTTTAATTGCATTTATTAGACCCACTAAGGGTCTTGAACCACAGGGGTCTAATCACTAATGCAATGAATTACAATGCTAATGCATTGTAAAAATTTGGCAGCTCTATTGCAGGCTGCATAGAGTAGCCTGCAATAGAATCCATTGAATGACAGGCCAGGGAGCCTTCACAAGGCTCTTGGCTGCCATGCCAGTCCCTGATCACCAGGAAAATAGTGGCGTCCACGTTTCACTGGTAAAATGGCACCTTGGTTAGCTTTGACTGAGGTGTCAGAGGGGTTAATGCCTACAATCGGTGCGGACATTAGCGCCAAGTGTCTGCTGTATAAAACAGCAGACACCCGGCAGCTAAGGCTGCTGCCCGGCTCCCGAGTGGCCGCCATCTTTAAACTCCTGGGATCTGCCGTATTACATATGGTGGATGTCAAGAAAGGGTTAAACTAGAATTTTCATGAGTGATGGGTAGGTAGATTACAGTGCTGTTTGTTTGGCCTGTGGGTTTTTTTTTTTTTTTTTTGTGTGTGTGTGTGAAAAGGTTATGAGGGGAGAAAAACAGAACTGTTGTACCAACTATAATACAGAGACCAATTAGTCAAGAGTACAGGAAGTCAAGGAAATAGGATAGAGCGGGAAGATACTGCAAAAATATTAACCTTCACTTTATTTTATATAAGATAAAATCATATAGGAAAAATGAGGCACACTAAATATCACCACATATATCTCAATTAGAGATAAGCGAACACTGTTCAGATCAGCCGTTCCGAACAGCACGCTCCCATAGAAATGAATGGAAGCACATGGCATGTACACTTTGCCGGCGGCCGGTCGCCGTGCCAGGTGCTTCCATTCATTTCTATGGGAGCGTGCTGTTCGGAACGGCTGATCCGAACAGTGTTCGCCATCTCTAATCTCAATTGTCAGTGTAGAAATCAGAGATAAAGACATATATCATGCACATCAGGTGTAACACGTACAGTGGGGCAAAAAAGTATTTAGTCAGTCACCAATAGTGCAAGTTCCACCACTTAAAAAGATGAGAGGCGTCTGTAATTTACATCATAGGTAGACCTCAACTATGAGAGACAAAATGAGAAAAAAAATCCAGAAAATCACATTGTCTGATTTTGTAAGAATTTTTTTGCAAATTATGGTGGAAAATAAGTATTTGGTCAGTAACAAAATTTCATCTCAATACTTTGTTATATATCCTTAGTTGGCAATGACAGAGGTCAAACGTTTTCTGTAAGTCTTCACAAGGTTGGCACACACTGTTGTTGGTATGTTGGCCCATTCCTCCATGCAGATCTCCTCTAGAGCAGTCATGTTTTGGGGCTGTCGCTTGGCAACACGGACTTTCAACTCCCTCCAAAGGTTTTCGATAGGGTTGAGATCTGGAGACTGGCTAGGCCACTCCAGGACCTTGAAATGCTTCTTACAAAGCCACTCCTTCGTTGTCCTGGCGGTGTGCTTTGGATCATTGTCATGTTGAAAGACCCAGCCACGTTTCATCTTCAATGCCCTTGCTGATGGAAGGAGGTTTGCACTCAAAATCTCACGATACATGGCCCCATTCATTCTTTCATGTACCCGGATCAGTCGTCCTGGCCCCTTTGCAGAGAAACAGCCCCAAAGCATGATGTTTCCACCCCCATGCTTTACAGTAGGTATGGTGTTTGATGGATGCAACTCAGTATTCTTTTTCCTCCAAACACGAAAAGTTGTGTTTCTACAAAACAGTTCCAGTTTGGTTTCATCAGACCATAGGAAATTCTCCCAATACTCTTCTGGATCATCCAAATGCTCTCTAGCAAACTTCAGACGGGCCCGGACATGTACTGGCTTAAGCAGTGGGACACGTCTGGCACTGCAGGATCTGAGTCCCTGGCGGCGTAGTGTGTTACTGATGGTAGGCTTTGTTACATTGGTCCCAGCTCTCTGCAGTTCATTCACTAGGTCCCCTCGCGTTGTTCTGGGATTTTTGCTCACCGTTCTTGTGATCATTTTGACCCCACGGGGTGAGATTTTGCGTGGAGCCCCAGATCGAGGGAGATTATCAGTGGTCTTGTATGTCTTCCATTTTCTAATTATTGCTCCCACAGTTGATTTCTTCAATCCAAGCTGGTTGCCTATTGCAGATTCAGTCTTCCCAGCCTGGTGCAGGGCTACAATTTTGTTTCTGGTGTCCTTTGACAGCTCTTTGGTCTTCACCATATTGGAGTTTGGAGTCTGATTGTTTGAGGGTGTGCACAGGTGTCTTTTTATACTGATAACAAGTTTAAACAGGTGCCATTACTACAGGTAATGAGTGGAGGAAAGAGGAGACTCTTAAAGAAGAAGTTACAGGTCTGTGAGAGCCAGAAATCTTGGTTGCTTGTAGGTGACCAAATACTTATTTTCCACCATAATTTGCAAAAAAATTCTTACAAAATCAGACAATGTGATTTTCTGGATTTGTTTTCTCATTTTGTCTCTCATAGTTGAGGACTACCTATGATGTAAATTACAGACGCCTCTCATCTTTTTAAGTGGTGGAACTTGCACTATTGGTGACTGACTAAATACTTTTTTGCCCCACTGTATGTCAATATTATTCAGTCACATATGTCAATGATCCATTATCTCCATATACAAATGTTGAGTCAGGGTTCTGTGTGTTCTTACTCCTCCTCTGCTATTGTAATGCCTAATTTTCCATGCTGCCATTCTATACTGTCAACCATGTCCTCTTCATCTTATCTGACACAGATCCCATTCTCTATTAGTCATTTGTCATCTGCTGATAGAGATATTCCTCAAGCCTAAGTCTTTCTCTTCTTGATGAGTTGAATGAGAACAAAGATTGTTTTTATAATTTAGAGGAGGAAGGTAGAAGACATAACCATTGGGGTGTGGCACTGTTCGTCTTGCTGAAAGGGGCAGCACTAGAGGGAATCTGGAGGAAGGAATTTTGAGGGTATAGAATCCCATTGCCATGATGAATAAAAAAAAATGTGGGGAAGATGATAAAATTATTGAATCCAATGATGATTCTATTGCAGATGGGACCTGGCAACTGCCAGGGTGAGATCAGAGGAAGAGGGTGGTGGCAGAGGCTCAGGATATCAAATGTGTCAGCAGCAGAGACAACTGCAGCATTAGTGATGTCATCCCTTTAATATATATCTTGCATGAAACATTTATAGTTAGGCGATGAAAGGTAGAAGAAGAAGAATAACAACTTCTACCTCTTGTTTAATCTTGGAAGATAACCCAGCTTTTTCATCTGGCAGTCAGACACACTAACCAGAAATTTTGTTGAAATTCTGTATATTGCCACTCTATCAACACTATGTTGTTGTAGCGTTTCTTTTCATAAAGGGATGACCTGCAAGTCAGTTTGAAAGCCCTGGTTTGGTCCTAGAACAGGTGAAAAGAATTGTTTGTACCCTTCCTAACAACGGGGTATTTCCCATGAACATAACCAAATTTAATTTCGTAGACAATTAAAAGTTAAACATTTTTGCAAATATAAGTAAATAAAATTTTTGCAAACAACATCTCTAACCAGTGTATGTGACCATGAATGGGGGAACTTTTTATGGTCTAGTGCTTGTTAGAAACCCAGTCATGATTTCTTTGTAGTCAGGTGCATGCATGAAAAGATAACCCGGCCAAGGAATCATAGGTGGGTTAGTACGTGCCCACAATGAAGGCTGCCCGTATCATCTGGAATCTTCTGTCTCTGGAATATTGTCTGTTAAAGACAGCTGTGGTCTTCCACCTAACAAACAAGAGCTCCTCCTTTCTGTCTCTAATATTTAGGAGAGTGTTCATTTAGGTAGGTGTATATTCTTTGAGGGTTTTTTTTTTTTTTTGGTACTAGATAACCATCCATAGGAAAAGATATAAGGAAAATCAATTCTCTACAGTTTAGCAAATATCTCTTGTGTTTTTCTACTGGTTTGTACAAAATGCATGGTTTATCCTAAACACTTCAAGTACATCAGGTTACATAGAAGGTAGTTCTGTTCTGGTTGTATAGAGACATAATTATATCTGATTATTTATATATATATATATATATATATATATATATATATATATATATATATATATTGATCTAAAACAGGGTGACAAATGTGAATACAGAAATGGAGTGAATGCCATTTTTTTTTACATAGGCAGCTGAGGATATTGAATTCTACTATTATTTCAGGCAATCAAATGTAAGGCAGCCGTGTGCTGGGGACCGAAACAACCACTCTCCATTGAAGAGATTGAGGTTGCTCCGCCAAAGGCTCATGAAGTTCGCATAAAGGTGATCTACTATTTAGTTATGACAGACATTATAAATTTACCAATTGTATGTAGTGGTTCTGAAAGTGAAATATCACCCAAAAGTATGATCTAAGTAACATATAATCTAGCGTTTAGGTGACTGCAGAAACACAGCTTTTTCTTTTTTGTTGCAGATTTTTTTTTTGGCTACAAAAAAAAATATGAAATATGTAGGAAGTTCTTATACTTTCTGTTAATTCTCCTTGCTTTGGCTCAAAAAAACAAAGCAAAATCTGAAGCGATGGAAAATCACTAGGATATGCCATCAAGTTATGAACGCTGGGGGACCGACCACCAAAAGCAAACTGACAATTTTTCCAGGACACTGGTGGCTCCCAATCCCTAGCTTTGAAGGGGAGCCATAGCATTGTCCCTCTTAAAGAAGACCTATCATGTCCTCATCAATGTGTGATTTTTATATACTGCTAGAAAGCAGACCGTGAGTTGAATTCAGCGTGCTGTCGGGTTTCCTGGTATGTGCCCTGGTGCTGGAGATATCTCCCATCTGTGAGAAGGGCAGGGCTTACAGCCTAACGTCAAGCTGGAGAGTTAGGAACGCTCCCTCTGATAGTGCAAAGCTATGGAAGGTTACAGTCATGGGGACGGCCCTCACAGCCCAGTGATTATACTAGGCTGTAAGGCCTGCCCTTCTGACAGTGGGGAGATATTGGTGCCAAAATTAAAGGGGTATTCCCATAACCCTTGTTCACCAACCTGCAGGCTCTGTGCTCTGTTCAATTCCTGGTTTTCTCGGCACATTGGTGGGAGGGGTTTCACTTGCTCTGCTATCTGTTATGTTTGAAGTCAGTAATGAGGGATTGGTTGTAAATGCAGCTGATGTAGCAGAGCTGGATTTGAGTCAGCTTGCATTACATACAGAGGTATCGGACTCCCTATCCCAGCCCTTATCAATTAAACCGGCTGAAAAAGTGGAAGAGCTGAAGATAGAGTTCAGAATTCCTGGAGCTCTTACCTCCCCCTCCCCTGTCTGAGGAGCTCCATTACTTGTCAGACATAAACAGCTCAGAGCTGCTGCTGAGCACTTGTCCCCTTCCCCCCCCCCCCCCCTGAGAGCAGGCAGCTAGTCACTTGGGAAATGAGCAGATAAGCCCATGGCCATAGAAACAGAGTGTAAACAATGAAGTGAATAAATTAAGATAGCGGCCAAACAAAGCAGTTTTGATAAAGCAATGTATTTAGGAAAAGTCTTAAATCCACATAAACTAGCAATATAGATAGGATCCTTGTTATGGGACAACCCCTTTAATGGTAAAATTCAGCACACTGTCGGCTTTCTAGCACATTGATGAGGACGTGAAATGTCCTTTTTAAATATCTAGTATACAGTAAAATCTGTGTAAGTTAAGCAGCAGAGCTAAATCTCAAGATAAAACACACTAGGCATAGACCATGACTTTTCATGAGACACTGCCAATCTCCAAAGATACTAGAAGGAAACAATTCACTCTGATAAATAAATGGTCTTATGAAATACAATTCTGGAGAGATCCGTTGCTTGTGATATTTTACCTGAACTGGTGTTTGAATTCCAAACAATTCAATGTCAAATCTTGTGTATTCCTGCAGATTGTGGCGACTGGAGTTTGTCGCTCAGATGATCATGTTTTAAGTGGAGCGATAGATGTAAAATACCCTGTAATACTGGGGCATGAAGCTGCTGGTGTAGTGGAGAGTGTTGGTGAAGGAGTAACAAATATGCAACCCGGTAAGGCTTGTCATGTAGAGGGCTGTAAAAAAATTATCAACTGATATTAAATAATATTGATTAAAACAGCTTGCAAAAACAGTGAGGATTGCTATAAATGTAACACATTATAGGCTATGAACCGCTTTGTGATTTTATTTTTGCAAGTTAGTTGAAATAAAAATGATGCAAATGAACATAGTTTTGACTAAAGGTCTCCTACTATTTTCTGTCTACAGGTCCTATGAATATTTATATTTCCAGGGTTACCGACTACAAACAAACCCTGTGTAGTCTGAATCTCTGCTCTTTCAATCTGCCCCTACTTCTCAGATAGAGGTGGCTCAGTCATTGCGTAGGACCTCCCACTAGACTTATAAACCAATAATAAATGAAAAACATAAATGACAAATTGTAGTATATTTCCCCACAAACGTATGTACAATCTGGTTCATGTTTAACATGTCTGTTCACCTTGATACTATACTTGAAGGTATTTGTAAAATAAATTTTGTACACTAAAATGTTTCATACTTTGCATTTTTGTAGGAGATAAAGTCATCCCATTGTTTATTCCTCAGTGTGGAAAATGCAGATGTTGTTTAAATCCAGAGAGTAACCTTTGCTACAAAAATGAGTAAGTATAGGAACATCTCTAGATCATACAAAATAATTTTTAGATATAACTATTCCCCCCCCCCACATGTGATATTTTATTTTGTTTTTTAATAAATTTGCAAAAAATATTAACATTTCTATTTTTTCCTTTCAAGATGGAATGCTGAGTGTACACTAATGAGAAATAAAATGAACTTTTTTGATTTTAGCATATGGCTGCAATGAAACCAAAGAGTGAACATTTTTAAGGGGTCTGAATACTTTCCATACCCACTGTATTAGCAAAAAAGTCTGGTGGGTTGTAAACTGCTCTAATAACTTCCAAGGAGCTTTTGAATCTACACATATGCACCCAATGTGCCCCCAGAATCAATAAATACATCAAGTGTATTCCATAAAACAATTAACATAAATCAACCAAAAAGCCCAAAATACACACAAAAAAATAAATAAAAAAATAATCCAGCTGCCCCTTCCCAGACCACTTAACAGCTCCCCTGGAAACATCTTAGCTCAAAAACAAACATTGAACCCCTCCCTCCGACATACCACTGTGCCATCAGATAAGAAAAAAAACACCAATAACAATTAAATCCTGTTAAAGTCCATCCACTGATCAGCCTTTTCTGTAGTATCAAAAATTACAGGGCATCCTTCATAAATTACTCATTTAATCCAAAAACAACAAGTCCAACAGTAGTGTAAATCTGCCCTCCTGACCTTGTTTTTAACCTTTATAAAATGTAATACTTTTTTTTTTTTTAATATGTGAATAATGAGGATAGAAAGAAATGTTCAACTCAATATAAGGCATATCTAAGAAAGTTCTTCGCTCTTGAGTACTAAGTCTCGATATCTTTTAATCAAAATGGCTCTAGCTGGAGTCCATGGTGGTCTGGGCTTCAAAGGGATTCGATATGCTCTCTCCACTAAAAAGACACTAGATGAGGAGTGTAGAAAACAGAGGAAAAAGGCAGTGGCACTACTCACATTACTGCACCAAGTCCATAAATAAATATTTCGGCAGCATCTATAGGGAGGTGTTCATACTAGGATATTAAAGCCACACTAGGCTTAGCCTTAGTTAAGGAGGTGCTCTACTCTACTCTACTCGGAAATGGCCCATTTTCGATGACCAGATGCATCTATTCTTTCCTGATGTTTTTATGCTGCTATGAATAAAGAACCTGTGTTTTAAGGAAAATCAGCCTCGGCGAGTGCCCTTCCTCTCTTTTCCTCTTGCATATAACTGTTTCCACTAGATGAGGAGTCCTCTGCAAATTTATCCAGCAGCCAACTCTTGTTAAATGAAACAGTATGGGCCTTCACAATTCTTTGGAAAGCCTACTAAATACAGATTAAATCAGCGTTATCTGTCGTCCATATCAAGTTTGTTGGTAATTTCTTTATTGGGAGCATTCACACTTGCACCCCTGTGTGACCTGTGTCATTCCATTGGGTTTCCATTCTGAGCCCTAGAGAAACTGCATAGGGGACGGCTTCCCAGCAGTCAGTTTTAAAACCTATTCATTGTTCATATGCAGCCTCTTCGCAGGGAAATTATTTTTTTTGTCCGGGCACAAAGTCAGACATTCAGGACGTTGTGTCCAGCCAAAAAACCCGGTTTCCCCGCGGAGAGGCTGCATACGGACACTGGTGATTTCCTTTTAAAATCCATTCAAATGAATGGGTTTTAAAGATGCTCTATCAGCAAAATTATGCTGTATGAGCCCCACATATGCTTGAATAGCCTTTAAAAAGGCCATTCAGGCACCACTAATCTTATTTTAACCCTCCCCCCCATTTTAAAACAATACCCTGAAACCGAATATGCAAATTATACTAACCATGCTCGGTGGGCGGTCCTGCGATGCCCAACCTCATCTACTGTCATGCCTTCCTCTTCTTTCTTTCTTCCAGCGACGTCTTCCTGCCCTGGCTCTTCCCCCCACCTTGATCTTCTGCTGAGTTGTGTTCAAATCCCGCGTGTGCACAGTATCTCTCCCTCCGGAGCGCTACTGCACACGCGGCAGCACCATTTTTGTTGTAGTTCTATGTACCCCTTAGAACTATGTGAACGTACTGTGCATGCGCAGTACGCTCGCGAACTTCTTCTTCATTCCGGAAGAACAGAAGATCAAGGCGGGGAAGAGCCAGGACAGGAGGATGTCACTGGAAGAAGAAAGAAGAGGAAGGCGTGACAGCAAGATGACGTCCGACAGTTTAGGACCGCCCACTGTGCGTGGTAAGTATCATTTGAATAATTGTTTTTATGATATTATTTTAAAACTGAAGGGGGGGGGGGGGTTAAAATAAGATTAGTGGTGCCTAAATAGCCTCTTTAAAGGCTGTTCACGCATATGTGGGGCTCATACAGCATAATTTTGCTGATAGAGCCCCTTTAAAACTGACTGCCAGGAAGCCGCCCCCGATGCAAGTTCTCCGGGGTGTCACGGGATGGTTAGAGTCTATACTATAGGCAATGTGTAATATATATTTCATGTGGAATGTATTCTCTAACCTGTTGTAAACATCAGTGTGTAGTTGGCTGATTGGGGTCTAGTGTGTTAGCACATTGTATGCAAATACCTCTAACTAGTGAGGACAATGGGTGGAGATAATCTGATCAGTGTCTCCAAGAAGATGTTGGACTGTGCATTGTTCAAAAGAGACAGGGAGTCTGCTCTCCTTGGCATAGGTGAGGGGGGAAGGATCTGTGGCTCAGCCCTTCCCACCCCCAGGTATAGGAAGTAACAGTTTAGTATATAGATGTAGCTTGCAGTTAGTATGTGTTAGCCGGCCTGTGCACAGCTCTGCAGAGAGCCAGAATTTAGTTACAGGACCAAGGAACCAAAGTTATCATTGGATTGTGACTTCTGTGGACTTATTGTTATTACGGTTGATGTGACCGCCGCCGGCTACTAACTTTGTGGATTACAATAAATTGCTGTTGTCTCCCGACCTCTTGCGTCCCTGTTGATTCAAAAGACCATCCGGAGGAAGACGTATACCTTTGCTCCGTGACAACTGGTTGGCAGCGGTGGGATCAACAGCGGACAGCGAGATGGACTACAGCAGCCCAGCGATTAATGGAGCCACAACCTCAGAATACAGGAACTGGACTATGGCAAGTCTACAAGTAAGGGCCCGGGAACTAAACCTGAGTTACCAGGGAAGAACGAAAGATCAACTGATCGAGGCACTGGAGGAGATGACCCTGCAAAGCGACCATGAGGAGGGCTGCCCCCAGGAGACTGGAGAGATACAGGAGTGGCAGGTACAGACCCAAAAGAGCAGATGGGTTGTTTTGTATGAGGAGGAATTGGCAGTGCTGGGGCTAGAAGCAACTGCAGAGCAAAGGAGTAGAGCGTTACAGAGGGCTCAGGAAACGGAGAAGGAGGAACAGAGAATGGCGCATGAAAAGGAAAGAATGGCGCATGAAATGCGAATGGCTGAGATAACTGCGCGGAATTATAATCAAACGTCGACCCCCAGCCCAACAGTGAGAGAACCACCATATGTCTCCCATAAACACTTCAAGACCTTTGATGAAACGGCTGGGGATGTTGATGGATATTTTCAGGACTTCGAACACCAGTGCCGCCTGATGGAAGTCCCAGAGAAGGATTGGGTCCGGTATCTGGTGGGGCACCTACGAGATGGAGCTGCGGAAGCTCTCAGAGCCATGGACCCTAGTGATCAGCGGGACTATGAGGCCATTAAAAGAGCGGTGCAGAAGTATTATGCCGTCACTCCAGAGACCTACCGAGTTCAATTCCGCTCTTTGTCTTACAATGGGGGAAGCTCCTTCCACATGTTCGCCCACAAGTTGAAGCAAGCATGCAAGCGCTGGCTAGAAGGAGAGGAGGCTGTCACAGTCGATAAGATCCTCCAAGTCATACTTAAGGAACAGTTCTTTTCCCAGTGCCCCGCTGAGATCCGTGAGTGGGTGCTGGAACGGAACCCAGCCACAGTGGAGCAAGCTGCTTCCCTTGCAGATGAGGGCCTGACCATCAAGCCGCAGTGGAAGAGGTTGTTTGCAGAGGAGCGGAAAACTACCACAGTCCGCCAGACACCCTTCATCCAGCCACCCACCTTTCGTGCCCGGCCTCAGGATTACAATTCCCCCTCTACCCCTGCCCCAGCCCATCGGCCTCCAGCTATGAACAACCCTGTCCCTAGACAACGACCTACTGGAAGAATGCTAGAGCGCAGATGTTTTGGGTGCGGGCGGCCTGGACATTTGCAAGCTAGTTGCCCTGTTAACATGGGGGCACGGGCCACCGTGGCATCCCGGCCTATTCACTACCTGGGAACCACCCCTAGGACTGAAAGTTTGGCCCCATTTCCAGATGACTCCATGAATGACCCATCTGTTCCACCTCCAGGGGTCTATGGGATTCAGCCTTCCGCCACACATCCCGCAAACCTTCAGCGGAAGCACTTGCAGGAGGTCCTACTGGATGGCCGAACAGTTGTTGGATTCCGGGACTCGGGAGCTTTCCTAACGGTAGCGGACCCCCGAGTGGTTCGACCCGAGGCCCTAGAGGAGGGCCCTGGCCTTTCTATCGAGTTGGCAGGAGGTACTCGGAAACGTATTCCTAAAGCTACCGTGGAACTCGACTATGGTTATGGACCAAAACGATGCACAATTGGTGTGATGAGCGGGCTGCCGGCCGATGTTCTGTTAGGCAACGATGTTGGAAATCTACAGTGCCACTTTGTGGGAGCAGTGACCCGAAGCCAAGCTCAGAGAGACGCCAACATGGATCGACCGGATTTTTTGCCAGATGCCAGCCCTTCAACCCTACAACTTTACCATTCAGTACCGCCGAGGGAACCAACACCAGAACGCAGATGGGTTATCCCGGCAGGAGGACATATGAGCTATAGAGACTGATGTGCATTCCCCAATTTACCTGTGTAGGCCAATTGTGTCATGCACATGTTTTGAGAGGGGGAGGGGTTGTCACGGGATGGTTAGAGTCTATACTATAGGCAATGTGTAATATATATTTCATGTGGAATGTATTCTCTAACCTGTTGTAAACATCAGTGTGTAGTTGGCTGATTGGGGTCTAGTGTGTTAGCACATTGTATGCAAATACCTCTAACTAGTGAGGACAATGGGTGGAGATAATCTGATCAGTGTCTCCAAGAAGATGTTGGACTGTGCATTGTTCAAAAGAGACAGGGAGTCTGCTCTCCTTGGCATAGGTGAGGGGGGAAGGATCTGTGGCTCAGCCCTTCCCACCCCCAGGTATAGGAAGTAACAGTTTAGTATATAGATGTAGCTTGCAGTTAGTATGTGTTAGCCGGCCTGTGCACAGCTCTGCAGAGAGCCAGAATTTAGTTACAGGACCAAGGAACCAAAGTTATCATTGGATTGTGACTTCTGTGGACTTATTGTTATTACGGTTGATGTGACCGCCGCCGGCTACTAACTTTGTGGATTACAATAAATTGCTGTTGTCTCCCGACCTCTTGCGTCCCTGTTGATTCAAAAGACCATCCGGAGGAAGACGTATACCTTTGCTCCGTGACACGGGGCTTAGGACGGAAACCCGGCGGAATGACACAGAGCGCACAGGGGTGCAAGTGTGAACGCCACCTTACACTCTTTCAACATTGAAACCCCTTATCAGATTTGAGACCACGTCTTCCAGATGTGAAGTCCTGCCCTCAACCAGACATACTTGTGCCTTAATTTCACAAAGCATCTCTAATCTCCATGATATCACTTCTCAGCCCTTCTATTTGTTTTGACAAACCAGACTGTGACTGGGTAAATAAGTGAGAGCTGACAGAGATGGGAAACTGAAGAGTTATAAAGGAAAACTTTAATAAATCCCTCAATCTTAGCTCAACATTCTAACACATCAGTAGGTAAAACAGATCAGGGAGTGCCACCCAGAGTTCCGACACCAGGCAAGATATAGTCCCAAGTTCTTACTGTGGCAACCATGACCGTGACATGGCCTCATTATCTTCATCATCATTGTTATTTTTATTTATTTATTTTTAGAGCATCATTAATTCCATGGTGCCATACATTTAAGGGTTAGCAAAGACTTACAATCTATGAGGCAGAGGGGATAGAGACACTAGGTGAGGGTAGCAGCTGTCTAGATGGTGGTGTGGTTTCAGTAGTGTTATGCTCACTAAGAGGTTCCTAAAGAGGTGAGCATTCAAATTCTTCATGAAGCTTGTGATTGTAGGGGATTTTATGTGTTGAGGTAGTGAGTTCCAGAGTATAGGAGGATACATGTGGGAAGTCTTGGAGGCAGTTGTGTGAAGAGGAGATAACTGTAGCGCAAAGTAGGAGGTCTTTGTCTACATGTGGGTAGGTAACTGGAGGTTAGGTCAGAGATGTATGGAGGGGATAGATAGTGGTTGGTTTTTATATGTTAGCGTTTTAAACATTTTAAACTCTATTCATTGGTTGATGAGTAACCAGTGAAGAGATAGGCAGATGAACAAGGAGTTATTGAGTGCTTGGATGTGCAGGTTGAAGGAAGTCAGTCAATGTTATTCCAAGGCAACGGACCTCTGACATTGGGGTAACTGTGGTACCATTAACTATGATAAATGGGTCAAGTAGGGGAGCCATGTGAAGCAGGATGAAGATGATGGACTCAGTTTGCTCCACGTCGAGCTTGAGAAAGCAGAAGGAGAAAGAGGAGGCTATGTCTGCTAAACATTCTGGAACTCTGAACAACAGATGGTAATGTCTGGTCCAGAGAGATATTTGAGGTAGTCAGTGTAGTGATGATATTGAAAACTGTGGGATTCTATGTGAAGGCCAAGGGTGTAGATGGAGAACAGGAGAGGTCTCAGAGCCTTTGGGGACACCTACAAAAAAAGGGCACAGTGAGGAAATGGTGTGTGAGTGGGAGACTGTAAATGTGTAGTTGGTTAGGTATAAGAAGATCCAGGATGGGCCAAGTCAATGATGCCAAGCCAGGGGATGAGAGTTTGTAACAAGAGGGAGTGGTCGACTGTGTTGAAAGCAGAGGAAAGCTCAATAAGGAGGAGAACAGATAGTGCTGCTTGGCAGTTATTAGGTCATTTATGACTTTGGTTAGGGCAGTTTCTGTGGAGTGGTAGGGTCAGAAGCCTGACTATAGTCTGTCAAAGGCTAAGTTGGACGAAAGATAGTAGGATAGTTCAAAGTGGACGTGTTCAAGGAGTTTTGAGAATAAAGGAGCAATAAGAGATGATAGTTGGCTACTGAGGATGGGTCAAGGGATGGGAGTGATAGTAGCCTGTTTAAAGGAAGAAGGGAAGGTACCTTTGCTTATAAATAGGTTGAAGAGGTGGGTTAGAGCAGGAGTAAAGACTTCATTGGGGATAAGGTGTGATTGCACAGTTGATGAGGTGGGATTTTGGAATTGGGGTTGAGAGCTTTTCATTGGTGACAATTGAGAAGCAGGTTAAGGGTGAAGACCACCGCACAGTTGCGTAGAGTTGTTGTGAGAGTGTAGATTGAGGCTCTCTTATGGTGTCAATTTTATTTTTGCAGTAAGAAATCAATGATATTGGAGGGAGCCCTGGAGGATGGAGAAGGGAGATGAAGGTATTGAATAACTGTTTGGGGTTGTAGGATAGGAAGATAATAGTATGGTGAAATAGACCTGTTTTGGACAGTCTGTTTATAACTAATCAGTGGCTGGAGTGGCTTTTCTTCTGGAGGCATTCCTCAATCCATGAAGCAAGTCTGTTTTTTTTAGTCAGCACCATATGTCCCATATGTCAGGGTTGTCTATTGGTCAGTCATGCTCTGATGAGTGTGAGGGGTGTCAGGTCTTGTCCCTTGTCCCTCAGTCACAGACTGATGGGCAAGGTCCAAGTCATTATATATATGACTGTTTATGTATAGGTGTGTGTGTGTGTGTTTTTTAGATAGATATAACAACAATAATAGTTTCCAATGATTTATTGTCATTTCTTAAACAGCATTGGAAAATATAGTGGTGTGTTATTGGACGGCACTACTAGATTTACCTGCAAGGGAAAACCGGTTTATAACTTAGCTAGCACCAGCACATTTACTGAGTACACAGTGGTTGATGACATTTGTGTAGCCAAGATACACAAGGATGCTCCGCTGGACAAGGTCTGTCTTATTGGATGTGGATTCTCTACTGGATATGGCTCTGCTCTGAATACTGCTAAGGTAATTGAAAGATTTAATTCTAGATATACATTTTACTTAATGCATTTGTCCATTTAATACATCCTTTGCAGCTACAGTATGTTCGTATAAAAGTCTCTTCACTTTTTCGTGGTTTTTTTTTTTTTTCTGTGCCTTACCTGTTTTGCTTCTTATGTAACATTTAACCTTTGCATTGCTAACCGTATATGAGACCTACAACCAGTATTGGACTGGCCCACCAGAGTACCAAAGGATCCTCTGGTGGGCCCAGAATTTTGGTCAAGCAGATTCCCAAATTTGAAAGGTCTATTTCCTATGAGTTTGTTGAAGGGTGGGCTCCCAGAATCATTTTATCTGGTGGGCCCAAGGAACCTCAGTCCAACACTGCCTACTACAATAATTGACATGTTGTGGGTTTAAAACTGCTGTGGTTTATTTGTAGCATTTTGTGGATTTGTAAAAATCTCATTCACAGTGCTGCTACTGTAGATGGCAGTGGGTTAGATACTGGCAAGTTTGCAGCAAATTATTTGCAACTATTACCGGTGTCTCCCCAGCGTCTTGTTCATAATGTATTATACATTATAAAATATCCAAAAGAATTAGCCAGACAGCATTACTAATGTTATAGCCGCATACAATATAATGTCTTGTCGTACCCCCAAAGTGTAATAGCCCCCCTTATGCCCCACACAGTAATGATTCCATTATTATGCCCCAACACAGTGCAATGGCCCCCTTAAGTCCCAATACAGTATAATGAACCCCTTATGACTCCACACAATATAAATAAACTGTGTTTCATAACAGTAATTTTAGAACTCATGAAGCTATGCACTGCAACAGATACAGTGTAGATAATGCAAAATAAAAATGATTAAAGTAGCATGGTAAGTATACATATTATCAGTAGCGGAAGCGGTGGTTACAAATGTTTTACTTACTACAGGTTAAACCCGGCTCTACCTGCGCAGTATTTGGTCTCGGGGGAGTTGGATTGTCAGTGATTATTGGATGTAAAGTAGCTGGCGCTTCAAGGATTATTGGAATTGATATAAATCCTGATAAGTTTGCAAAAGCCAAAGAGTTTGGAGCCACAGAATGTATCAACCCCAAAGATTATGACCGTCCTATCCATGAAGTTTTGGCAGAGATGACTGGTGGTGGAGTGGACTATGCCTTTGAGGTCATTGGAAACCCTGGGGTCATGGTATGTTGACAAAAACACTTGAATACTGTACTTACATTATTATGTATTTATTGCACTTTATGAACTGTATTTTTGCATTTTCCACTAGACATCTGCTCTGTTATCCAGTCACTTTGGCTGTGGAAAAGCTGTATTAATAGGTGTAGCTCCTTCATCTGCTACCATCACATTTGATCCATTGCTAATCCTAACTGGACGTGTTTTGACTGGAGCACTTTTTGGAGGTAATGTATTATACAGAAGAAATTACATTCTTTGAGCTCATGTACTATAACTTTTATTTGCTTTACACAGCAAATCTTCAATTCAGTGGTATAACTAGGAATGGCGTGGGCCCCAATGCGAACATTTGACATGCCCCATAGTGTCCCTACATACACATAGTGTTATGCCCCATAGTGGCCCCTGTACAGTGTTATGCCCCTGCACACAGTATTACTCAAAAAAGAGCTGCTAATGATCTTGTGAAGCATGTTTCTTTGGTCACCGCACTACAGAAACAGTGTAATTTTTTTAATTTTATGAATTAAAAGTCAAGTTTTATGAATTTTGGAGAGCTGCCGGTATATCCTTTATTCCACTACCGACAGTGTCACAGTGGTGGTTGAGAAATAAAATGCCAATACCACTTTTTTGGCTGCTTGTTACAGGTGCAGTGGTTCAATTCTGACTACGAATAGTGGGAGCTGAACATCACATGTAGTTTGGTGAGATTTAGGTCTGAGAGATGAGAGAACGTAGTATTTAAATCTAGATGACTTTAGTATGTCAGGTTGGAATTTAGATACCCTCTAACATTTTCTGGACGCTCCTTTTGAGTCTATTGGTCATTATGGGCAACAGTTGGGTATAAGGTGGTGGAAGCAACACTCCTTCCACAAAATTACTTTAGGTAGGTGACCACCAGGTCCTTAGACATGATTGGCCTGTCAATGTTGTATACAAGACTGTGCAAAGGTAAAAATAGAATTGTTAATAGTTTTATTTTTGTCAATTAACATAAGCAAATGAACAAACATTGTCTAAATTTAAATCGATATTTAGTGTGACCAACCTTTGTCTTCAAAACACCATCAATTCTTCTAGGTGCATTTGCACATAGTTTTTGAAGGGATTTGGCAGGAAGATTATTTCAAACTTCTCAGAAAACTAACTGATCCTAACAGATCTTCTGTGGATGTAGGCTTGCTCAGATCCTTCTGTTTCTTGGTGTAATACCAGATTGACTCAATTATATTAAAATCAGGGATATTTGAGGACCATATTCTTACTTCCAAGTCTCCTTCTCCAATTGGTGGTCACACCAAGTATTAATTAGAATTAGATTTCTCTTTTGCTTAAGTTAATTTTGTTAACTCACAAGAATAAACTGAATTCTAAAACTAACGCCTAAAACTTTTGCATGGTATTGTATAAATGTTTGTGTTTTGTATGTTATTCTGCACTGTATGATTTCATGCTGATTATTGCCATGTATATGCTGATAAATAATTGCTCTCTTGGATGCAACACTGTCACTTCAATTGTCTTTGTTGCTAAGTCTTTGTGCCTACTTCAGACTGGTACTTTCTGGAAAAAAAAGACAGAAAACATATAAATTAGTCAAATTCCAATGCTCAGCAACCCATCCACAATAGTACAGAATTGTAGTGGTGCTGGGGTAGGGGGGCAGTATTAGTGTTTTGAGAATTTTTACTTAATGAGGTAACCTTGTTGTTTTCTTAAACTGATGGTGGCTTAAAATTAAAAGGAAAATTATGCTATAGTTTATATCTTCTTTGTTTGAACAGGTTGGAAGAGTAAAGATGATGTACCAAAACTTGTGTGTGACTATATGAATAAGAAGTTTGACTTTGATGGCCTGATAACACACAAACTACCACTTGAAAAGATCAATGAAGCATTTGACCTTCTGCACAAAGGAGAGAGGTGTGTGTGTATAAATATACAGGGCTAGTGTAAGGTTAGGTGAAACCCTGTGCAAAATCTGATTGAGCTGCTACTCACCCATCTTAAATAGGACCGTTCACCATCTGGGGCACATGCGGTTTAATATACCTCTAAAAAGCCAACAGTTAGCTGAATTCAGCGCACTATCGGTTTTCACGTTCTGTGCCCCCGGGAAGAGCTATAGGTGCCGGTACCGTAGCTCTTCGCCGTCAGAAGGGCGTTGCTGACAGCAGTGTCTATAACTTTGTACTGTGAGAGCGGGGAGGAACACCCTCTCCCCTCCTGATAGTATTCGTCCATAGACTAGTACTGGGGGGGGGGGGGGGCGTCCTTCACCACTCAGCGTTATCGCCGGGCGGTAGGCAACGACCCCTCTCACAGTACAGTGCAATAGATGCTGCTGTGAAGAAGGGCATTCCTGACTGACTGTCAGAAATGCCCTTCTGACAGTGAAGAGCTATAGTACCGGCACCAATAGCTCTTCACCAGGGCACAGAACGTGAAAGGCTTTCTAGCGGTGTAGTAAACTGCATGTGCCCCAGATGGTGAAAGGTCCTATTTAAGAAAAAGATTCCTTAAGTCTTTTAGGGTGAAGGGACATGGTTCCCATTTGCTTCTTTTTGCCTCTTTAGGCCACTCTAATGTGCCCAGATTTCCTGCAAATCCTGTTCAGACCTCAGGTCTAATGAGAAGAACTTAATATGTGATAGATTCTTATATTTTTACGGATTACTCCACTCTAGAGATGAGCGAACAACATTTGATCGAATAGGTTTTCAATCGAATATCAGGCCGTTCGAGGTATTCGTTTTCAATCGAATACCATGCGGCATACGCAGTAAAAATTCGTATCCCCTCCCACCTTCCCTGGGATGCCATATAATGAGTGTGTTGTTGGCGTCGATGATCCCCCTGAGCTCCGCTTGAGGAAAACTCTGTTGACTTCTGGCTATCTTCATAGCTCTCATTGTTTTAGAATTTTGCGACAAATTATGGTAGATTTTTTTTCCCGACATGTTTGAAGGTGTTTTCCCATCCAGTGTATCAACACACTGCCTGGAGCAGATTAGATAATATGCAAATTGACTGAGGGTTAGCTCTGTGTTTACATAGACAGATAACAAACCTGGCTTCATCAGAACCTGAGATAAGCTGCTGCCTAGAGCAGTTTAATATAGCACGTGAACATAAATTCATAACAGTCATGAAGCCATGTCATTTACTGGTATAAAAAGAAGTCAATGTGTTAATCCAGGTTACAAACTATCTATGTGACAAATTTTATCCAAATCTGTTCAGCCGTTTTTGCGTGATTGAATAACAAACAAACAAACATCCAAGCTTTCACATTTATAATAGTAGGATCATACATCCCACAGTAGCTATGTAATGTAACTACTAGAGATGAGCGAATGCCATTCGATCGAATAGGTATTCGATCGAATATCATGTCGTTCGATGTATTCGTTCACAATCAAATACTAGGCCGCATACGCAGTAAAAATTTGTGTCCCCCTTCCCTGGCGCATTTTTTTGCACCAATAATTGTGCAGGGGAGGTGGGACAGGAACTACGACAATGGAGGCATTGAAAAAAAATGAAAAAACCCATTGGCTGCCGAAAACATGTGACCTCCCATTTATAAGAATAGCCAGCGTCATCATAGTGTCATTTTGCGGCTTGTAGACATAGGGACAGATGTACTGCTGAGGGCTAGAGAGGATTAGCTTCTAGTAGGCAGGGAAAAACTGAAGAACAACAGCTCTTTTCAGAGCTATACTGCATGGAGAGGAGTCGAGCTTTCCACAGGGTGTCCCCCCTAAACAGGGATACAGAGCAATTCAGTCCAGTTCTATACCCTCAACCCAGCTTTGCAGGCGGTGTCCCCCCAAACACCTACCAGGGATACAGAGCAATTAATATATAGAAAAAATAGGTAAGGCTCACCTATGAGTTGACAATATCCAAGGGCTTTGTATGTCCACAATCATTCGGGGTGCACGGCAATACACTCTATTCCAAGAGCGTGTAGTATATTCCATGTGAAAAATAGATGTCCGGCAGCTCTCCGTTTAAAATATAACTTTTATTTAATCCAACATCATAAAATGACCAAAAAAATTGATGTAACAAAGAAAAGAAATAAATAGAAAAAACAGAGCAATTAAGTCCGGCTATGTACGCTCAATCTAGATATTCCCGGTGTGTACCCTCAAAACCTACCTGGGAGACACAGCCGTTCATTCAGTCCATGTATGGTCAAACCTTTTTTTAATGCTGTACCCCCCCAAAGCTATATGGTATACACAGCAATTCAGTCAGTCTAGATCAGGGGTCCTCAAACTTTTTAAACAGTGGGCCGGAGGCAGAGCAGGTCGCACAGATATCGGGAGCGGTGCCCTCCAACAGGTAAAGTGAAGTGCGCTCCATGGCCTGGCCCGAGCTCCGCAGGAGCTTCATTATAAATGCACGCCTGCCGGCGTTGTCGGCGGGGCCAGACAGAAGTGCTTGGAGGGCCGCATGTGGCCCTTGGGCCGCAGTTTGAGGACCCCTGGTCTAGATACACAACATCCAGCTTTTCACATGCTGTACCCCCAAAGCTAAGTGGGAGACAGCCATTCAGTCAGGCCATGTATGGTCAAACCTGTTTTTAATGCTGTAACCCCCAAAGCTAAGTGGGAGACACAGCAATTCAATCAGGCTATATCAGTTCAATCAAATTTTAAAGGTCTACCCCCCCCCAAAAGCTAAATGTGATACACAGCAATTCAGTCACGCTATAAAAGGTCAATCCAGTTTTTTGTTCAATCCAGTTTTTTGTTCAATCCAGTATTGTTTGCCCTCCATGATGTGAACTATGCCTTTGTCTCTTGAAAAGCAACCCAACATGAAGTCAGCCATGTGTGCCAGTGTGTTACTTGGCATGACTTCACTGCCCCAACTGTAAGGGTCACTTTCCACTCCTCTTCACACCATCCGTGCTGAAGCAATGGGATGCACTGAACTTCACCCTCAAGCCTCGTGTGGGACAGTGACATAAAATGCCACTTCATCCCCCTCGTCTTCCTCCACCAGCCAATGGTGCCAGATGACAGGAGTGTGGTCTGAATGTTTTCAGCCTAGCAGAGGCTACTTTTCACTTATGAAAATGGCCGCACTTTGACCAGTATATCAGGCACAATGGTGTCGGTTTCAAAGTCCACAAGTTGAAAACGTGGACCGAGTTGGAGTCTGGCAAGCTCCAGATCTGCTACCAGGTTTCGGCCATTATCACATACGCAAACATACCTGGGCCCAGGTGTAGCGGGGAAAACCATATTACCATATCATCCAGGATGGATGCACTGTCAGCTGACAGCCAGCTGTGCTTATCCGTGATGATGCCACCGGCTGCGCTGAAGACACTTTCTGATAGCACGCTGGCGTCAGGGCAGGAAAGGACCTCCAAAGTGCATAGCACAAGTTCCAGCCACAAATCCAACTTGGAGACCGAATAAGTGTAGGGCGCAGAGGGATCGGAGAGGACAGGGCTGGGGTCGGCCAGGTACTCCCGCAACATGTGCCTATACTTGTCCCTCCTAGTGACACTAGGCCCCTCAGTGGCAGTAGTTTGGCCAGGGGGTGCTGCTAGCCTCCTGTGTGACAATGAGATCATCTGCCACTTCGTCATCCTCCTCTTCCTCCATCAATATACGCTGTGAAGCGGACAGGAGTGTGCACTGACTATCCTGCTGGGATGGTTCTGCTCCTATGCCCGACGCCTCAGCGTACAATGCGTTATCCCTGATGACGAGGAGGGATTCTTGTATCACATACAGGAGCGGGATTGTTACACTCACAAGAACCTTCTTCACAGCTGACCCTCATGGTGGACTCCTCAAAGACAGAGAGATCTCGCATAAGTCTGCCAACATGGGCCAGTTTTGCACGAGTGGCTAGTACATGGAAAATCTTTGGCCTTGCTGCCTCTGGACATGCCTCTGCCTCTAGCCACCTTTTTTTCCTGCTTAGCTGGTCTCCACATCTATACTGCTTTCGTCCCTAGACATCACCCCTGTCCAAGTTGGGTCGGTGGCCTCGTCGTCCACCAACTCCTCTTCCAATTGCTCACTCTCCCCTTACTGCAAACCGCAGATAACCACAGCTTGCCCTGATGGCAACTGTGTCTCGTCATCATCACTGAGGCCCAGAAACCGTTGCACCAATAAGTTGAAAACATGGGCCAGGCATGGACCGTTTTGGAGGCTGGCAAGTTCGAGAGCTGCTACCAGGTTCGGTCCATTATCACACACACGACAAAAATACCTTGCCCCAGGTGCAGCGGGGAAAAACACATTGCCATATCATCCAGGATGGCATTCCTCACCTCGGAGGCAGTGTGCTGTCTGTCCCCCAAGCTGATGAGCTTCAGCACGGCCTGCTGATGTCTCCCCATGCCAGTGTTGCAGCGTTTCCAGCTCCTAGCTGGGGTCAATTTAACGGAGGAGGAGGAGGGTGGTGTTTCAGCACTCCAGCCAGGAATATTGGGCGGGGAGACAAGGCAGAGCCACAGTTTGCAACCCGGTCCCAGCCTCAACTACATTCAGCCAGTGTGCCGTGATTGAGATGTAGCATCCCTGGCTGCATGCACTTGTCCACGCGTCGGTGGTCAAGGAAAACTTTGTGCAACTTAGCGCAGAACTTAAGGCCCGCCTGATGTTACGGGACATGTGCTGGTGCAAGGCTCAACTCACCCTAAGGGCCAAAAAACACTGCTGGTGAGTTTTGTTCTGTTCCAAAGGACTCTGTGTTTAGATTTGGCTCAGTTACAGCTCCACAACATGCCTTGGAAGGCAAGGTTTCCTTTAGTGTCTCCATCTCAGCAGGACGATGATGATGCTGCTGCTGATGAAGCTTGGTTAAATCTGGTGTCGGAAGGGAAAGTGGTTTCTGATCTACATGTGGAGCACTGGAGCAAGTTGTTTGGACTATTAACACCTGATCAGAACTGATATTAGAGGACCATTACTGGTAGTAGTGGTTGCAGCCAATTCTCCACCTTTGCGGTCCTGGTGTATACAGCCTGCAAAAGAGATGATGCTTTTTTGCAATGCATTGCAATGCATTAGCATTGTAATGCATTGCATTAGTGATCAGACCCCCTGGGGTTCAACACCCCTAGGGGGTCTAATAAATGCAAAAAAAAAAAAAAAAAAAAAAAGTAAAAAAAAATATAAAAATATATAAAAAGTATTAAAAGTTCAAATCACCCCCCTTTCCCTAGAACAGATATAAAAGTAGTTAAAAACTGTGAAACATATACATGTTAGGTATCCCCGCGTCCGAAATCGCCCGCTCTACAAATCTATACAAATATTTTTCCTGTTCGGTAAATGCCGTAGCAGGAAAAATAGTCAAAAGTGCCAAACCGCCGTTTTTTCACTGTTTTAATTCTGCTAAAAATTTGAATAAAAAGTGATGAAAGCAATAACATTTCCCGAAAATGGTAGAACTAAAAAGTACACCCGGCCCCGCAAAAAAAGACGCCTTATGCATCCCCGTACACCTATGTATAAAAAAGTTACGGCCGTCGGAATATGGCGACTTTTAGAAAAAAAAAATTTTAACACCGTTTTGGAATTTTTTTTAGGGGTCAAAATGTAAATAAAACCATATAAATTTGGTATCCCTGGAACCGTACCGAAACACAGAATACAGGGGACATGTCATTTTGGCTGCACAGTGAACGCCGTAAAACCAAAGCCCGTAAGAAAGTCGCAGAAATGCATTTTTTCTTCAAATCCACCCCATTCTGAATTTTTTTCCTGCTTCCCAGTACATTATATAGAATAATTACTGGTGGCATCATGAAGAAAAAATTGTCCCGCAAAAATTAAGACCTCATATGACTCTGGGAGCGGAGAAATAAAAAAGTTATGGGGTTTAGAAGGAGGGGAGTCAAAAACGAAAAAAGAAAATCAAAAAATGCCATCGGCGGGAAGGGGTTAATACTGTTTGTAACGTAAAAGTCTATAACCATTATATTTTCTTTTTAGTATCCGTACAGTGTTATGCCTTTAAGGAGCCTGATCCTGGTTGACATCTAACAAAGAAATCTCAAAAGTCATCTACTTGGAAGAAATAATATTCATTCATCATAAGAAAAATTTATTACCTCCTATTATATAACTGGAAGGTCTAATTTTAGAGAACATGGCTGATGTATACTGTGTCTTCAATATATCTAATCTTATTTACACAAGCTTTCTTTATAGCCACATTCAGCAATGGGAGATGGTTGTAGGCCGCATAATAAAATATGCGCACAATACTTGCTGGCGGTCAGAAGGTTACATTGGCAACTGTCCCACAGGTATAGAGCAGCATGTTTCCAGGCTTTATTAGAGGCTCTGCACTGTGACTGTAAACAGCTATGATTTATTAGCGTACAATGTTACACCACTTATTAAATCAAGCTTTCTGCCCCAATGGTATGATATTCTTTTAGGTGGCCATACTCAAGCTGACTGCATTCCTGAAACCTGTGTAAGTGAAGATAAAATCAACATAGTAATAGGATGGATACTTTCATCTTGAGAATCCTTGCTTTAGGCCGGGACCTCAGGTAGCATAATCGCCACCCTGTTTTATAGTCCCTGCAAAGTGGATGGGATTCTGGATAATCCTAAACGCTCATCGCAGAAAATAATACCACAGCAGAAATGCTGCGATTTGACATATCAGAAAGGCTATTGATTTCCCTATAGGTACAATAGGGGCAGAAAGTCCACAAAGTAAAACTCTGCAGACTTCATATAGATATTTAATTTCCATCTATTCGCAGAATAGTGTGCACAAATACATATCTCACTTGTAGCAACACCAGCGGTTCAATGTACCAAGTCAAAGTTTCCAGGGTCACACAGCTATGATAATTTTTTTTCTCTAGTCCTGATAAATGATTATATTGTGATGTCTCCCTTTAAGTGTCACTATTGCTGTGCATAATGTGTTCTAATTAATAAAATTGTCTGTTAATAGTCCTGAAAATGGTGTGCAAATGATTTTCATGTCATTTCCCAGTCTTACTTGAGTAGCAAACAATGTGCGTTTATTTAGCAGAACAAACAGCTTACAACTTATAGAATCCAGTTCGGTGGAGACACTGCAGCAGGTCCTGCAGCCATGACATATGGAGGGAGAAAGAGAGACACAGGAAGAAGGGGAGGAACATCCTATCTGTGAGTTTTGTTGTTTTTTTTTCAGCAGAACTTAAAGGGTCTCTATCAGCAAAATCATGCTGATAGTGCCCCACATATGCGTGAATAGCCTTTAAAAAGTCTATTCAGGCACCATAAATGTTATATTAAACTACCCCCCCCCCCCCCCCCCCCCGTTTTAAAATAAAACCCTAAAAAAGAATGTGCTCTACTTACGCATCGTACCCCCTATTGGGGGTAGTAGTCCCTCTGATAGCTGAGCTGTTGTAATGGTCACAGTAGCTGTAGTGGTGGTCCTGACTGTGGGGCACCTCTAATAGGACACACAGCAAGTCAATTTTCAAAAGAAGGATAGCAAAAGACAGTCCTTTGTTAACCAAAATTTTCTTTACTGAGGACTCTCATGAAGTACAGCAATACCTCACAGTGATACAGTCTCATGTACAATACAGTGGGTGCATGTGATGCAGGATTCCCTTGTAAGCTGACAGGTAATGGCTGATGCTAACACAACTTTCCTCAGATTTGGTAGTTTAGAGTATTGAGGAGACACAGTCCAGATTATAGCTACAGAAGAGGGATCTTCACCGGTTGGCTCCTGGTGGGTGACTAATTTGGGGTATATGTAGTTACTCACGGTTACTGGGTCGCGGTATCCGATAGCTGGACGCAGACCTAATACACATGGCCTGGAAACCACGGAGCACTGGACTTGACTGGAGGCCCTCTTTAGGTCCAGGAATGCAGAAAGGCTCCTTTCTAGCTGCTCCTTTCTGTCAGGTTCTCTCCTTCTTGGAGGCAGTAGAAATATGGCTGTTATCCCCTCTGTATGGACTGGTGAATAGTCCTAGGAGGATCTGTATCTTACATGGCCTGTGAGATTCACCATGTAGCTCCTAGGATTGGCAGGAGGACCAGGAGGTGCTGTTACCTCACACACTACACTCTCTAGAACAACAGTGCCCAATACGTCAATCGGGATCTACCGGTCGATCGCAGCAGCTCCGGTGGATGACGCGCACCCTGCTCTTAGGGATGGAGGGAGCCGGGGTGCTGCTTGTTCACAGCGTAGGCTGAGAGCCATCTCCGGACACTGGCAGGCGGGGCTGCCGCAGCCCCAGACTGCCAGTGTCCAGAGATAACTCTCAGCCTGCGCTGTGAACAAGCAGAGACCGGGGATCCCTGGGCGGCCAGAGAACGCCGCTGTCTCCTGCTCTCACGCTCTGCCCAACCCCGCCCACAGGCCTTCCCCAGCCCCGCCCACAAGAAGTGGGTAGTAGATCTTTTGCCTTGGTCAGTTTATAAAGTAGCTCACATGCTGAAAAAGTGTGAGCACCCCTGCTCTAGAACATGGCTGCTCTGGTTTCCTTTCCCCTGCTAAGAGGGAGGTGGGGCTAAAGTCTCCACCCACAGCTTGCTAGAAACTTCTGCAGAAGCTCGTGCTGTGTATGGAGTGATTGGGTTCCTATATCATATGCATCTACATAGCGTAAACCATAGGTGGCAGCAAAGTAATACATGGCAATAAACACAATGTATGCACACAGGAAATACAGATTATACAATAGATAGTGATACTCAGCATTAGTGTATGTGAGAAACATTATATTACATAGCATACAACTATTATAATGGAAGGAAGGAGTGTACTGGGACACTACACATGTTTATGTTACAAGGTGACTTTGAGGGTGCGTGCGATTGGGACAATGACAGTTGCACAGAAAATACTTGCATCAAAGTTTACTTAACAGGTTTCTTTCAGTCACACGTAACATGGAAGCACATTCTCTCACATCAAGCAGAATTCACTATTTTGGGCACACTAAAAACATGAACAGCAGTGGTTTCTGTTCTTTACTCCATTAATCTTCTGATCCTTTCCATCTTGAGATATTTGGGCGCTCCTTAGAATTTGATGATCAGTGTGCATTTATTTATTCATATAGTATATATGTGAGTTTGAATGTTGTGTAGTTGTGTTACCATGGACAGTGTACCCCGAGCAATAAAGAGGCACAAGCATTCGTTATAACTGAAAACACTTGAGATGCAGGTACTCTGTGTGCCTCCATATTATGATACAAGAAGGTACAATATGCATCTTATTAAGCATATAGCATGTTTTCAAATTCATATGGAAGCAGAGATGTAGCTAGCAGGTGGGGTAGAGGGGGCAGCTGCTCCAGGCCCACTGACTCTGTGGGGATCACTCCCAGGGCCACCATTAATGCTTTACTTTTAACTAGATCGGTGTCTGCAGACACCGATCTATTTAAAACCCATCCTGTCTTGTAAACTGCAATCCGCTCCAGGTCTGCAGTTTACAGGACATCGAGACCAGATAAAACACATTTGTTCTCGGCACAGACCATCACGATGACATCATAGCATCGCACCTCCTGCATCGGGACGCAGACTTTGTATGCGTGGACCCCGCACATAGAACATAGGGCCAACAAAACAAAATGAATCACGTTTTTTCCTGCAGCGCTTTTCACAGAAAGTCTACAGAGGTTTTCTCTGTGGAGCTTCGGCTTCCATTATACCTATAGGGACACTGCCAGTGGTTTTGGAAATCGAATCATGTCCACTTCGCATGTTTTTCTGCAATGTGTGGATGGAATTTGTTAGAATCCCATCCACTTTACAGGAACTGTAAAATGCTGAATTTTTTTCTATTGTGTTTACACCATGGCCAAACCACGGCATTTACACCACATGAGGCCTGGCCTTATACTAAGGTGCCACTTTGTGGAAACACAGCATTTTTTGTTGCAGATTTTGTTGTGGTTTTTTGAGCCAAAGCCAAGAATGGCTACAAAAGGAATCGGAAATATATAGAAAGCTCTTACACTTCTAACTTTTGCTGAATCCACTCCGGGCTTTGGCTTAAAAAACTGCAACAAAATCTGCAACAAAAAAAAGCTGTGTTTCTGTAACTTGGGGCCTTAACCTTAAGGAGTTTTCCAGCTCATTTTTATTGATGATCTCTACTCAGAATAGATCATCAATAAGAGATCAGTGACTCCCCGCTGATCAGCTGTATGCAGGGGCTATAGCACCTGCTTATATCACACACTGTCTGTCTATAGTGACCGTGTTATGTAATTCCATCCTTGTCACATAGACTTGTATTAGAGGATGAGATTGTACGCCTATTTCGTCATTGCAGTGGACCCTCTAGATTACGTACATGACTTTGGATTCAACTTCCAGTTACCTGTTCATCATCCGGAGGGTCCTTTGAGTCCGTTCCCTGGTGGAAGGTATACTGGTCGGTGGAGGAGCCTGATGTCTACAACGGATGACCGACGGGGGGGCACCAGCAGCTGGACGTGGTGAAAAATCAGCCTCAGCTATTAGTTATAGCAGGAGAAGGAACTCATTGAAGTCAATGGGCGGGGTTTTTTTTCAGCGCTGAAATTCCATACCAAATTCCTTACCATTTTCCTCCGTGTGAATTGACCCTAAGACTCCCCCCTCCAGTTCATAAAGGACATCCGCATATGTCAATGGAGTGGAATTACTTTCCTCCTGCTTTTGTTACTCTTGTGGAGCAAGGGATTCCAACTGGTCCTCTGGCTCCGGTAAGTTTCCAGAGGTTCTATTTGTAAACAAAAATGGAATAAGTAAAAAAATGACAAAAAATACTTGTGGATAAGTTGGATTATCAGTTCTTACAGTTGTTGTCCCCTGCTGGACAGGAGGAACAGGGGCTTCTCATACTTCAGCTGGCCTTCAAGAACCATACACTCTTACACTGGCTTTTGATATCCTTCTCTGTACAAGCAATATTTTTGTCAATTTGTTTTTTTACAATTTATAATAATTAATCCTATTGAGAAAAAAAAACATTTAAAAAATGTATCTAAAAATTTGACTCACCAGTACGATCCTTCTTCTAGCATCAAAGTCATCCCATTATGGATAGAGACCATGGCACACATCAAACCACGCATCCATCCTGACATGCTTGTCAGCATATGCTTCAACTGATTTGTCCCACAATGTTTCATCTCTGAATGTTTACGTAGTTGAAGCTGTATTCATACCGGCTTTGGAGACTCCGCTGCAGAATCTGCTTAAAATCAGCGGAGAGAAAAGTTCCTGCAAGGAAGTTTTCCCGTGTAACCACTTTTTAATCGAACAGGGTTTCCATTTTCTGGGCCCCCATGCGGACTAGAACAACGGAAATCCGAAAGCTAGTGTGTACCCAGAGTAAGTATGGTAGTGAGTGGTCCCCATGAAGAATGTAGAAAAAAAAATGGCTGACAACTTCTAAAATTTTGTGAAAACATTGTGCATGTGACCAGGATTAACCCAATAATTATTTTTAAAAAGTACAAGCGTGTTTGAAGTAAATTCGCAAGTTCAATAAGTTGTGCGACATTCATATCCATGTGATACGGAGATCGTTGTGGCATTTTATTATAGGGAAACTTGTTCAATGTAATACAATGCAACTGCCAATCAATCCTGTTGTTGCCATGGAAACACATTGACACCTCCCAAATGTACATTAAGCGGGTCAGATATTGCTGGGGCAGCACTTGAGAAAATAGGATATTTAGCATAAAATCTTGGTGCATTCAGAAAAATTAGAAAGACTGCTTAGGGCCCCTTCACACAGAGTAAAAGCGCGTGTATTTTGGCAAAATACACGTGTAAAAATAAGACTGCCATTGACTTCAATGACATTTTACATGTATTTCGTGTATATTACGTGTATTTTGACGTGTATTTTGACGTGTTTTTTTACACATGTAAAAAAAAATGCCATTGAAGTCAATGGGAGTCTGATTTTTACACGTGTATTTTGCCAAAATACACGCGCGTTTACTCCGTGTGAAGGAGCCCTAGGCTAAGGCCACACGTAGTGAGCCACAGACAAAAAAAACACTGTGGAAAAGACCACAGAGTTTTTTACAGAAAGTCCGCAGAGTTTTCCACTGCCGACTTTTTGCCTTTATTATATCTATACGAAAAACTGCAGCCTTTCCACAAGTATAATTGACATGCTGCAATTCACAAAAACACAAGCATTTTTGAAATCTCAGCATTTCCGATGTGGTTTGTTTTCTGCAATGTGTACTTTGCAGGTACTGTTGTAAAACAGCGTTTTTGCCCAAGCATTTCCGCCACAGCCAAATTGCGGCATTTATGTTACATGGGGCACCATCCTAACTTGTTACAGTATGTACAAATCTGCCCAGACATATAAAAATGTAGGGGCCACACGGTAGCACTGTAGCCTTGCAGCGCTGGAGTCCTGGTGTTCAAATCCCACCAAGCGCAAAAACCCATCTGCAGTTTGTATGTTCTCCCCATGTTTGCATGGATTTCCATCCCATATTCTAAAGACATACTAATAGGGAAAATGTCCATTGTGGGGTATGTGGGGCTCACAATCTACATTTAAGAAATATATATGTATATACCTATATATAAAAATATGGAACAATAATGTGATTGAACATGATTCCGTGTTAAGGCATGCTTCAAAGTAAGCAAATGAGGAATGTACAGTGAAGAGTGCCAAATAATTGTATGCTAAGACTTGCATTACATGCCGTTGAATAGAGGTATTTACAAATATAATTCACCTCTTATTGCTGTGTTTTGTTCATACTAAAGTAATTAATGGTTTATTCTGTGTAATGCAAATATGATGCTAGTCAAGTCAGGAAACTTTTTAAAATTTAACATTTGAAAATGACTCTTTTCATCCTTCCTAAGACTGTGACATAGCAGAAACTTACACATCTAAGGCTAAAGTCCCAGGTGGCGAAACGCAACTAAAAAACGCTGCAGAAATAGGTATAACTGACATGCTGCAATTTTCAAAAACGCAAGTGTTTTCCGCTTCAGATTTTTTTCCTGCAATATGTGGATGGGATTAGCCAGAATCCCTTTGACTTTGCAGGTACTGTAAAATGCAGCATTTTTTGCTGCGGCCCTGGTCTAAGGCAGCACCAAACAGTGTGAAGGAGGAGGATGGGAATAGAGGCAGAGCTGCAAGCTGCAAAGACAATGATGTGTTTTTACTATTATTTTTTATTATTATATAAACTGTATGTGAATCCAGGGTGAGGGGTAACATTGACTTCTGTCCATATAACCCCCTCCCTGATTAAACAGAGAACATAAGTCAATGGTAGCTGAGCTGCAATACAAGCACCCGGCCACCAACTGCTTATGCTTTTGCAATGCACCTGTACAACTGTAAAACCACTTTAATATAAGGCTTTGCACAAGTTTTCTGACATAAGATAGCTACCAAATTTGGTGCCGATGATTTTGCAAAGAAATTTACAAACTTCAGCTTAGTTCACATCTGTGTCTATGTTGGAGACTTAGAAACACAGAAACTGACTGAAATTGGCCTGCACGGAGGATTGTTCTCTCTGCCAGTTTTAGTATAAAGACAATGGGCACCTGATGGACACCCCATAGACTATAATGGAATCTGTTGATGTATGTGGGTAACTGCTGTTTTAGTGGTCGTCTCTCCATCATTTTGGTCCCTCGTGGACCCAAAAGACGGAGAGCCATGCACAGATGAACCAAGTCTTAACATAAAAGAGGCAGGTATCAAGACTAATGTGTCATATGCCTGTCTTGGTCTAATGTGCTCTGGAGAGAGTCTAATTTAATGTATATATATATATTTTTGTTAATGATTTAGGTGCATCTGTGGTCCTTCCAGCGCAAGAAAGTTAAAACTATTTGAGTTAGGAGCTTGTGCAGATTTAAACTATAATTTACCCCAGTTTCTGGTGTGTTATACTAAATATGCTAAATCCTGACATCCCCCATCTGCTTATCAGTACCATGGCAAGTATGCTAATAGTAAGAACTCATACATAAGAACTCGTACATAAATCTGCAACTTCTTCGTAGGGGGCGTCATACGTTTTTCCCTAATGATTGCAATACTTTTGAACATAATAATGCCGGAAAGTTTCTCCATCACTAAGTTTCAAAGATTCTAATTGGTCTAATTGATCAAATAATCTAATTGATTCTTGAATTGGCTAAAATTCTAATAGGAATTTTACCTTAAAAATACTCTTCTTCCTACTAATAAAAGTCAATGTACTTGTTTATGTTCTCAAATTGTTATTGCAAAGTTTTGTAGCATCAGATTCCTCCAAGGCATGCTGTATTGCCCAATATTAAGCAATAAGCCACTGAACATCTCCTTCCCTGTCGTCATACAGCAGCACAAGTGGGGTATTCTGCCCCTGTGTGCTGGTAGGACAGATGGAATTTTTAATTAATTAATCAATCAATCACAACTTGCCCCTATAAGAGGGCACAAGGACCTCCCACCTGCGTGTTTTTTTCTGTCTTGTGGACGGTAGGACAGGTGGGGGGACCTTGTGTCCTCTTTGGGCAGGTTGGGTCTCACCTCCTGTCTGCTACACTTCCCTCCGTCTGTCCGGGCTTGGTCAGCGGCGGAGGGACTTCTCCTGTTCTGGGGTGGCTGCCGGGGATGGGGAAAATCCCTCCGGCGGCCGTTCCTTTCAGGCTCCTGGCTTGAATGTGGTGCCGGCCGTGTCACTTCCGGCACTGGCTGAGGGTTGGCCGGCGCGCCGAGATGAAGTAGTTCCGCCACAGCTTCCAGCAGCGTTTCTGCTGCCTTGTTGGTTGCAAGGGGCCACAGCGCTCACCCCCTGTGCAGCTTGCTTGGCTGCGGGGGCTGTTCAGAGGAGAGAGTTTTTTCTCCCTTTGGAGTATTTTTTGATTTTGTGTTTTGCCCTCACTGGGTGTTCTCTTTGCCTCCACCCTCCCCCTGGGTGGAGTCAGCGGGTAGCCACGCCTTCCGGTAAGGCGGGCTATTTAAACTCCCTTCCTTCCTGTGATCATTGCCTCCCTATCCTGTAGTGGGGCTGTGCTGTGGTCTGGGGCACCTTGTTCAGCCAGAAACTCCTGTGATACCTACTCTCTTCTCAGCCGGATCGGCGATTGGTCACAGTAAGTACACTTCTAGGTCTTGCAAGTTCCTTTTATGTGACTAGTGACGATCAATGTAAATTCCGTAGAGTCGAGTGGTCTGGCGAGTGCCATTATGTCCTCGTACCCCTCCTCCGGACGATTGCAGATGCCAGAAACCCTCCTCTAATAGGAGACATTTAGCCTGCGCCGATTGTGAAACACCCCTTCCTGATGGTAAGAAGGGGTTGGCGGGCTGAGAAGAGGTTTTGGAGGTGAAGGATGGAGAATAAGAAAAAAAAAACCCTCTCTTTTGTGTTTTAAGGCTATGGTGAGTCCCGCTGTCACTCCTATAGGGGTCCTCCTCCTTCTCTGGAGGAATTATCCACCCGTGACGTTGTGGTCTGGGTGAAGGAATACATGGTAGATGTATTCGGGGTGGGGGGGAGGGGCCCTTCGGGGTAGAAGTGTATGAGAGTTGTTTTTTCCGTGTTTTTCAGGAGAAATCTCTGAAGGACATCAGGGATTTCATTTCCCACATTTCCAAGAGGAGACGTACGGATAGACGCTCTCTCTCTCTGCCTTCCTTTGGGCAGCTTCATATGGAAGAAGTCTTGGTGGCATCTGAGGAGGAGGATGCTCATTCCAGCAGACCCTTTTTCTCCATAGAAAAGATGGGAGATTTGCTGAAGTCCATCCGATCAGGCGATCGTGATGTTGATGGGGAAACCTACCCGTCCACCTCTGGGGGCCGGAGAGCCTTTCAAGTGGACGCAGGTCTGGCCAAGCTGATGTCGGAGCAATGGAAACACCCCGAGAAGCCTCATCTCAATTCCAGGGTGTTCAAGGCACTATTCCTGGTTGCCTCTTCCCAGCTGGATTAGTGAGGCCCGCCTCCAAAGGTAGACATGGCAGTCGCCAAATTGTCCCAGCGTACGATTGTCCCTTTGGAGGACGGGTCGAACTTGCAAGACCTCCTGGACCGACGCTCTGATGGGACTCTGAAGAAGGCCTATACGGCCGCAGTCGCCCAGGCATCGGTAGCCATAGCCTCCACCTCCGTGGCTGATAGCTTGCGTTCCTGCCTCTCCCAGCTTGAGCGGGATGTGGATTCCGGAGTCCCCAGAGACAACATCTTAGCCTCCTTGTCCTCCCTGTTTACTGCAGGGAGGACAGACTAAATGGGCGAAGCCTCCAGTCAGCAACTGTGGGCAAATTGCGGCGTTTACATCCCGTGGGGCCCTGGCCTAAAGATACACTTTTGGATTTTGGCTAGAAAATGAATTACAAACAAAAATGTACAATCTAAATGTACAGAATACAAGCAAAAATGATTATTTACATATGTAAAAATAATAGGAATTCTAACTAAAGCCATTAATGTCCTACCTGTTCAATGAAGAACAAATCTATTTTAGACAAAAATGTTCTTCTGGATTCTTGTAATCCTAATAAAAATCCGGAAAGGAACCTAACACAGAAACACTTGAGACTGTGCCTGCCCAAATGTAGTGTGAACACATGACCACAAGTTCACATGACGATTTCAATAGTAGTAAAATCAGACCAGAGTCAATCACCTGGCAGGAGGTCACATGACTATGTTGGTCCAATTAGCTTACATGTAACTGTGTATCAGTAGAGTAGTGTCAAATCTAAATTAAAAGTAACAGCGGGCAATGTGACTCGCAACAAAAAAGGGACACTTGTAGCAGATGCCCTAATAGACACATGACCAATCCCCGATGCTATTAAACTTGAGAAAGATTAGCTTGAGAAAGGGACACTTGTTGTTGCACATGTTCTATAGAGAATAAGCACCTAACCACTGAATCATATAGCAATTTGTATGATCGAAGGTCACATGACTATATCCAACCAATATACTTGCATTTATCTATAACGGGAAGGCAGAAAACACAAATTGATGATATTGGGACAAGCAGCCACTACTCCCACAAACTCTCCCCGCCACCCCCAACAATTCCTGGCCCATAAAGGTGGCAAATCTACAGCACAGCAGCACACACAAAATATAACAAAATTTCCTAACAAGAACTCTCCCCCTTCTCCAACTGGAATTACAACCTTTGAGGTCTAATAAAAAGTATCTAACATAAAGAGAAGTTGCCAGAGGGAAGAGACCATTTATTAGAAGCAACCTATATTAACATCATGGGAGACAGATTTGCATATTCTTCCCATGATCCCTCAGAGTGGAGCGCAAATGGCTTGATAAGTCTCCACACACCTATATGGTGGTCTCTTCATAAGGAGTGACAATATCCCCTTAACCTGGTCTGATCTGCCAAGTTAGTCTTCTCTGCACCGGGTTGAAGAGATCCAATCAGATCGAAACAGCTGTCCTTGGCTGAGAGACTGACTTGGTAAAATCCCAAATCATTGCAACAAAGGCCTCTAGGAAGGTCGGGCATGATGTTAAAGGGAGCGCCCCCTAGTGGGCTGCATGACTGAGGCACTGTCTCCCTATATTAACATCATGGGAGACAGATTTGCATATTCTTCCCATGTATATTCGGTGTAATATCTCACTAATGGATTGTTAATAGCTTTTGTGTTAAAAGAAGATAAAAATAAAGTTTGCTAAATCTGTACATAGTAATTAAAATATAGTTCATATAGGACAAATGTTTGCATTTGTTGATAAGTAAAGGATCATTATTGTTATGTGCTTTACCTTTATTCTAGCAGTGTCTGTACAGAAATTGAAAAACACTAGGATTTATTCTGTAAATGTTGTTTCAAGGGTGAAGTCCAAGGCACAGAGCCAAGTGGAATGGAAGAAATATGGGAGGTGTAACTTGGAACTGTTATAAAGAACAGTACGAGTATGATTCCATTCATCTCTGGAAAGCCTTGTGAAAAGAAGTGTATTATGGCTACAGCTGGAAAAGTAAGTAGGATTCTTCATGTGTCTAAATATTCCTAGTTTACTATAAAATAAGTCTCTATCTCTTCACTTTTATCTGCCTGGCTTTTTTCTTATTAATAAAGACTATCTGAGAATACTTAGTTACATTGCTTGTTTCTTTACATCTTAAGGTTTATTAGACAAGCTGTTTGTACTCAAGTTTACAAGTGCTGTGTTCCTATTACAATGCAAACGATACACATTGATCAAAAATGCAAAAGACACGTGGTTTCAAGAAATGCTGCATTTTACAGTGCCTGCAAAGTGGATGGTATTGTGGCTAATCCCATCCACATATTGCAGAAAAACATCCGCAGCGGAAAAACAGCATTTTTAAAACACTTGCATTCTTGGAAGTTGCAGCATGTCAAGTATACCTATGGAAACACTGCAATTTTCTGTGTAGGCGTAATAGGGCCAGGAAAACTCTGAAAAATCGCACTGCAGAAAAAAAATGTGAAACGTTTCCACAACTTTTTTTTCTGGAGTGTTTTTTTGGATGCGTTTTGTGGGATCTTAGCCTTAAAAGTTCTTATTTAATGAAACTGCTTCTCTTAAACTACTTCCACCTAAACATAAAGAGTATGTTTTAGGCTGGGGCCCCACATGGCACAAACTATAGAAGTGTCTATATTACTTGGCAAAGCACTTTAATTCCGTCTCATTCACAAATTCCATGACAAATCTCTTGAAGGGGTTTTCTGCTATTTTTTTTAAAATGTCTGTTGGTGCTATTAAGTGCACCAATATATCTTTTGAAGTGCTTTGAGTGATTTCTGGGTTTCTCTGAGAGTTCCTGGCATTTTCTGCATTTGTTTACAAGATATAGCTTCCCGCTGCCTTAGTTGATGCAATGCATTCTGGTAGTTGTAGGCTCTCACACTTTCCCTCTCACTCCTCTTTCTCCAAGCACCCCTTCCTTGTTATCCTAGCTATTCCTCCCACTGCTAGCCCTTCCCAACTCAGTCAGCCCACTCCATACCCTATTATACTTTACCAGTCTTCTTTCTGTCCAGGCTTCCTTCTGCAGGGACAGCTCCTCCTCTTTTGAGATTCTGGTAGCGCACAACCTTCACTACATCTCTATTGTGCAGCCCCCAGCCAGTGCATCTGGCCATAAGTGTGGGCTTCTGTGGCTAGCCAAACAGATGGGAGTTGCAAGCTATATGTTGCTCCAGATCTACCGGTTGGGGAACACTGTTCCACTGGTTTGAACTTGACCACAATACATGATTTATCTTACAACCTTTCAATTACATCTTATAAAAGTACATTCATGGGATTGGTATTTTATGGGTGAATATCATATATAATTAAAATTTTAAAATGGAATCTGAAAGTGGGGTGACAATTGTGAATAGAAAAATAGAAAAGTGGATTGCATGTTATCCTTTGAACTATGACCTGAGGATATTCAATTCGATTATTATTTCACATTCAGGTAATCAAATGTAAGGCAGCCATATGCTGGGGCCCTAAACAACCACTGTCCATTGAAGAGATTGAGGTTGCTCCACCAAAGGCTCATGAAGTTCGCATAAAGGTGATAATAATATTTTATTATAATATTTAGTTATAAAAAGATATTCCATATCTACTATAATGTGTAGTGGTTCCGACTCTGAAATATTACCCAACAATATGTTCTAGGTTTGTAGTTAGGGGAGTTTTAAATGACTTTAAGGGTATTCTTATCTGAAGTGACTGCATATTTGTGGAACCCCATAGATCTGCTTTTCCCTTCAGTATGACACTCCTCACACCAACCATGCAGGGGAACTGAAAAAGCATCTTTTTAAGTGGAGTCTGTATATGTTTAAGAAACAGAGTTAAATTTCACATCTACAACTTGTGGATACATCATGATTTTTTGAAGCAGTCCACTCTCTAATAAATACATTAATGTACTTATAAAATACCATTTTGGAGAATGAGGCCGCCTTTTTCTATTGTACACTGCTCAAAAAAATAAAGGGAACACTTAAGCAACACAATGTAACTCCAAGCAACACTGATTGACAATCAATTTCACATGCTGTTGTGCAAATGGAATAGACAACAGATGGAAATTCTTGCCAATTATCGAGACCCACTCAATAAAGGAGGGGTTCTTGAGGTGGGGACCACAGACCACATCTCATAACCAATGCTTTCTGGCTGAAGTTTTGGTCTCTTTTGAAAGTTGGTTGTGCTTTCACACTTGTGGTAGCATGAGACGGACTCTAAAACCCACACAAGTGGCTCAGGTAGTGCAGCTCATCCAGGATGGCACTGCAGCACCCCAGAGCATGCTGCTAAATGTTTCTGTGTTTTTCATTGGTACCTGCAGTTTTTCTTGATTGTCTTGTCTTATGGTAGATGCAATATGTGTGCCATTTCTCTGTGTAGATGCACTTTTCTGCAGTTTGATAAGTGCTGTACTACCTCATGACCAATCATAGGCCATTGGGCGGTGTTGAAGAAAGGGTTTATATTCTCCTGTAGCTATTGCAAGGTTAGTCCAGTGCCCAGAGGTCTAGGGTTCCAAAGGACTAGAAGTCCGGTGTCTAGTGTTCAGAGTCTAGGTCCAAGTCCAGGTCCAGCTCAGTCTTCAGTTGCAGAGTTCAGAGCCCAGCAGTCATCTTGCATATGCCCTGCTGAGTGAGACAGCAGAAGAACTCATCCTATAAACTAGAGAACCAAGTCATCTTATTCCAGGTATACCCGGAGACAGTCTCAGAGTTAGTGAGAGAACTTGTGGTGTCACCGAGCGACATCTCTGTCTGTGCCATTAGGAGCTACAGAGGTACCCGACAGGAGTATTGAATACGGGCATATCTTCCAGGTTCCCGGGTTTCCCTATCAGGACTCATAGCACCGCTACGTCCCCTATCTGCTGAGTTAGGGAAGGGTATGAGAGGAGGAGAGATGAAAAGTATGTCAAGTACTGCGAGTCTAAATTACCCTTGGTGGGTCTCTTAAAGTCTAAGACATTGTCTATTGAACTGTATGCTGTAATCCATCTTGCAAGGCTGCTAGTGCATCTGTTGGCGCTGTTGAATGAAAAGTTATTTGGTTTACCCTAAAACACTGGGCTCCTGAGCCATTGCCTGCATCACCTTCAGGGCAGCTCCTGTACAACATCACACCGACTCAGTATTGAGAGGTCCCCTCTCCAACAAGGAGTGCCCCGGGGGAAAGACAAGGACACTACCGCATCCAACAGGTAGTACTGCAGGACCCTCCGTACTTCTGCACAGACCTAGGGAGGGTTCAGAGTTTGTGAGTAGCGTACCAGGCCTAGCGGTCGGCACAGCCCGTGTTGTCTTGTTCTGTACTCTCCGATCCCCTCCACTGGGTTGCTGCAGCACATCAATACAATAGCAAGAAGTTTTGCTGTGTCTCTGAGCGTAGTGTCCAGAGGCTGGAGGCGCTACCAGGAGACAGGCCAATAAACCAAGAGATGTGGAGGGGGCCATAGTAGGGCAACAACCCAGCAGCAGGACTGCTACCTCCGCCTTTGTGCAAGGAGGAACAGGAGGAGAACTGCCAGAGCCCTGCAAAATGACCTCCAGCAGGCCTCAAATGTGCATGAGTCTGCACAAACGGTTAGAAACCGACTCCATGAGGATGGTATGAGGGCCCGACGTCCACAGATGGGGGTTGTGATCACAGCCCAACCACGTGCAGGACACTTGGCATTTGTCACAGAACACCAGGATTGGCAACTTCGCCACAGTTGCCCTGTGTTCTTCACAGATAAAAGCAGGTTCACACTGAGCACATGTGACAGAGTTTGGAGACACCATGAAGAGCGATCTTTTGCCTGCAACATCCTTCAGCATGACCGGTTTGGCAGTGGATCAGTAATGGTGTGGGGTGGCATTTCTTTGGAGGGCTTCACAGCCCTCCATGTGCTCGCCAGAGGTAGCCTGACTGTCATTAGATATCGAGACGAGATCCTCAGACCCCTTGTGAGACCATATGCTGGTGCAGTTGGTCCTGGGTTCCTCCTAATGCAGGACAATGCCAGACCTCATGTGGCTGGCCAATCCGTTCCCCAAACCCGAATCCGATTGAGCACATCTGAGACATCATGTCTCGCTCCATCCACCAACGTCACATTGCACCACAGACTGTCCAGGAGTAGATGCTTTAGTCCAGATCTGGGAGGAGATCCCTCAGGAGACCATCCACAACCTCATCAGGAGCATGCCCGGGCATTGTAGGGGGGTCATACAGGCACGTGGAGGCCACACACACTACTGAACCTCATTTTGACTTGTTTTAAGGACATTGCATCAAAGTTGGATCAGCCTGTAGTATGTTTTTCCACTTTAATTTTGGGGGTGACTCCAAATCCAGGCCTCCATTGGTTAATAAATTTAATTTCCATTGATGATTTTTATGTGATTTTGTTGTCATCACATTCAACTTTGTACAGAAAAAAGTATTCAATGAGAATATTTCATTCATTCAGATCTAGGATGTGTTATATGAGTGTTCCTTTTATTTTTTTGAGCAGTGCATGTGTAACCATGGCATACACTGCAACATTTAAGCTGGATTTGGTCCTGCTTGAACTCAAAAAAAGTATCACCTTAAATCTTATGTATTCCTACAGATTGTGGCATCTGGAATTTGTCGTTCAGATCATCATGCTTTATCTGGTGAATTAGGTGATGTAAAATACCCTGTAATCTTGGGCCATGAAGGTGCTGGAATTGTAGAGAGCATTGGTGAAGGAGTGACAAATGTGCAACCTGGTAAGGCTAAAGTGATAATATGTTAAAGCATAACTAAATATTTGGAAAAGGTTTGATTTTCTTGAAGTATTTGTGTAAACAATTGAAGAAATACATTTTTGAGCAGTTCATAGATACAGTGTGTGAAAGTTTTATTGAGATCAGGTCCATGGTTGTCATACCGCACAAGGGGCAGATTTTTAAACTGTGTAAAAGAAAAACTGACTTTGTTGCCCATATTAAGCAATAGCAAGCAGCTTAAAAAGGGTTGTCCAGGATAAACAGATAATTAACCCCTAAACTATACTACCTGCCACCAACTAACTTCTAATTTACTTCAATTAAAAAATTTGTATAATTACCCATATCCCTGGAGCGCTTATCGTGACTGCTCCAGGGACACTTACTGATAATCTGGTGATGTTCAGTTTCAACGCTTCTGAAACAGAACGTCACCATCACTCTTTCCCCTCCCTTATCCCCTGCAAGACTTACCAAGCCTTCCTGTGCCCGGGGAATGGCTCCTCCCTGTCTTCTAGTAGTGAGCAGAATAGCTAGGGTTATTGGGGCTAGTAATGGGCGGGATTGCTAGGCTAAAGAGAGACAGGGCAGGTGGGAGAGGCTAGTAATGAGTGGGATCGATAGACTTAGTGAGATCCTGAGGGTGGGAGGGGCTAGGCTTAGCGACACGGAGGGTTTTGTAATGGAGTGAGAGAGGAGGGGGCTGAGTGAGAGGGAGTTAGTGCAGCAGCTACAGGAAGCTGCACAGCAGGAAGTTAACAGTGTGTAAACAAACACAGAGGATACAGCAGCATCCAGAGACACTCAGAAATCACTCCAAAAACTTCTAAAGGTATATGGGTGTGCTTATTAACTTATCACTAGCACTAACAGACCTTTATATAAAAAAAAAAAAATTCTGCTTGGAAAACCCCTTTCATTTTTCAGGCACAGAATATCAAATGAACGCTATGCTGTGCTTTATTGGAACTATTTAGTTTTAAAAAATCTCCGACCATTTTATGTACTTCTTTACAGACTTGTGTGTTTCCATGTTTAACCAACAAGCTCTGAAGTCTGATTCTGCTATCGTGCTCCATTCCATCTGTCCTTACCTCCCAGACATATCTCCATCATTGAGTAGGATCTCGCACTAGACTCTAAACTAAGCATCATTTAAATCCAAAAAGGTTTTTTTTTTTAAAAAAAAATACTATGTATTAGCGTAATGCATATTCAACATGAAAGTTCTGTGTATATCAAAATAGAAAACTCTGTGCACACACAAAATGTATATTATATACTAACTAGAGATGAGAGAGTACTGTTCGGATCAGCCGATCTGAACAGCACGCACGCATTGAAATGAATTGACATAGCCGGCACACGGGGGGTTAAGCGGCCGGCGTCAAAGCGGAAGTACCAGGTGCTTCCATTCATTTCAATGCGTGCGTGCTGTTCGGATCGGCTGATCCGAACAGTACTCGCTCATCTCTAATACTAACCTATAACGTAATACTATATTCTTTCTTATACTACCTTTCTTACAGGAGACAAGGTCATCCCACTGTGCGTTCCTCAGTGTGGAAAATGCAGATGTTGTATAAATCCAGACAGTAACCTTTGCTACAAACATGAGTAAGTAATAACCAGTGCCAGAAAATACATAATCCTTTTTAATACTGTCATTCCTATAATGTATGCCACCTTATATAAGAAAGTTTAATTATCCCTAGGAGTGGTAAAGGGGTTTCCCAGACAAAAAAAAAATGTTTAAAAACAGGTAAATTAGTCATACTAATAGGTTAATAAATGCCTCTAAATACCTTTAGGACGGGTTCACACCTGCACCTGTGTTCACTTTCGGCAATCCTGCTGGGTTTCCATCTTCTGCCCCAAGAAACTGGACAGGGGACGGAAACCCGGCAGTCAGTTTTCAAACCCATTCACTTGAATGGGTTTGCAAAGTGAGCGTTTTGTGCCTGTCCGTGGCGAAACTGTTTTTTTTTTAACCGGAAACAAAGTCCTGCATATCTAACTCACCCCTTCTATTTCTCGCACACTCCTCCTCCCTCTCACACACATTCCCTCCCCCTTCCTTCCAGAGAATATTTGCATCCTTTACATGCCAGCATTTCACTATGTTGGCAGATGCATTAGAGTTGGAGCGTGACGTCGCTTCCAGAAGTGACGTCACGGTTCCACTTTGGTCCGCAAAGGAAGAGAAGGCTGGTGAGTATGATGTGCGCTTTCTCAACACTATTGCGAATGAGTGGAGAGCCAGCACACGGAAGAAGAGTGGTGGGGATGATGCGTCTGCCTGGATCTACAGGAAAAGGTAAGTTCAAAGGTGTTTGGGGAGGATGGGGGAGATACCTTTTGACTGAAGTAACGAGTCAGGATATGGATTATACCAATGACCCATTACATCAGCGGAAAGGTTAAAAATTTAATATATGTAGGTCACACGACCTACATATATTATTGGCTATATATATACAATATGTTAAATAAACATATATTAGAAAGTTAGAGGGAGGGTATGGAGGTCTTAGTTTGAAAATATTGAATTATACTGGACAACCCCTTTAAATACTCTATACAAAAACATATTTGGCAATCTATTCTGTAGGCAGGGCAGGTTTTAGAAAAAGTGTGGCCCTGGGCAAAATTAAAAGCGGAGCCCCCATATCCTGATATACCAACACCATCATATTCAGTCATTTCATAAGTCAGGGCTGCACTTCCAGCGGCATTTATATAGTCTCAAAAGATCAGGAATCCAAAAAAAAGTTGTAGAGATCTATATAGTTGTGAAACTGCTTTGTGTGTATCGCTGTACTGGGGAGAATTATTACCACTATACAGACAATTACCAGACAATACACCTATGCAAGGCCCAGACAGTACATGACCTCCACACTGTGACTACCGCTATTATATTGCATAGTGAATCAAAGACACAATAGTTGTGCACTACACAGACATCTAACCTAATAAATATCACATCAATTAGCCCCTTAAGGACACAGCCCAAAAGTGCCTAAGGACCAGGCCTCTTTTTTCAAATCTGACATGTGTCACTTTAAAAGGCAATAACTTTAAGACGCTTTAACTTACACAAGTGATTTTGAGATTGTTTTCTTGTAACACATTATACTTCATGTTAGTGGTAAACATTGATCAATATTTTTGTATTTACTTATACAAAAAATAGGAAATTTGATGGAAATTTGGAAAAAATAGCAATTTTCAAAATGTGAAATGCTCTGCTTTTCAGGCAGATAGTCATACCACCCAAATACATGAATAAATATGATCTACCATATCTCTGCTTTATATCTCTACATCTTTTGATTGTCTTTTAATTTATTTTGGACGTTACAAGGCTTACAAGTGTAACAGCGATTTTCCAGATTTACAAGAAAATTCTCCAAACTAATTTTTTAGGGACGACTTCAGTTCTGAAAGGAATGATAAAGGCCTATATAATAGAGACCACTATAAATCACTCCATTTTCAAAAATGCACCCCTCAAATTATTCAAAACAGCATTTGGGATGTTTGTTAACCCTTTAAAGAGGACCTTTCACCAATTTGGGCACAGGCAGTTCTATATACTGCTGGAAAGCTGACAGTGCGCTGAATTCAACACCTTGTCGGCTTTCCCGATCTGTGCCCTGGGTAAAGAGCTATCGGTCCCGGTACCGTAGCGCTTTACAGTCAGAAGGGCGTTTCTGACAGTCAGTCAGGTACGTCCTTCTTCACAGCAGTGCCTATCGCGCTGTACAGCATGAGTGGGGAGGAACGCCTCCCCGCTCACACAGTACAGCGCGATAGGCGCTGCTGTGAAGAAGGACGTACCTGACTGACTGTCAGAAACGCCCTTCTGACTGTAAAGCGCTACGGTACCGGGACCGATAGCTCTTTACCCAGGGCACAGATCGGGAAAGCCGACAAGGTGTTGAATTCAGCGCACTGTCAGCTTTCCAGCAGTATATAGAACTGCCTGTGCCCAAATCGGTGAAAGGTCATCTTTAAGCTTTTCATAAGAATAAAAATATGGAGGTGAAATTTAGACATTTAATTTTTTTCACTAATTCATTTAACCCTAAAATTAACACATTCACAAAGGGTTAAAGTAGAAAATGCATCTGGCAGTTTATTGTGCAATTTCTCCCGTGCACAGAAATACCCCACATGTGGGTGTAAACTGATTTTTGGGCAAACGGCAGCGCATGGAAGGGAAGGAGCGACACCTGACGTTTGAAAAGCAGAATTTGCTGGAATGGTTTTAGGTGCCATGTCTTATTTGCAGTGCCCCTAGAGTACCAAAAAATTGAAAACCCCCCAAAAGTGACCCCATTTTGGAAACTACACCCCTCACAGAATTCGTCAAGGGATAGCGTGAGCATTTTGATCCTATAGCCGTTTCACAGATTTTACTGGCCGATGTAGCAGTGTCCGATGTAGCAGTCCAATGCAGCAGAGCTGAGTGTGTAGCAGGTCCAGCTCTGCTGCATCGGACTGCTACATCGGACCCTGCTACATTGGCCATCACTTAGGGTTGAGCCGATCTTGACATTTCAGGATCGTTTTTAAAATCCAATTTCCGATCATTCGGAGATTGGATTTTAAAAACGATTCTATTCACTACACAGCATGTAGTGATTAACCCCCCCACCGCTGTCCACTTACCTGCATAGCTGCAGCTCCCAGCTCTTCTTCTTGGTCTGGTCCTCTATCCACATGTCTTCAGAGCACCCTGCCCCCGCCTCCCGAGACTAGTATTATGGAGAAGGCGGGGATTATGAGAGTGTGGGCGGGTACTGGGAGGGGAGACATGAGTGATGCACTCATGTTCCCCGCCCACATTCTCCAGCTACACTAAGCCCCGCCTACTCCCTGCATCTCTACAATACTAGTCTAGGGAGGCAAGTCCCCTGTCCTCTTCAGAGCGCCCTGCGCCCCGCCTCCCTGGACTAGTTTTCTTTAATTGTTGGTGTGTAAAGGTCTTTCTTTTCAATTACAATTCGCCAAGTTAAAGGGATTGTCCAGCTTTCTGATTCTGATAACAGATTCTAATAAGAGTTCAACAATAGCAGATCGGTGGCAGAGCAGTCTACTTGGGAAAGCCCTTCAGGGGGTGATACTCAAACAGTAGATTGTGTCAAAATTTTAAGTGATCTTTTGGGGGGGTGTATTACAGAAAAGTGTGTGACTAAGTATAAATAGAGTGGCGCAGTTGCTATGTACAGAGACAATAGCAGTTTAGCATTACCTGTGAGTTGCTATTCCCCTTTCCGACACACTCCCATTCCCACACTACGGCAACATTTCGGTATCCCACACAGAATATAACAGCTTACATTCCCACCCAGCATTCACCATCATAGATCCCCTTCCCCCAGTACTCCCAGTAGGCAGCACCTGACTTACCATTAATTTAAATGTGAAAATCCAAGTATGTCACAGCAATTGATGCATTGTGTATGTAGCAAGAATGCATTGTGTATGGGGGCCCTCTACTTGGTATTTAGCAGATAATCATATAACAAGTCACAACATATAACACAATAAAGAAGCTACATTAATACTTTCCATTAGGTTATTTCCTTCTATTTCTTTCACAGTGTTGGGACATATCGTGGACTTCTACTGGATAACACTACTAGATTTACCTACAAGGGGAAACCTGTCTATAACTTTGTCTGTACCAGCACATTTACTGAGTACACAGTGGTTGATGACATTTGTGTAGCTAAGATACACAAGGATGCCCCACTGGATAAGGTCTGTCTCATGGGCTGTGCATTCCCCACTGGATATGGTTCTGCTGTGAAAATTGCTAAGGTAAGTGGTAGATTTAGCTCTAGTTATATACATTACCAATTAAGTTAAAGGGATTGATCAACTCAGAATGGCCTAACAAGTCAAAGTATGGGCTTGACAGTAAACAATTCCCCATGATTATCATTAGATGATACCCAATATACCCAGGTCATGCTGTTGTTTTAAGAACCTAAGCTTGTGTGCCTGAGCACTTTCTGACATTAATCATTCTATGATTATTCTCTTTAATTTCTTCATCAGACATAGTAAAGAAAACATTTTAACTTTATTTTGCAGAAACTTTATATTTACTGTATATATTTTATTTAATTAGGGCTAGTCACTTGTGTACAGTATTTCAAGGTTTTATTGCTTCTGGTAATTCATTGCGTGCACGGACTTACAATGACACGGGATAGGAATAGAAAATGGTAAGCTCTGGAAGTGGCAGCGGTTGGTAGAGAGCAGAGATAGTCTTGTGATATTAGTTACTACCATATGTTTCCAGTGCTTCATTTTGAGACCCATTGTCTTTGTCACAAATGTGGAATACAGGACAAGAGCAGAGAAGCTGAGGCCCCATGTTGCAGAAACGCTGCTTTTTTTGTTGCGTTTTTTTGAGCCAAAGCCAGTGGTGGTTTGAGCAGAAAAGAGAACTATAAGAACTTAGTATGTATTTCCCATTACTTTTGTAGCGACTCTAGGCTTTGGCTGAAAAAAAAAAAAAAAAAAAAAGGCAACAAAATCTGCAACAAAAAAAGCTGCATTTCCGCAACATGGGCCCTCAGCCTTAGGCTAGGGCCCCAGAGGACATCCCCAGCAGTAAAGCACTGTACGAAAAACCGGGGTGGCAACGCATTGCGGTTCTTTCTGCAGTGCTTTAAACAGAAAGTTCACAGAGTTTTCCTCCGCAAACTTTCTGTTACAATTATACCTATGAAGAAACCACTGGTTTTTCCGTGTGTTTAATTGATATGCTGCGATTTCCAAAACCAACCCAGTTCACACAGCAGTTTTTACCACAAATTGGGCATGCGATTCTAGCGAATCCCATCCACTTTAGCCGTAATGGAAAATGCTGCAATTTTTCACGCAGTGTTTCCGCCGCGGGCAAATCACAGCGTTTCCGTCCTGTGGGGCCCCGGCCTTAAAGTGATTTTTCCAGGAGCGATCAGCTGGTTGAAATTACCATTGTGCTGAGTGCCACTTCTACTCCACAGGCCTGTGACATTGCATTTATGAGTCACATGACCTATTTGCATCACAGTCCTATCCAAATAAAGGGGACTGAGCTGCAATAATAAGCAGACACACTATACAATGTACAGCACTCTGAACAGTACGTAGTGAAGACGCTGCAGCACTGCGGTCTCTTGAAACAGCTGATTCATGAGGTTGGGGGTCTGACATCCACATTACAACATCAGTGACCTGTCCTGGTATATGTTGGCAGCATATAAATAAAGATTATTATTTTTAGCTTTGGAAAGTCTCTTTAAAACCACCTCTAAATGAAGCATCTGGAAATAGAGGAAGGGATAGATGAGAACAGATTAGTTCCATAGTCAATAAATGCAGCGGGAACGTGCCGCATCTGTGTCTTGTCCATTCAGAGAAAAGAATAGGACCCCCTTCTAATCAGTAGTAGTCCCAGTGATTGGACCCCCACCAGTCAGATAGCTAGCTTTATTCTGCTTATAGGTGATGATCTTAAAAGTTGAACCAGCTCATTTATTTATATAGGTAGGCGTAATCGATTGGTTAACACAGTTCTAATAAAGGTTGTAAATTGTACATACCATTTACATCCCGATGATCTCATAATAAGTAATGTAGAGTTTTATGTTAATACATCACCAGTAGTTGGAACAATGTCTCTACTATTTTACTTATTACAGGTTAAACCCGGCTCTTCCTGCGCAGTATTTGGTCTCGGGGGAGTTGGATTGCCTGTAGTTATTGGATGTAAAGTAGCTGGTGCTTCCAGGATTATTGGAATTGATACAAACCCTAATAAGTTTGCAAAAGCAAAGGAGTTTGGTGCCACTGAATGTATCAACCCCAAAGATTATGACCGTCCTATCCATGAAGTGGTGGCAGAAATGACTGGTGACGGAGCAGACTATGCCTTTGAGGTTGTTGGAGAAACTGGGCTCATGGTATGTTGATGACATAACAATGGAATATTAGGATTACCTTTTTATGTAATGTTAAATGGTGGCCATCATTTTTTTGAAAATTTGGGTCCCACACTAATATAAGCTGCATTGTAACCATGGCTTTAATGCTGAATTGTGTTTTATCTGTCTTTCCAATAGGTGTCTGCTCTATTATCTAGTCATTTTGGCTGTGGAAAAACTGTTATTATAGGTGTACCTCATGCAAATGATACCCTGACATTTGATCCATTGCTGCTGCTAACTGGGCGTGTTTTGGCTGGAGCTATATTTGGTGGTAATGTATTATTTAAAATAACCTCTTTCTCTGACCTCAAGCATCATAATTCATATGCAAAGGTTGTGTCATCGGTGAAGACTTTACTTGTGTTATACAGCAGATCTTCCATCTTTGGTGGGCAACTGCTCACACATAATTCATTGGGCAACAGTAGGCAGGCCACACACAAGGTAGTCTCTGTAAATGGGGTATACATTTGTCAGTTGGCATAAGGAGCTTTTCAAGTACAGGCAATGAACCTTACAACAGTTAAAAATAATTTTTATACTAATAATCTATTTTCAGTATAGCTCATCAATCCCTTACTAAACTCTCCCCTCTATAATCTATTCTGAATGCAGCGGCCAGGCTCATTTATCAGTCTAGATGCTACAGCGATGCCTCCGGTCTGTGCCAGTCACTACATTGGCTGCCTATTCATTATAGAATAAAATATAAAGTTATCACCCTCATCCACAAGACTCTCCATAATGCTGCACCTGACTACATTTCCTCCCACATCTCTGTCTATTGCTCAACCCATGTTCTCTGTTCACTCAATGACATAAGACTTACATCCTGTATTATCAGAACCTGCCACTCTCATATACAAGACTTCTCCCAAGTTGCACTCCTCCTCTGTAATGCTCTATCCATGACATATTTTTTCAGACAGGTCTATTACAATTCATGTAAACCCATCCGTACTGTAATTAGAATCCCTAAAATGAACCCTCCTTTGCTCCCACTCACACATTACCCCACACAATATGATGCCATTTCAGGCTAACTTTATATGTCCAGACACAATCTGCATGTTAAAGGACAGGACTGGTGATGGCTCATACAGTTCTATGTTTGTGTAATGACAGTAACCTCTATTACAGAATTGTCTGACCACTGTGTAAGCAATGCTGCCTCCAATGCTGCCCCTGCTACCTCTTCTGTCATCCTCTCTACCTCATAGATTGTAAGCTCTTGTGAGCAGGGCCCTCAGTCCCATTGTGTGAAGTGACTATTTCTTTGTAATGTCTCTTTTTGTCTGTACTTGAACCCTACAAATTGTACAGTGCTGCAGAATATGTTGGCACTATTTAAATAAAATGTATTATTATTTTTATTATTATCAATATCACATCAGCAGGAGTTCCATACCTGTCTCCCCCAATAATTAGCTGTTCCCTGCAGTCAATGACATTGGAACTATACCGTGGATGCAGACACCTACTCCTGGCTCCAGGCATTGTAATGTGGCAGTGTCAGGTTAGCTCCCATTCACTAAGTGCTGCCTCCTTAAAGTAAAAAATGACCAATCCTGATGTGTGGTAGCCAGATGTGAAAATGGGTGCTTTGACAAAGGTAGTCACACCCTGGGTGCACCAAACAGTTCACTTGCATCGGATTAAAGCTAAGGCTTCGCATACAAAAAAATTCTGCTTTTCCTCTAGTACAACTGACATGCTGAGATTTTCAAAAACATGGGCGTTTTCGAAACCACAGCTTTCCCACAGTTGATTTTTTTTTTTCCTGCAATGTATTGATAGCATTATTTAGAATCTCATTCACTTTCCTGCAGCATTTGCACAGTGGTAAAAATGCTGCATTTTTGCAATGTGGAGCTTTAGCCTAAATCAATATATATTCTTCCTCATGATAATGGAAGACATGAAGCATAAAAGGGAAATGCTCTAGTATCTTTAATATACTTAACAAGAACTTTTGTTTGTTGGAACAGGTTTTAAGAGCAAAGATGATGTGCCGAAACTTGTGTGTGATTATATGAATAAGAAATTTGACTTGGATGGTCTGATAACCCACAAACTACCATTTGAGCAGATCAATAAGGGATTTGAACTTCTAGAGAAAGGAGAGAGGTATGATTTATGTGTTATAACAGTCCAAATGATATAGATAGATAGATAGATAGATAGATAGATAGATAGATAGATAGATAGATAGATAAGTAATCACTATTTGATTGTGAATGCGAATCTGCCCCGACAAGGGAACCTATTTTAGTCAGGAAACTTCTCTTGTGCCTGGATGTAGGCCTATAAAGTGAACTCGTATAGATTATATATATATATATATATATATTATAAAGTATAAAGTATATAGTATAAAGTTAGAATGCTTTATGTAATGATATGGACCCCACAATTAGAATAAGATGAAGAGAGAAAAGGATTTGCGCAAGCCTGCATCCACAGAAGATCTATGGTGAATTCTCCTAGATATAAGGAACAGAATCCCAGCCAAGTTCCTTCAAAAACTATGTGCAAGTGTACCTAGAAGAATTGAAGTGTTTTTGTTTGTTTTTTTTAAGGCAAAAAGTGGTCATACCAAATATTAATTTGATTTAGATTTTTCTTTTATTCTCTCACAATTTTTGCATATTTACTACACTTGATTGTGTCAGATCATCTGGGTTCTGCCACACAATGTATGTTTAGCTACAGTTGGGCTGGTGTGCAATTTTGCTTCAGTAAGGCCACATTCACACAATTGAGTCCTGTCTAGGAAACAGAGATCTGGCTGTTCATGAGCTCACTGCATCAGAACTCACTATAACACAGTTAGTTCAATTCACACAGCTGAGTTCAGTCCAGGAAACACGTCTTGCACAAAAGCATGTTTACTGGATGGCACTCAGTTGTGTGAATACTGCATAAGGGTTGGTTCACATCTGCTTTTGTATTCCATCCAGGGAGAGTCCGCATGGAGACCCCCTGAACAGAATATAAACGCAACTGCAAGCGCTGTGCTGTAAAAGCACACGGAACCCAAAGACTATAATGGGGTCCATGAGCTTGCTGGTTCCCATAATGATCAGGAAGAAGGGGCCTTAAACCTCTTTGTGAATAAAGCACATGCATGAGTGGCTCCATTCACTTCTATGGGACTGTGGGCATTCCTGGCAGCCCCATAGAAGAGTGCTGGTCATGCAAGCGCACTGATGCTGAATTTACAAGGAGGCTTTAGAGGGAGTTTCAGTCCCCTGTCCTCCCAGACACTTATCCCTTGTCCTGTGGATAGAGGATAAGTGTCCATAATGTCACAACCCCCTTTAAGTAGAACCTGTCTGACAGTGTCCTCAAAAAGCAGCACATGATGCCATGTTCCAAAGACCTTCAAATAAAGATGTGAAACAGTCATTGAAGTCTACCAGTCTGAAAAGGGTTACAAGTCTAAGCTGGGAATTTTCCAAATAGTTCAAGACTTGGAACAGTGGAGAACCTTCCCAGGAGCACACCGCCTATGAACATTTTTACCAAATATGTATCAGTAACTCATCCAGGTCATGAAAGAATCCCAATAACATTCTAAAGAACTGCAGTCCTTACCAATCGGCACGACTGGGCTTGAAGGAATAGGGAGCCCAATGGCCAGCTGGAGTTGGCCAGGACCACACATTAATTGACACTGGTTGAGAAAGCCTCATTCACCGACCACTGAAGATATCATAGCTCCATCAACAGAGCTCAGCACTCATCCCTGCTACCTGTAGAGATCACTGTCTTGAATTCTTCAGGTAGCAGAGAGGACAGCCGATATCTGCTTCCAAAGATGTATTATATTTACAAAGGAGACACTGGCCTGGGTATCAGGCTTTCCCTTACTGCTGTCATGGGCTGTAGTGAGAACCCCTCAATGGATAACCCCTTTTAGGCATTTATTTTTTTCCCGTGGCTCTTTTCACTGAAAATCCACAGAGGTTTCCGGCCTTAAAGAGTTATCAATAAAAGATCTATGGGGGTCCAACACTTCAGAGGTCCCGCTGATGCTCTGTTAGGAAGGACCGCAGCGCTTGTGCGAACACAATGAACACTTCAATATTTACATTGCACACTATTCTATTTTTTAGCAGGCATACGGTGTAGTTAAGTATAATCCCAGCACAGGAAATATTTCTTTATGGATGGACAAATATATTTACACTTAATATGTCATGCAGTGATCTTTAAAAAGAGAAAGATAGATTTACTCTAAATAATGATTCTACTGTATATGTGCTGTAGAAATTTATAACCATTGTATTTTCTTTCTAGTATCCGTACAGTATTGAGTTTTCCAAGAGCCTAGTCCTGGTTGACATCTAGCGATGAAATCCCTAATCTGCCTGCAAGATGTAATATTCATTTATCACAGGAAAAGGTTTTTACCTTCTATCATATAACTGAAAAGCATAATGTTACAGAATATGGTTGGTATAAACTGTATCTTCAATACATCAAATCTTATTTAGCTAAAGCTACACATACGGGTACAGTTACTAATCCTGTGTAATAGCTTCACAGTATAAATTTTTGTTAAATAAAAGTTTGATGCACAATGTCGTATAAGTCTCCTTCTTGGTAAGCCACTCACCTTTCCATTAAACTCTGCCCCTTGTAAGTTAAAGCACAAAAAAATCTAACATAAACTAGTTTAAACTTTTTGGCACAAACGGTGCAAGAATTCTGGCTCATTTTATTAAAAAATCTGCCCCAATATGTTTAGAACCATATGTCTTTCCCCAATGTTTCTTGATAAGACACATTGAGCCATATTGAGTGTGGTTATTAGAGATGAGCGAGTAGTGAAATATTCGAGATTCGATATTCATTTCGAGTAGAGCCTCAATATTTGACTACTCTGTCGAATCCCATTATAGTCTATGGAAAAAAATGCTAGTTTAAGGGAAACCACTATTAGACTAAAGAAGAGTCACCAAGTCCACGAGTAGCAGGAAGAGAGTGTTTAGGAGGAGCGCTGTGCAGTTAAAGCGCACGGACCCCATTATAGTCTATGTATATGCTTGCAGTTTCGCTGATATTCCGTCTGAGGGGGGGTTCCTCCTGCGAACTCCTTCCAGACGGGAGGCAAGCACTAATGTGAAGCGGCCCTTACTCGTCCTGCAGACCCAGCATTGATTGGCTGAATGCTAGACACTGTATGGCATTCGGCAAATCAATGCTGGTTCTGCAGCAGGTTCATCCTTGCTAGTCGGGAGAGCTGGCAGCTTGCGTTTATGCGGGAGCTTACTTTTTCTCATAGAAATGCATTGACTAACGTTGATTGGCCAGTGTACAGCATTCGGCCAATCAACGCTGGTTCTGCCGGAGGCTCATCTGTGAGGAGGCGGAGACTAAGATCGACCACAGCAGTCTCTATTGTGGTCCGATCTTAGACTCCGCCTCCTCACAGACGAGGCTCCGGCAGAACCGGCGTTGATTGACCTAATGCTGTACACTGTATAGAATTCGGCCAATCAACGCTGGTCAATGCATTCCTAGCTTATCCATGTGGACCAACCTACATTAACAGGTTCCATTCAGCGGCTGAACCTGTCACCCTTATCTTCTATGTTGATGCATCACTAAAGACCTTGTTTGTTTTTGCTCACTACATTATAGGCTCGCATGCTCAGGTTGCTTTCTTATGAGCCATTTCCTGTAAATTGACTGGCACAGTTCACTCACAGGTCAGACATTAATCATTTAAAGGGGTTGTCCCAAAACAAGGATCCTATCTATACTGCTAGTTTAAATACATTGCTTTATCAAATCTGCTTTGTTTGGTGTGCTATCTTAATTTATTCACTTCATTGTTTACATGCATTTCTATGACCACGGCCCGTTCTGAGCTTATCTGCTCAGTCCCCAAGTGTTAGGAACAGTTCTGAGCTGTGTATGTCTCTGCCACAGACAAGCAACGGAGCTCCTCAGATAGGGGAGGGGGGAGGTGAGAGCTCTGGGATTTCTGAGATCTTATCTCCTGCTCTTTCACTTATCAGTCGGTTTAATTGAATTTGGCTGATAAGGGCTGAGATAGGGAGTCCAATACCTCTATATGTATTAAAAACTGACTCAAATCAGCCTCTACATCAGCTTCATACTGTGGTAATTCATTTACAACCAATCCCTCATTACTGACTGCAAACATAGGACTAGCCTGCTGCAGAACCAGCGTTGATTTGCCGAATGACATACAGTATATAGCATTCGGCAAATCAATGCTGGTTCTGCAGCAGGCTCGTCTTTTCTAGTCGGGAGAGCTGGCAGCTTGCGGTTACGAGGGAAGTTACTTTTTCTTATAGGAATGCATTGACCCACATTGATTGGCTGAATGCTATACAGTGTACAGCATTTGGCCAATCAACGCTGGTTCTGCCGGAGGCTCATCTGTGAGGAGGCGGAGTCTAAGATCAGACCATAATGGCTACTGCTGTGGTCCAATCTTAGACTCCGCCTCCTCACAGACGAGCCTCCGGCAGAACCAGCCTTGATTGGCAGAAAGCTGTACACTGGCCAATCAACACTGGTCAATGCATTCCTATGAAAAAAAGTCAGCTCCCGCATAAACGCAAGGTGGCAGCTCCCCCGACTAGCAAGGACGAGCCTGCTGCAGAACCAGCGTTGATTTGCCGAATGCTATACAGCATTCAGCAAATCAACGCTGGTTCTGAATTGAATCTTTACTGCAAATAGCGATGGTATTTGAACAAGTATGAGTATTTCGAATACCGTAGTATTTGTTTGAATACCAACTCGATTGAATACTACTCGCTCATCTCTAGTTATTATGCATACACCCAATAGTAATTAATAGGATAAATGCACCATCCTATTCTTAAAATGGCCAATAATGGAAGGTCACCCAACACATCTAGCATGCTACCTCCATAAAACACACTGCTATTGCACTAGTTTTTCTGTGCAAGTGCAGGTGAAAGGCTGATATCAAGATGACAGATACTTTTATCTGGGAACTGGTGCACACACAATGCATTTCCAGGTATGTTGTCAGGGCAGAAGGTCTGGCATAACAAGGTAATGTGGCTTTTTATTGTAATAAAACAGTACAGAACTAAAACTGATACCGTATGTCAGTAAACTGCTCCTATTTCACAAACACTTGCAAAAACCATGTTTTATCAAAAAGGCCAATTCTTTTACACATAAGTATGGCTCCTCACCTCAAGCATCTCTTTTCCCACCTGTTAGGGGGCATTCACACTACCGTTGGCGTCCGACAACAGTGTCCATAGCTACTGTCCGTTCGAAATTTTAGCAACAGACACTAGCTGTGTCCGTTACAATTTCCATTAATTTCAATGGGATTTTATCTGTTGTCCTTTAGTGTTCTTAAAGGGGTTATCCCATGAAAAGCATCCTATCTATACTGCTAGTTTGTGTGGATTTAAGACATTTCCTAAATACATTGCTTTATCAATACTGCTATGTTTGGCCGCTTTCTTAATTTATTCACTTCATTGTTGACATTGCGATTCTATGGCCACTGGACTTATCTGCTCAGTTCCCAAGTGACGTAGCTGCCTGCTCTCAGGGGGGAGGGAGGGGCTCAGTGCTGGGAGCAGCTCTGAGCTGTGTGTGTCTGACAAGCAACGGAGCTCCTCAGATGGGGGAGGTGAGAGCTCCAGGATTACTGTGCTGTCTATCTTCAGCTTTTCCACTTATCAGCTGGTTTAATTGAATTTGGCTGATAAGGTCTGAGATAAGGAGTCCTTTACCTCTGTATGTAATGCTGACTCTAATCCAGCTCTGCTACATCAGTTTCCACATCAACTTTATACTGTGGTAATGCATTTACAACCAATCTCTCATTACTAACTGCAAACACAGCAGATAGCAGAGCAAGTGAAACCCCGCCCACCAATGTGCCGAGAAATCCAGGAAGTGAAGACAGCACAGAACAAAAGTTATGGGAATACCCCTTTAAGTGTCTGTTTACAACCATGTCCGTTTTTACAAGCGGACAAAAAAATCCTACATGCAGGACTTTTCTGTCCGTTTCAAAAAATGGACAGCAAGTGTCCGTTTTTTTTTTGTTTTTTTTTTTAACATTGAGGTATATGGGCAAAGGACAGTAACTGATAACCATCAGTTACTGTCTGTTTGTGTCCGTTATGATAGGTGTCCGCTTTTTGTTGTTTAAACGGACACCTTCTGTGCGGACACCAATCGTAGTGTGAACCCTACATTTCCTAGTGACTATGCATCATTACTGGAGAAGATTGTGGAGGAACTTATGGGTTTGGCAAAGAGATGAGGAGCCATGCTATGCCGTTACTGATGATACACATACCAGATGGAGAATATGGAGAATAAAGTTTAGCCTTCTCTTAAGCTTGGTATGTAATATGGGTAGCAGTGAGAAGAAGGCGACCCAACATTTTTGGCTTATTTCACTTTAGCTAGTTCTTTCTGCTGCAGTAACAAATATTTCCACTGTCTACTAGACCTTTGTACATGTTCTGGTTTTGCAGACATTTGAGTGACATAGCAGGGGCATATGTTTAGTGACATATGTGCATGAAGATTGAGCAGAGTTACTCAAGTTAGGACATATTTCACGTAGGTATGCTGTCCCAGACTGCATTTTTCTCAAACTGCATATAAATTGATTTATTTTATTTTATTTTTATTAAGACATCCTTTTTGTTTTTTGATAAAAATAATACAGCATGTTGTTTTTTTTTTTACATATATATGGATGCATCATAGATGCAACCCACCAATAAAAATACATAGCGATATATTAACATGGTACATAAGGTTGGACAAAGAGAGGTCGATCAAGTTCAACCAATAAACCTACCAAGTTAATCCAAGGAAGGTAAAAAGAAACCCTACAAGAATAAAGCCAAAGGAAAACAAATCCTTCAAATATGGCAACTGAACCAAGTCTGTAAATTAACATCCTGTCCCAAAAAATTCTAGCTCCTATAACACGACAGTCTTACTTTTAAGAAAGACATCCAGATCCATCTTGATCTTGTATACGTTATTACTGTAAAGAAGCCCCACCAATGACTGTGGTAAAACCATTTTTCTTCTAGACATAGACTATGGGTTCTTGTAACAGTTACAAGCTTTGGTATAGAGAGATCAATGGAAATATCGCTGTATTGTCATATATTTGTACATGATAATCAGGTTGCTCCTAAACTGTCTCTTTTCCAAATGGAAGAACCCCAAATTTGATAATCTTCTTCATACTCTAATCCACCCACTCTCTGAATTACCTTAGTTGCTATTCCAGGTCATTAATGAAGATATTAAAAATGAAGTGGACCCGTACTGACCCCTGTGACATCCCACTGGTGACTGTGATACTATCTGAGTATGTACCATTAATAACCAACCTCTGTTTCCTATTTGTAACCTAGCTATAAACCCAGTTACAAACATTTTCCCCTAATCCCAGAATTGTCATTTTGTATACCAACCTTTTATGTGGCACAGTATCAAATACCTTTGAAAAATCCAGATATAAAATAATAATGGGAGGTTTGTGGAGTTGGAGTTAGTGGCTTCTGTACAGGCACTCATCCCCAACACCCACAAGGGTCAGTTGTTTTACAGGAAGCCTATTTACCTAGCAGTATTTTTTGTCATATACCAGATCTAAGGAATTACCCAAGTCCAATATAGAACTTACCTCCTCATAACAACTGATCAGATTAGTCTGACAAGACCGATCCTTCATAAACCAATGATGATGCTGTGATAGAAGTTTATTATCATTGAGATATTCCAGGATATTCCAAATATCCACTGACGTCAAATTTACCAACCTATAGTTTCCAGGCTCACTTCTAGATGTCTTTTTGAATATTGGCACCACATCCTTAAATCTTAGATATAAGGCTCGGTCTATCACCATGCATAATTCCCTCAGAACTTGGGGTGTATGACACCTAGACCTGGTGATTTGTCTATTTTAGTATTTAGAAGGTGGTGTTGCACTTCTTCCTGGGTTAAATAGGTGACATTTAATGGAGAATTTGCAAATTTATCATTGCATCTACACAAGTTTTCTGGCTTAGATGGGCACATCTTTGGCACAAGGCCATTTCTTGCTACAAAATTCCAACTCCTGATTCTTTGCCTCACTTTCTGAGATTGTGGGTGGAGCAGCGCTGACCTGGACGCCTCAGCCCGACAAATTTATTATAACTTACATGGGTTTTCTGGCATGAGTTATACAGGAAATCTACTGCCTTGAGTCTGAATTATTAAAAGGCCAGAGCTTTCTGGTAATTCAGGTGCTCCCTATGCCAATTGGGTCTTTTATTAAGACTGGCATACAAAATGCCTTTCATAATAAATCTGTCCCATTGATTATCTACATGTCTGCTTTTTTAACTCTCTCTTTTAAGAGACCATCAGAAAATAGGACATGTCCTATGTTTCACCAAGTTCATGAATCTGTCATTAAACTCAAGTCTATCCGTGACAGGAATCCGTGACAACCATTGCTTCACAGATGCAAATCTGTAGTGAAAAAATTCACCATTTTCATCAACTTTTGCGTGAATTGAGCTTAAGCAGAATATCTTTAAGGTTGAGGCCACATTTTGTGGAAACGCAGTTTTATTTTGCTGTGCTTTTTGTGCCAAAGCCAGGAGTGGATTGAGTACAAGGTAGAAGTACAAGAGCCTCCTATATATTTCCCATTCCCTTTGTAGTCATTTTTGGCTTTAGCTTAACAAAATGCAACAAAATCTGTAAGAAAAAAGCTGAGTTTCCACAACATGGGGCCTAAGCCTAAAATTTCACTATTAGGGCTTGTTCACACGGAGTAAACGTGGCACGCAATGTGCCGCGTGTACGGGATGTTTGCGCTGCGATTTTGACAGTGCATGTTTGCGGTCGCGTTAGCGCCACGTTAACGTGCGTTTACGTGGCGCTAACACGACCGCAAACATGCACCGTCAAAATCGCGGCACATTTCGTGCCGCTTTACTCCGTGTGAACAAGCCCTATTTAGGGTATGTACACACAGGGTTTTTGCAGGCTTAGGGCCAGTTCATACGGAGTTAACGCGCTCACATTCTGGCACGTATACACGTGTCAGAATGTGAGCGCTCAAAACAGATGCCATTCATTTCAATGGGTTGTTACGGGCGTGTAACGTGCGCAAAATTACACGCATTATACGCCCGTAATGACCCATTTAAATGAATGGGATCTGTTTTGAGCGCTCACATTCTGACACGTGTATACGTGCCAGAATGCGAGCAAGTTAACTCCGTGTGAACTGGCCCTTAAAATTCTTGCTTCGGGAATTGGTACTTCGGCCATTCAGTTAGGGGAAGTAATTTAAGCCTACATAAGCTCCTTCCTTGACCACTGAGGGAATGTGAGATGAAACCACCAGTTGGGAGTAGTTGGACGTTTATGGTTACTCATGGTCATGACATTCTCCTCAGTTGATATTTGTACAGATGGAATCCCTGGATCATTCTATACTATGTTGTCATAGTTCACCATTGCAGGCTTCAGCTATTTTGTATTGAACTTATCTGACAGCTGTTATTGTATGATAATTTGCTGTTTATAATTTTTTCAGGACTTTATATATACCAGCAGATATCCCAGTGGAGGTTGTAACTTGTTTAAGGCTACAATCTGGCCTGCAACTTTATAGCACTTAAGCAAAACACAGAAGTGGAGGCTAAAGAGAAGTCTTCCCTTTACACTTTTCTTTCTTTTGATCCACTTCTGAGTTTGGCTCAATACAGTGTCCTCTGTCATAAATTTTGCATTACACTTTGTACTATGGCAATGAAAGTGGCTGCAAAATGAATGCAAGGAAAAATGAAATAGCAGCAGTCCTGATAATAATAGCAACACTTCTGCTGATGCAAGAAGTGTCATTATTATCTGAAGTCATTATTAGAATTCTGAGTTCTCCTTCCATTCTTCTTGGAGCTGTTTATAATATATGCAAAGTGTTTAAGACAATGTTAGAATCTTTCTCCTGAGTATGGCAATTAGGAGGTGGTCATAATAAGGCCGAAATGTGTTTTTACCTGGGGCTCAAGGGTGCAAGAGGGCCCAACAGCAAGTAATTGCACATTTGCTCCCATTATAGTCTTACTTTGTTATCAACTGTATCAGCAGCCACTAATGCAGTTAAATACTGCTGTGGGACACAGAATCAACTGGAGATGAGTATTTGTTGGGCACACCTTGTGAGATCCGTCCCGTGAATATTCACAAGGTTCATGTCTCTTCAGATGCCAGAGTATAATTAGCGGAGGCCCAGGGAAGATGATTAACACTGTTTGCTCCAGTGTGGGACCCATCCTCCTCAACCTTGCTTACCTTCTGAATAACATGAGGGACCAGTCAGGCCTGTGATCAGACCTCAGCGATAATGCAGGTCCCACTGGCATCATGATGCTTATACCCAAACATTTTGGACGCTACATGTCCCACGTTCCCGGAGACACGAAGGGGCCTGAAGAAAACGGAATGTTGGAGTCCAGATGAGATGAGTAACACTGTTTATTACATTTACTCATCTTCTCCAGGCCACAGGTCTGATGAGACCCTGGAGTATCATAGTAGTTTATGGGTGGGGAACCCCATAAATTTCAGGTTCATCCGCATCCAAATATTTTGAAAAATTCCTAAGAAGAATGAGTTCAGTCATTCCCCATATATACTGTAGCATGTTAGGTGTTTTTACACTAGTATTGCCCTGTAGGGTTTTCACTTGCCCTTGTGCTGTGTGCGGAGTGCCCTGCATTTTTTGATATATATATATATATATATATATATATATATATATATATATATATATATATCCTATTAATATTATAAATGTGAAAGTTTGTCAGTTTGGATGTTTGTGGGTTTGTGTGTTCGGATGTTTGTTAGTCAATCACGCAAAACCCGCTCGACCGATTTGGCTGAAATTTTCCACAAACATAGTTAATACACCCCATTGCGCAATAAGCTACTTTTCGTCACAATAGCGCACATACATTTGTGCCAGGACCCCCACAAACCCCAAACTCACATCACCATCTCTGCAATCTCACACACTTTGGACCATAGCAAGCCACAAAATTCATATTGCCCTCTGCAGCCTCGCCCCTAACCCCACACAATCACATATACATATACTTTACCACTTTGCCCCTCACCTTATCGATACTCCAGGAGGCTCTCTTTAACGCTCCGGAGCAGCCATGTTTGCCGACCCCCACCGCTCTGACAATCCGCGACACCGCCCACCCATGTCAATACCCCTAGGAGCTCTAATAAATGCAAAAAAAAAGTTTAAAAAAAGTAAAAAAAATATTAAAAACAAAAAAAAAAGGATTAAAAATTCAAATCACCCCCCTTTCCCTAGAACACATATAAAAGTAGTTAAAAACTGTGAAACACATACATGTTAGGTATCCCCGCGTCCAAAATCGCCCGCTCTACAAAGCTATACAAATATTTTTCCTGTTCGGTAAACGCCGTAGCGGGAAAAATGGTCAAAAGTGCCAAACCGCCGTTTTTTCACTGTTTTGATTCTGATAAAAATTTGAATAAAAAGTGATCAAAGTAATAACATTTCCTGAAGATGGTAGAACTACAAAGTACACCCAGTCCCGCAAAAAATGACACCATATACATCCCCGTACATGCACGTATAAAAAAGTTACGGCTGTCGGAATATGGCGACTTTTAAAAAAAAAATTTTTTTTAACAGTTTTGGATTTGTTTTTAAGGGGTCAAAATGTAACTAAAACCATATAAATTTGGTATCCCCGGAATCGTAACAAAACACAGAATACAGGGGACATGTCATTTTGGTTGCACAGTGAACGCCGTAAAACCAAAGCCCGTAAGAAAGTCGCAGAAATGCATTTTTTCTTGAAATCCACCCCATTTTGAATTTTTTCCCTGCTTCCCAGTACATCATATAGAATAATTAATGGTGGCATCAGGAAGAAAAATTTGTCCCGCAAAAATTAAGACCTCATATGACTCTGGGAGCGGAGAAATAAAAAAGTTATGGGGGGGGGGAGTCAAAAACGAAAATCAAAAAATGCCATCGGCGGGAAAGGGTTAACTTCAAATACCTCTGTCCCAAAGTCACTATGTAAAGTTTCTCACAACACCGTATAGCAGCTCAAATACAAATTAACTTCAACACAAAAGTCTGACGTATTCTCTGAATTACAGAAAAAACAAGATACAAACTTACATTTCATATCCCATCCCTTATACACACTACGAAAATCTTACCCACACCTGTATATACCCACTTCTACAATCACCGCAGACGAAGTCGCGGGTACCAGCTAATATATATATATATATATTATATATATATATATATATAATGCTTTTTTCATTTCATTAGCATAAGGACCACTCTGGGACATTATACTTTGTGGTGAGGCCACTATGGGACATTCAACTTTATGGGGGCCTCCAATGGACATTATGATGTGTGAAGAGGCAACTATTGGGCATTATACCATTTTTTGGGCACTCAGGGGTAGGGGCAGATTAAAACTACCATGGGCCCTGGGCTGTAGGAAAATTATGGACCCCTCTACAAGTTAAAGTTTTCAGTGCTTTTTAAATTGTTGTTTATTCCCAGTGTTAGGGTGCATTCACACTGAGTAAACGCTAGCTTATTCTGAACGTAAAACACGTTCAGAATAAGCGGCGTCTAAAGCAGCTCCATTCATTTCTATGGGAGCGGGGATACGAGCGATCCCCATAGAAATGAATGGGCTGCTTCTTTCACTCCGTGCAGTCCCATTGAAGTGAATGGGGAGTGCCGGCGTATACGGCAAGCTCTGCTCATGCCGGAGCGTACACGCCGGCACTCCCCATTCACTTCAATGGGACTGCACGGAGTGAAAGAAGCAGCCCATTCATTTCTATGGGGAGCGCTCGTATCCCCGCTCCCATAGAAATGAATGGAGCTGCTTTAGACGCCGCTTATTCTGAACGTGTTTTACGTTCAGAATAAGCTAGCGTTTACTCAGTGTGAATTCACCCTTAGGGTGACATGCACCAGGATTGTGGAACACCCAGGGATCAGATGAGTGTAGGGGAAGGCAATTTTATTTTTAACGTCCACAGGATATAGAAGCAGCAGGCTTACTTCCTAATGACAGGAGTAGGTATGTATCAATTACACTGTGACGTTGCCCCTTTACTTATGGGAAGACTAGTTGCAGCCATGTACCAGCCATATTATAATCCACTATTGTGGCAGGGATCCCAAGGGAAGAAACATGGACTTGGCAGAAGAAAAGATTTCCAGGTAAGTCATATATGCAGAGACCCAGAGGTACTAGCATAGTTAGGACCCCCAAGAAGTGCCCCCATTTGGAGGGCATTCATCTAGGGTGCATGGCACATTTTAATCTCACATGTGTTTGTTTCAAAAAGATAATGCACAACAGATGGTGCAATGGTAAAATTTTATATTAATCTAATCCCTTTTAGTGCCCACTATATAGTGCCCAGCATGTGCCATTTGAAATGACTATGGCAATAGCCTACATATGGCTATTATATGCTGCTTGGGAACATGGCAGGTCTCACAAGGAAAGAACCATGGACTTGGCAGAAGCAAAGCATTCCAGCTAAAACATGCTCCCGAGATTCCAGTACATCTAAGACTCCTGAGAAATGACCCCCATTTTAAAAATGACACCCTTAAGACATCCGTCTTTGGGTGTAGTGAGAACTCTAACCCCACAGGTATTTCCAATAGGTAATGTGTAGCTGATGGATCAGAGTGAGAACTGCAATTTCTATACGTATATGCCATTTAATACGCAATGTAATCTGCTGCCTGGGCACATGACAAGGTGCAGAAGGGAAGAACCACCACTTGGTGAACAGAAGTATGGACTTAGTTGTACCCCAGAGGTACCAGTATAGTTTTAGGGTTTTACACAGCTTCCCAACTTTTTGGTATTTGAGTTGTAGATATTTTAATTGAGAAATATAATAATTACATTGGCTCCAAACTTAACCTTCACTTTAAACGACATTCAGTCGGCTTACGTGTCCTAGTTACATGGTCTGTTTACTGATCCCTTTTATTATTTATTAATCAAAGCCAAACCTTGGACTTTGTTATAGTGATAAGAGAATTGCCTCACTGACAGCATGAACTGAGATCTTTATATAAAACTAGTTATTAGAAGAGACTTTGCGTCTAAATAGTTTTGTTAATGTAATGGGGCATTAAATTAATGGATTTTACTATTCTGTCTTATTTATAAAGGTAGATTTTTTTTAGTAATAGCCTACTATTTATCAATGCTTTAAAGCATGTGTTGTAAGGAGGGACATGGAGTTCTTAGCGTGCATTCACACGATGTCTTTTGGCACGTAATGTGCCACGTAGACGCCGCGGGATCTTTTGCGGGCCGTATACGCTCCCATTGTTTTCAATTGGAGGTGGTACCGTATACACGGCGCTATTTTGTGGCTGCCGAAAAATCAAGGCCACAAAATAGCGCCGTGTATACGGTACCGGCTCCCATTGAAAACAATGGGAGCATATACGGCCCGCAAAAGATCCCGCGGCGTCTACGTGGCACATTACATGCCAAAAGACATCGTGTGAACCCGGCCTTATAGTTCAATACTATGGAGATGTACTGTAACGGATTTATTTTTTCTATGCAGTTCTGGTCAGTGTGGACATACCATAAATGACATATTATAAATGGGATGCTAAATTGAGGCTTTGCACTGTGACCTAGAAAATTTCTAGTGTATTCTAGCTTTTTTGTTGCAGATTTAAGGGTCCATTCACATGGAGTAATGTGCCGCGTGACCTGGCATGCATAGGGCGTGTGAGATTTTGAGCGCCGCAAAAGCACCAATTGATTTCAATGGGAGCCTGGATCATATATGCCACGTTATTTTGCGGCAGCAAAATCACGGCCGCAAAATAACGCCGTGTATACGATCCAGGCTCCCATTGAAATCAATGGGAGCTTTTGCGGCGCTCAAAATCTCACACGCTGTATACATGCCAGGTCACGCGGCACGTTACTCTGTGTGAATGGACCCTAGGTTTTTTGAGCCAAAGCCAGGAGTCGATTGAGCAGAAGGGAGAAGTATCAGTAGTTCCTATATTTTTCCATTCATTTTATAGCCATTCTCAGGTTTGGGTCAGAAAAATACAGCGAAATCTGCAAAAAAAAAAAAAAGCTACGTTTCTGAAATGTGGGGCCTCAACCTAAAAGGATTTTCCCATCTAAAAAATCCTATCTATACTGCTAGCTTATGTAAATTAATGAGCTTTCCTAAATACATTACTTTAGTAATGCTGCTTCATTTGCCTGCAACGTTAGATTATTCCTCCATTGTTTACTTGGTACCCAGCCTGTTCCATCTCCTCATCTAGTATTATCGGATGGATGACATGACTCACTGCTCTCTGGATGGAAAGGGTGCTGAGTTCTCCTGATTACATTTACTCTTAGAGCTGTTATCTGCCTGGACGGAAGAGCAGGAATTAGATCAGCTAATTGCAGTTTGCTGATAAAGGCTTGGACTGTGTCTGTTATCTACGTATTTAAACACAAAGATAACACTCAGTTTACTGCAAGTCCATTGTCAGTCCTAGCAGGTTGTAAATATTTTTTCTCCCCAAACCTGTTTAATGTAATATACATTTACTATACATATTATTTGATCTGCATTATTATAGTTTTTCTAGTAATTGTAATAAGTAATCTCTCAAGGCAGTGTCTATCTACTAACATACTTCACAGTGTTCTATCCATTAGTCAAAGTCCACCAGCTTATGGAAGAATAAATGAAGTGAGTAGAAGAGATAGAAAAACATCTTTAACTACACAGCAAACTTAAATAGGATATCCATCACAAAACCAGAAAAAGTAGCTAGAGGGTACCCAGTCCTGAATATCAGGATCTAACTGTAAGAACAAAAGGCCTCTTTTAATTCAGTGTCCCAGAATTGTCTAGTAAGAATCCCAAGGTTTCCACATTATCTTAAAATCCTTCCACTTATTATTTCAGAGAGCTGTCACGTATTCCATATTTCGGACCACTTTTTTCTAGCTTATTGGGAAAGTATAATACGTAGGGCTGGCTGCCTTCAGTACTTAGCTATGAGAAACCTAACTGTGGTAAGTATACTGTATGTAGGTAAGCTAGGAAGTATCTATGGTAAGCTAGGAAGATTAACTGTCTTCCTAGCTTGAAGGAAGGGAAAGCGTTCTCCAGAAGGTCTGAATCATCAGCCATGTCCAGAATATGCATCCAGAATATTTGATGCTGTGTGCTTATTCGCAGTCTGCAGCACCAACAGCAATCTGGTGTATTATCATAAATTTTGTGAAGCCTATGTGGTATATTACACCACTACATTAATAATTTTTATTGGTTCTCTTATAGGAAGTGCTATGGGAGGTCACATATGAAATTAGGATGCCAAGAGATTCCTCTCATTTAGTTACATAAGAGTGTCTTGTTGGGGCATCAAGATTGGCGTTCCTTCAAATGGGGTATATGTCTGAAATGAGTCATTAGAGGAGATGCCCATCTTATACAGTCTATCAATGGAAGTGGGGAATGAGACCTAATTGGAGTGGGAAAAAAATGTGCGTACTATGTTATTTGGAGACAGTTAAAGTGGTTTTGCGTGGATAGTTCAAATTTGAACTGTAGAGATGGGAACAGGAGACTCTGTCTTATTCTATAGTCAACTATGTCTGCAAAGTGAAACAACTGGCTATGGTTATGAACAGAACAAATATCAGGGGTGAGAGTAGGCAGCCCTACTGTGTCCTATTCCTAATCTGGATGTGTCAGAGTTTAATTGTGCTGGAGTATAATGCAAGTAAACCCTGTATAAGTCCAAATGTTTTTAGGGTTACAAACATGAAGGCCATGACAGTTGACCAAATGCCTTTTCGGTGTCTAGGCTCAGCAAAAGTGCACTTTCTCCTGCCTCATCTGCTATATCTATAAGATCCATTGCTCTGCTTGCATTGTCTCCTCCCTGGTGGCAAGGTACACAGTGAAACAATCATACAGGATCTTTGCAAGTATCTTGAGATCTGTGTTAAAAAGGAGATAGGCCTATAATCAGCACTTTCATGTGTATTTTGCAATAGTCCTTGACAAAGCAACAACTATATCAAAAAGAATGGAGACTCACTTCATCCACAACCATGCAATCGGGCTTCTCATATAAGAGATCGAGAGCCACAAAAAAGTATCCAAAGACAAAAGTTCAGGGTCATTGGAATCCAAAGACAGAGAGATCAAAATACAAGTCAAGGTATAAAAAATCACAACAGATTTAGAACCCAGGGTATAATCCTAGCTAGGTAGCTTTAAATACCCCACTTGAATTCTGGATTGGACAATGAGGCACCACTGTGAATGTCTCTACGCATAGCCAACCAAAGTTTGACTGGTAGGTATGGCAACCTTAAAGCAGTGTCTGTGAGCAGTGTTGCACTGAAGGGAATGATGGATGCAAATAAGACAGACAGAAGCACAGATATTGAAATTCCTAACATCTAATCTTCTAATACAAAATCTTGGATCCTTACAAGGCTTTCTATTTCACACTCCTCCCACTTGCTATTCACATACCCATCTCCGAGATTTCTTTTGTGCACTTTTCTTACTTGCTATACCAACTGTGAGAAGGTGACAGGTAAGATTCTGGAAGGTCGTTATGTCCTCCTCAGATTCCTCACTTTACAGTCCTATGAAAAAGTTTGGGCGCCCCTATTAATCTTAATCATTTTTAGTTCTAAATATTTTGGTGTTTGCAACAGCCATTTCGGTTTGATATATCTAATAACTGATGGACACAGTAATATTTCAGGATTGAAATGAGGTTTATTGTACTAACAGAAAATGTGCAATATGCATTAAACCAAAATTTGACCGGTGCAAAAGTATGGGCACCTCAACAGAAAAGTGACATTAATATTTAGTAGATCCTCCTTTTGCCTCTAGTCGCTTCCTGTAGCTGTTAATCAGTTCCTTGATCCTGGATGAAGGTATTTTGGACCATTCCTCTTTACTAAACAATTCAAGTTCAGTTAAGTTTGATGGTCGCCAAGCATGGACAGCCCGCTCCCACTGTGTAGTGGGGCCAGTATGGGGACATAATACTGTGTAGTGGGGCCACTATGGGGACATAATACTGTGTAGTGAGACCAGTATGGGGACATAATATTATGTACTGGGGCCACTATGGGGGACATAAAACTGTGTGCAGGGGCCAGTATGGCAGAAATGCGGGGGGGGGGGGGGGGTGGCGGCGGCGGTAGGGGTCAGTTGGTCGAGGTCTTCAGCGTCATTCGGGGGTGGGGGGGGCATGTCAAAAGTTGGCCGCGGGGCCCACAATTTCTAGTTATGCCATTGGTCACAACCTTGTCAAAACTGGCAAGACTCCAGTGTGAACTGCTGCCATTACTGTGCTTTGTGTTGACCATGTTTAGTTAGCAGCTCAGACGAGCAGGAGTTTTTGTTGTTGTTTTTGACTGTTAAGGCTTTTTTAATTTTCTACCATTTATTTGACAAATAAATGTACAGGGTAAAACCTATGTAAACTTGAATTTTTGTGTCGGTCTCTGACTGTCTGGGTGTTATGGTCTGGGGATCTCTGACCATGGACTGGCCCCTGACTGATAACTTCTCAGTCAAGTAAAGCAAAAACATAAAATAAAAACAAAAATCAAGAGTATGAGCAGTTTGGAATATCTAGTGTGTGATACTCTTACACCCTGCCTTGCACAACTAGAAGTAGCCGTGGGCCCGACTAACTTGCCTGAGTGGTCGCGGACACAGCCGGAAAAATAACTCACCTAAGGGTGCATTCACACTACTGATACGCTGCCTGATTCTGAACGTTAAAACACATTCAGATTCAGCGCATATAAAGCAGTTCCCATTCATTTCAATGGGAGCCGGCATACGAGCCGGCTCCCCATGGAAATGAATGGGCTGCTTTTTTCACTACGAGCGCTCCCATTGAAGTGAATGGGAAGTGCTCGCGTGTACGGCTCGGCATGAGCAGAGCTAGCCGTACACGCTAGCACTTCCCATTCACTTCAATGGAAGCGCTCGTAGTGAAAAAAGCAGCCCAATCATTTCAATGGGGAGCGCTCGTATGCCGGCTCCCATTGAAATGAATGGGAACCCAGCGTGCACATTCAGTAAGTAGATCACATTCTTTTTTAGGGTATTATTTTAAAACGGGGGGGGGGGGGGGGTAGTTTAATTTAACATCTATGGTGCCTGAATAGCCTTCAATATTCACACATATGTGGGGCTCTATCAGCTTGATTTTGCTGATAGAGCCGTTTAACCCCTTCAGAGGCCAAGACACACCAAGCACTGATCCACAAGGCAACTCATCATGTGATCCATGCTTCAGTGCTACTGCAGAAACAGCATGCCTAGTGTGAACTTACCCCTACAGTACATCAGATGATCCATGCGCAGAATGCTGTTCAGACACTCTATGCCTGAACCTAACAGGCTGAGACCGCAGAGACCAGGTCATAACACTGGGTCTGCTGCTGCTACCACTGAGCCAATCTTCCCACACAACCTACAGTAACTATGCTGCTACTACTTTACCATATGAGCCACTCATCCTCACTGTCTCCTTTTCCCTTCCTTTGTATGTTATAAGTAAACAAGTGCCTGAACTTCTCCCACTTTATCAGTCACTCAGTAACCACTTAGTACACGTTTATTGTACCTATTTTTACATTATGTATGTGGACACTTTTCATATGTACAGTTCTCTGGAATTAATGGCCAGCTAGCACAAATAATAATTGTAATATATTAGAAATAAACAAGTATATGCTTCCTGTTGACCAAAAAACTTATATTGTAACCTCCTTGACAAAGTATTATACTGTATCTAATATTTTGCATAATGGACACTAATCACAGTATCCATTACTGTAGATTGAAATAGATATTATTGGCTTCTTTGTTTTAGATATTTTTTACTGTTTAGCCTGCATGTTTTATATGTTTTTATCATGGGGAGGAGTTTAGGCATTTGGCAATTTTGAGGTCAGGAATATGGGAGGTTTAATAAATAACCTTTATTAGCAGAACACTGTTATTCCAGCTTGTTTATTTCTTAAGTAAGAGTTGAATAGAGAAGAACATATCAAATGGCAACTACCGGTAAAGTAAGTACAAAACATATTAGAATTTTGTTTTCTAACTAAATGGTTTAGTCATCTTGCAAAACATAAAGAGGTTGTCTATA